>NC_041348.1:8208195-8530695 GCF_004354835.1 Perca flavescens
AATCAAACCTGGGCAAAATGCTTGCACTGATTTTTTATCAACAAAACAAATGAAAAGAAACAATCTGCAAACCATCACACAAAAAGAAAAAACAACAATAAATGCAAATGCAAACTGGTTGGAAATCAAACCCATGTCAACTGCTTGGAAGGCAGCTCTTATGTAAATGCAATGCACTGGTTGGAAAAAGTAGCAAAAAACCTTTCTGCTTGCTTTTCAACAAATAAAGCACACAACAAAGAAATGACTGTGATGGCTGGCAATCGAACCCATGTGTCACCTGCTTGGAAGGCAGCTATTACCTGTAAATGCAAATGCACTGGTTGGAAAAATTTTAAAAAATGCTTGCAAACTGCTATGTTATCAATCATAGTGGGCAAATTTTTGACTGTGATTTTGACAAATAAAGCACACAACAGCAAGAAATTGACTGTGATGGCTGGGAATGGAACCCATGTCAACTGCTTGGAAGGCAGCTATTACCTGTAAATGCAAATGCACTGGTTGAAAATCAAACCAGGGCAAAATGCAAACTGCTATGTTATCAATCAAAAAAAGTAGCAATTTTTTGCCTTTCTGCTTACTTCTTGACAAATAAAGCACACAACAGCAAGAAAGAAATCACTGCTGCTTGGATGGCAGCTATTACCTGTAAATGCAAACTGCTTGGAAATGGAACCCAACTGTCACTGGTTGAAAACTGCTTGCAAAAAAAAAGCTTATAAATTACCTGTAAATGCAAATGTACTGGTTGAAAAAAACCTTTTTGGAATTGCTTGCTTCTTGACAATGAAAAGCACAACAACAGCAAGAAATTGACTTGATGGCTGGCAACATGTCACCTGCTTGGAAAAGCTATAACCTAAAATTTAAAAATAAGGGATTTTTGTGTTTTGGGAAAGTTGACAAATGAAGCATTAATGCCCATTAATTGACTGTGATGGCTGGGAATGGAACCCATGTCAACTGCTTGGAAGGCAGCTATTACCTGTAAATGCAAATGCACTGGTTGGAAATCAAACCAGGGCAAAATGCTTGCACTGCT
Source organism: Perca flavescens (assembly GCF_004354835.1). Taxonomy (NCBI): domain Eukaryota; kingdom Metazoa; phylum Chordata; class Actinopteri; order Perciformes; family Percidae; genus Perca; species Perca flavescens. The sequence goes on from NC_041348.1 coordinate 8,209,241, forward strand.
ATGTTATCAATCATAGTGGAAAAGTAGCAAATTTTTTGCCTTTCTGCTTACTTCTTGACAAATAAAGCACACAACAGCAAGAATCGACTGCGATGGCTGGGAATGGAACCCATGTCAACTGCTTGGAAGGCAGCTATTACCTGTAAATGCAAATGCACTGGTTGAAAATCAAACCAGGGCAAAATGCTTGCACTGCTATGTTATCACAATCATAGTTTTTGCATTTTTTTTTGAAGATGCTTACTTCTTGACAAATAAAAATAAGCACACAACAGCAAGAAATTGACTGCTATGGCTGTAATGGAATGGAACCCATGTCAACTGCTTGGAAAGGCAGCTATTATTGAAACTGCCTTTAAAAATAACTGTTTGGTTGGAAATCAAACCTGGGCAAAATTTTTGCATTTTGCTTTTCTTGACAAATTAAAAGCACACAACAGCAAGAAATTGACAAAATGGATGGCTGGGAATGGAACCCATGTCAACTGCTTGGAAGGCAGCTATTACCTGTAAATGCAAATGTACTGGTTGGAAATCAAACCTTTTTGCTTGCACTGCTTGCTTCTTGACAAATAAAGCACACAACAGCAAGAAATTGACTGCGATGGCTGGGAATCGAACCCATGTCAACTGCTTGGAAGGCAGCTATTACAATTTAAATGCAAATGAGTTTGGTTGGAAATCAAACCAGGGCAAAATGCTTGCACTGCTATGTTATCAATCAATGGAAAAGTAGTCACATTTTTGCTTTCTGCTATTACCTGTTGACAAATAAAGCACACAACAGCAAAAAGGCAAACTGCGATGGCTGGGAATGTTATCTGGTCAACTGCTTGAAAGGCAGCAAATTTTTGCCTTTCTGCTTACTTCTTGACAAATAAAAACACAACAGCAAGGATGGAAATCAAACCTGGAATGGAAAATGTCAACTGCTTGGAAGGCTAGCTGTAAACCTCAAAATGGAAACTGTACTAGCAAATTTTTGCACTGCTTACTTCTTGACAAATAAAGCACACAACAGCAAGAAATCGACTGCGATGGCTGGGAATGGAACCATGTCAACTGCTTGGAAGGCAGCTATTACCTGTAAATGCAAATGCACTGGTTGGAAATCAAACCAGGGCAAAAATTTTGAAATGACAACAGCAACAACATTAATGCCCATTAACGCAACAGCAAGAAATTGTGCAATGGCTGGGAATGGAACCCATGTCAACTGCTTGGAAGGCAGCTATTACCTGTAAATGCAAATGCACTGGTTGGAAATCAAACCAGGGCAAAAAACTTGCTTGCACAAATATGTTAAAATCAAAGTTTGGAAAAGGAATCGAACCCATGTTTTTTGCCTTATGTTGCTTACTTCTTGACAAATAAAGCACACACAACAGCAAGAAATTGACTGCATTAAATGGCTGGGAATCAAACCCATGTCAACTGCTTGGAAGGCAGCTATTACCTGTAAATGCAAATGCACTGGTTGGAAATCAAACCAGGGCAAAATGCTTGCACTGCTATGTTATCAATCATAGTGGAAAAGTAGCACATTTTTTGCCTTTCTGCTTACTTCTTGACAAATAAAGCACACAACAGCAAGAAATCGACTGCGATGGCTGGGAATGGAACCCATGTCAACTGCTTGGAAGGCAGCTATTACCTGTAAATGCAACTGTACTGGTTGGAAATCAAACCTGGGCAAAATGCTTGCACTGCTTGCTTTTTGACAAATGAAGCACACAACAGACAAATAAAGCAAAACAGCAAGAAATCTGCGATGGCTGGGAATGGAACCCATGTCAACTGCTTGGAAGGCAGCTATTACCTGTAAATGCAACTGTACTGGTTGGAAATCAAACCTGGGCAAAAGGCTTGCACTGCTTGCTTCTTGACAAATGAAGCACACAACAGCAAGAAATTGACTGCGATGGCTGGCAATCGAACGCATGTCACCTGCTTGGAAGGCAGCTATAACCTACAATTTAAAAATAAGGAGTTTGGGTGTTGTGGGAAAGTTGACTGTGATTTTTGCATTAATGCCCATTAATTGACTGTGATGGCTGGGAATCGAACCCATGTGTCAACTGCTTGGAAGGCAGCTATTACCTGTAAATGCAAATGCACTGGTTGGAAATCAAACCAGGGCAAAATGCTTGCAGTGCTATGTTATCAATCATAGTGGAAAAGTAGCAAATTTTTGCCTTTCTGCTTACTTCTTGACAAATAAAGCACACAACAGCAAGAAATCGACTGCAATGGCTGGGAATCTAACCCAGGTCAACTGCTTGGAAGGCAGCTATTACCTGTAAATGAAAATGCACGGGTTGGAAATCAAACCAGGGCAAAATGCTTGCACTGCTATGCTATCAATCATAGTGGAAAAGTAGCACATTTTTTGCCTTTCTGCTTTGCTTTGTACTGGCTTTTAAAATAAAGCACACAACAGCAAGAAATCGACTGCGATGGCTGGGAATGGAACCCATGTCAACTGCTTGGAAGGCAGCTATTACCTGTAAATGCAACTGTACTGGTTGGAAATCACTGTTGGAAATAGTGGAAAATGGGCAAAATTTTTGCCTTGCTGCTTGCTTTTTGACAAATGAAGCACACAACAGCAAGAAATCGACTGCGATGGCTGGGAATGGAACCCATGTCAACTGCTTGGAAGGCAGCTATTACCTGTAAATGCAACTGTACTGGTTGGAAATCAAACCTGGGCAAAAGGCTTGCACTGCTTGCTTCTTGACAAATGAAGCACACAACAGCAAGAAATTGACTGCGATGGCTGGCAATCGAACGCATGTCACCTGCTTGGAAGGCAGCTATAACCTACAATTTAAAAATAAGGAGTTTGGGTGTTGTGGGAAAGTTGACTGTGATTTTTGCATTAATGCCCATTAATTGACTGTGATGGCTGGGAATCAAACCCATGTCAACTGCTTGGAAGGCAGCTATTACCTGTAAATACAAATGCACTGGTTGGAAATCAAACCAGGGCAAAATGCTTGCACTGCTATGTTATCAATCATAGTGGAAAAGTAGCACATTTTTTGCCTTTTGCTTGCTTATCTTTTGACAAATAAAGCACACAAAAGCAAGAAAATAAAGCACACAACAGCAAAAATGATAAAAATGGCAAAGGTGCCAGGTCAACTGCTTGGAAGGCAGCATTACCTGTAAATGAAAATGTCAAGGCAAACTATAACCACAATTTAAAAATAAGGAGTTTGGGTGTTGTGGGAATTTTTGACTGTGATTTTTGCATTAATGCCCATTAATTGACTGTGATGGCTGGGAATGGAACCCATGTCAACTGCTTGGAAGGCAGCTATTACCTGTAAATGCAAATGCACTGGTTGGAAATCAAACCAGGGCAAAATGCTTGCACTGCTATGTTATCAATCATAGTGGAAAAGTAGCAAATTTTTGCCTTTTGCTTACTTCTTGAAAATAAAGCACACAACAGCAAGAAATCGACTGCGATGGCTGGGAATGGAACCCATGTCAACTGCTTGGAAGGCAGCTATTACCTGTAAATGCAAATGTACTGGTTGGAAATCAAACCTGGCAAAATGCTTGCACTGCTTGCTTCTTGACAAATGAAGCACACAACAACAAAACCCATGTCAACTGCTTGGAAAACCTACAATTTAAAAAAAACTGGTTGAAAGTTCTTGTGGAAATGGAAGCAAACCCATGTCACCTGCTTGGAAGGCAGCTATAACCTACAATGGAAAAAATAAAAAGTTTGGGTGTTGTGGGGGGTTTTTGACTGTGATTTTTGCATTAATGCCCATTAATTGACTGTGATGGCTGGGAATCGAACCCATGTCAACTGCTTGGAAGGCAGCTATTACCTGTAAATGCAAAAATGCTGGTTAAAATCAAACCAGGGCAAAATGCTTGCACTGCTATGTTATCAATCATAGTGGAAAGTTAGCAAATTTTTTGCCTTTCTTTTTGACAAATAAAGCACACAACAGCAAGAAATCGACTGCGATGGCTGGGAATGGAACCCATGTCAACTGCTTGGAAGGCAGCTATTACCTGTAAATGCAAATGCACTGGTTGGAAATCAAACCAGGGCAAAATGCTTGCACTGCTATGTTATCAATTATCAATTGTGGAAAAGTAGCACATTTTTTGCCTTTCTGCTTACTTCTTGACAAATAAAGCACACAACAGCAAGAAATCGACTGCGATGGCTGGGAATGGAACCCATGTCAACTGCTTGGAAGGCAGCTATTACCTGTAAATGCAACTGTACTGGTTGGAAATCAAACCTGGGCAAAAGGCTTGCACTGCTTGCTTCTTGACAAATGAAGCACACAACAGCAAGAAATTGACTGCGATGGCTGGCAATCGAACGCATGTCACCTGCTTGGAAGGCAGCTATAACCTACAATTAAAAAATAAGGAGTTTGGGTGTTGTGGGAAAGTTGACTGTGATTTTTGCATTAATGCCCATTAATTGACTGTGATGGCTGGGAATCGAACCCATGTCAACTGCTTGGAAGGCAGCTATTACCTGTAAATGCAAATGCACTGGTTGGAAATCAAACCAGGGCAAAATGCTTGCACTGCTATGTTATCAATCATAGAGGAAAAGTAGCACATTTTTGCGCTTCTGCTTACTTCTTGACAAATAAAGCACACATCAGCAATAAATCGACTGCGATGACTGGGAATGGAACGCATGTCACCTGCTTGGAAGGCAGCTATAACCTACAATTTAGTAGTTGACTGTGATTTTTGCATTAATGCCCATTAATTGACTGTGATGGCTGGGAATCGAACCCATGTCAACTGCTTGGAAGGCAGCTATTACCTGTAAATGCAAATGACACGATATGGTTGAAAATCAAACCATGGCAAAATGCTTGCACTGCTATGTTATCAATCATAGTGGAAAAAAGTTTTTTTTTTGCCTTTCTGCTTACTTCTTGACAAATAAAGCACACAACAGCAAGAAATCGACTGCGATGGCTGGGAATGGAACCCATGTCAACTGCTTGGAAGGCAGCTATTACCTGTAAATGCAAATGCACTGGTTGGAAATCAAACCTGGGCAAAATGCTTGCACTGGTTTTTGACAAATCAAAAAAAAAGGGCAAACTTTTGCACACAACAGCAAAAAATGGCACCCATGTCAAAGAAGGCATCTATTACCTGCATTATGGCTGGCAATGGTTGAAAAAAACCATGTCAACTGCTTGAAGGCAGCTATTCTTTGTAAATGCAAATGTTGGTTTGAAATCAAACATTTAAAAAAAGTCCATGCACCTTTGCAAAAAAATCATAGACTGGGAGTTTTTTTTGACAATTTTTGACAAATTAATGCACACAACAGCAAGAAATTGACTGCAATGGCTGGGAATCGAACCCATGTCAACTGCTTGGAAGGCAGCTATTACCTGTAAATGCAAATGCACTGGTTGGAAATCAAACCAGGGCAAAATGCTTGCACTGCTATGTTATCAATCATAGTGGAAAAAGCAAATTTTTTGCCTTTCTGCTTACTTCTTGACAAATAAAGCACACAACAGCAAGAAATCGACTGCGATGGCTGGGAATGGAACCCATGTCAACTGCTTAAGGAAGGCAGCTATTACCTGTAAATGCAACTGTACTGGTTGGAAATCAAACCTGGGCAAAATGTTGCACAACTTTTGCATTTTTGAAGAAAATGAAAATGGGAAAAACAAACTGCTTGGAAGAAAGCAATTACAGATGGTAAATGGAAATGTCAACTGCTTGGTTGGCAAATCAAACCAGGGCAAAATGCAACTGTACTGGTTGGAAATCAAACTGGGGCAAAAAATTTTTTGCCTTTCTTGCTTCTTGACAAATAAAGCACACAACAGCAAGAAATTGACTGCGATGGCTGGGAATCGAACGCATGTCACCTGCTTGGAAGGCAGCTATAACCTACAATTTAAAAATAAGGAGTTTGGGTGTTGTGGGAAAGTTGACTGTGATTTTTGCATTAATGCCCATTAATTGACTGTGATGGCTGGGAATCGAACCCATGTCAACTGCTTGGAAGGCAGCTATTACCTGTAAATGCAAATGCACTGGTTGGAAATCAAACCAGGGCAAAATGCTTGCACTGCTATGTTATCAATCATAGTGGAAAAGTAGCAAATTTTTTTTCTGCTTTTCTGCTGACAAATTCTTGACAAATAAAGCACACAACAGCAAGAAATCGACTGCGATGGCTGGGAATGGAACCCATGTCAACTGCTTGGAAGGCAGCTATTACCTGTAAATGCAAATGCACTGGTTGGAAATCAAAAGGGCAAACTGCTCAAATCAATCATAGTGGAAAAGTAGCACATTTTGCCTTTTGCTTGCTTTTTGACAAATAAAGCACACAACAGCAAGAAATTGACTGCGATGGCTGGGAATGGAACCCATGTCAACTGCTTGGAAGGCAGCTATTACCTGTAAATGCAACTGTACTGGTTGGAAATCAAACCTGGGCAAAAGGCTTGCACTGCTTTGATTTTTGACAAATGAAACACAACAGCAAGAAATTGACTGTGATGCAATGGCTGGGAATGGAACCCATGTCAACTGCTTGGAAGGCAGCTATTACCTGCAAATGCACTGGTTGGAAATCAAACCAGGGCAAAATGTTTGCACTGTTTGTTATCAATCATAGTGGAAAAGTAGCAAATTTTGCCTTTCTGCTTACTTCTTGACAAATAAAGCACACAACAGCAAGAAATTGACTGCGATGGCTGGGAATCGAACCCATGTCAACTGCTTGGAAGGCAGCTATTACCTGTAAATAAAAAAAGGCACTGTTTGGAAATCAAAAGTTGGGCAAAATTTTTGCATTAATGCCCATTAATGACAATCATGGTGGAAAATAGCAAATTTTTGCCTTTCATGTCAACTGCTTGGAAAGCAAACCTGAAAAAAATGCTTTGAAAAATCAAACTATGCAAAATGCTTGCACTGCTATGTTAAATCAATCAAAAGTAGCACATTTTTTGCTTTTGCTTACTTTTGACAAATGAAGCACACAACAGCAAGAAATCGACTGCGATGGCTGGGAATGGAACCCATGTCAACTGCTTGGAAGGCAGCTATTACCTGTAAATGCAACTGTACTGGTTGGAAATCAAACCTGGGCAAAATGCTTGCACTGCTTGCTTCTTGACAAATGAAGCACACAACAGCAAGAAATTGACTGCGATGGCTGGCAATCGAACGCATGTCACCTGCTTGGAAGGCAGCTATAACCTACAATTTAAAAATAAGGAGTTTGGGTGTTGTGGGAAAGTTGACTGTGATTTTTGCATTAATGCCCATTAATTGACTGTGATGGCTGGGAATCAAACCCATGTCAACTGCTTGGAAGGCAGCTATTACCTGTAAATACAAATGCACTGGTTGGAAATCAAACCAGGGCAAAATGCTTGCACTGCTATGTTATCAATCATAGTGGAAAAGTAGCACATTTTTTACCTTTATGCTTTCTTCTTGACAAATAAAGCACACAACAGCAAGAAATTGACTGCGATGGCTGGCAATCGAACGCATGTCACCTGCTTGGAAGGCAGCTATAACCTACAATTTAAAAATAAGGAGTTTGGGTGTTGTGGGAAAGTTGACTGTGATTTTTGCATTAATGCCCATTAATTGACTGTGATGGCTGGGAATCGAACCCATGTCAACTGCTTGGAAGGCAGCTATTACCTGTAAATGCAAATGCACTGGTTGGAAATCAAACCAGGGCAAAATGCTTGCACTGCTATGTTATCAATCATAGAGGAAAAGTTTTTTTTTTGCCTTTCTGCTTACTTCTTGACAAATAAAGCACACAACAGCAAGAAATCGACTGCGATGGCTGGGAATGGAACCCATGTCAACTGCTTGGAAGGCAGCTATTACCTGTAAATGCAAATGCACTGGTTGGAAATCAAACCAGGGCAAAATGCTTGCACTGCTATGTTATCAATCATACAAAAAAAAAGCATTTTGCCTTTCTGCTTACTTCTTGACAAATAAAGCACACAACAGCAAGAAATCGACTGCGATGGCTGGGAATGGCTGGGAATGGAACCCATGTCAACTGCTTGGAAGGCAGCTATTACCTGTAAATGCAACTGTACTGGTTGGAAATCAAACCTGGGCAAAATGCTTGCATCAAAATTTTGCTTTTCAATCAAAATTGACAAATGATTTTTGCACAAATAAAGCAACAAATTGACTGTGATGGCTGGGAATGGAACCCATGTCAACTGCTTGGAAGGCAGCTATTACCTGTAAATGCAACTGCACTGGTTGGAAATCAAACCTGGGCAAAAGGCTTGCACTGCTTGCTTTTGCTGCACACAAACAAAATTTTTGCTTGACAAATGAAGCACACAACAGCAAGAAATTGACTGCGATGGCTGGCAATCGAACGCATGTCACCTGCTTGGAAGGCAGCTATAACCTACAATTTAAAAATAAGGAGTTTGGGTGTTGTGGGAAAGTTGACTGTGATTTTTGCATTAATGCCCATTAATTGACTGTAATGGCTGGGAATCGAACCCATGTCAACTGCTTGGAAGGCAGCTATTACCTGTAAATGCAAATGCACTGGTTGGAAATCAAACCAGGGCAAAATGCTTGCACTGCTATGTTATCAATCATAGTGGAAAAGTAGCAAATTGTTTGCCTTTCTGCTTACTTCTTGACAAATAAAGCACACAACAGCAAGAAATCGACTGCGATGGCTGGGAATCGAACCCAGGTCAACTGCTTGGAAGGCAGCTATTCACCTGTAAACCATGCGCAGGATGAAAAAACAAAAACCAGGGCAAATCATGCAACTCATCTGGGTTTTGAGACTGACAATAAATGCTAATAGATGTATTGTTGATGGATGGAATGGAACCCAGTGTCAATGAGATAATACATCTGCTCTCTGGTATAGTGTGATGTGTCATTGGTTGGAAACCACCTGCAAAAAGGAAGACTTTCGTTGTCGGCAGGATTTGAAACACATGGGAAAAGAAATGGATTTCTAGTCCATCGCCTTAAAAAACGCATGTCAACTGCTTGGAAGAAATGCTGTATCTACAATTTTGCTCGAATGTGTTTGGTTTTTGGGAAATGACTGTGATTCACAGGAAGAAATTGACTGCAATGGCTGGGAATAGAACCCATGTCAACTGCTTGGAAGGCAGCTATTACCTGTAAATGCAAATGCACTGGTTGGAAATCAAACCAGGGCAAAATGCTTGCACTGCTATGTTATCAATCATAGTGGAAAAGTAGCACATTTTTTGCCTTTCTGCTTACTTCTTGACAAATAAAGCACACAAAAGCAAGAAATTTACTGCGATGGCTGGGAATCGAACGCATGTCAACTGCTTGGAAGGCAGCTATTACCTGTAAATAACCTACAATTGAAAAAAATAAGGCAAAAGTTTGCTATGTTATCAATTGTGGAAAAGTTGATTTTTTTGTTGCCTTTTGCTTTTTGCATTAATGCCCAAATTGACTGTGATGGCTGGGAATGGAACCCATGTCAACTGCTTGGAAGGCAGCTATTACCTGTAAATGCAAATGCACTGGTTGGAAATCAAACCAGGGCAAAATGCTTGCACTGCTATGTTATCAATCATAGTGGAAAAGTAGCAAATTTTTTGCCTTTCTGCTTACTTCTTGACAAATAAAGCACACAACAGCAAGAAATCGACTGCGATGGCTGGGAATGGAACCCATGTCAACTGCTTGGAAGGCAGCTATTACCTGTAAATGCAACTGTACTGGTTGGAAATCAAACCTGGGCAAAAGGCTTGCACTGCTTGCTTCTTGACAAATGAAGCACACAACAGCAAGAAATTGACTGCGATGGCTGGCAATCGAACGCATGTCACCTGCTTGGAAGGCAGCTATAACCTACAATTTAAAAATAAGGAGTTTGGGTGTTGTGGGAAAGTTGACTGTGATTTTTGCATTAATGCCCATTAATTGACTGTGATGGCTGGGAATCGAACCCATGTCAACTGCTTGGAAGGCAGCTATTACCTGTAAATGCAAATGCACTGGTTGGAAATCAAACCAGGGCAAAATGCTTGCAGTGCTATGTTATCAATCATAGTGGAAAAGTAGCAAATTTTTTGCCTTTCTGCTTACTTCTTGACAAATAAAGCACACAACAGCAAGAAATCGACTGCAATGGCTGGGAATCTAACCCAGGTCAACTGCTTGGAAGGCAGCTATTACCTGTAAATGAAAATGCACGGGTTGGAAATCAAACCAGGGCAAAATGCTTGCACTGCTATGCTATCAATCATAGTGGAAAAGTAGCACATTTTTTGCCTTTCTGCTTACTTCTTGACAAATAAAGCACACAACAGCAAGAAATCGACTGCGATGGCTGGGAATGGAACCCATGTCAACTGCTTGGAAGGCAGCTATTACCTGTAAATGCAACTGTACTGGTTGGAAATCAAACCTGGGCAAAATGCTTGCACTGCTTGCTTTTTGACAAATGAAGCACACAACAGCAAGAAATCGACTGCGATGGCTGGGAATGGAACCCATGTCAACTGCTTGGAAGGCAGCTATTACCTGTAAATGCAAATGCACTGGTTGGAAATCAAACCTGTGGGAAACAACTGTGATTTTTTGCATTAATGATTAATTGACTGTGATGGCTGGGAATGGAACCCATGTCAACTGCTTGGAAGGCAGCTATTACCTGTAAATGCAAATGCACTGGTTGGAAATCAAACCAGGGCAAAATGCTTGCACTGCTATGTGTTATCAATCATAGTGGAAAATTTATCAAATTTTAGCAAATTTTTTGCTTGCTTCTTGACAAATGAAGCACACAACAGCAAGAATTAATTGACTGTGATGGCTGGGAATCGAACCCATGTCAACTGCTTGGAAGGCAGCTATTACCTGTAAATGCAAATGCACTGGTTGGAAATCAAACCAGGGCAAAATGCTTGCACTGCTATGTTATCAATCATAGTGGAAAAGTAGCACATTTTTTGCCTTTCTGCTTACTTCTTGACAAATAAAGCACACAACAGCAAGAAATCGACTGCGATGGCTGGGAATGGAACCCATGTCAACTGCTTGGAAGGCAGCTATTACCTGTAAATGCAAATGCACTGGTTGGAAATCAAACCAGGGCAAAATGCTTGCACTGCTTGCTTTTTGACAAATGAAGCACACAACAGCAAGAAATTGAATCATGGCTGGAATGGAACCCATGTCAACTGCTTGGAAGGCAGCTATTACTGTAAATGCAACTGTACTGGTTGGAAATCAAACCTGGGCAAAATGCTTGCTTGCTGCTTGCTTTTATCAAACAGCAAGAAATTGACTGCGATGGCTGGCAATTTTTGTCACCTGCTTGGAATGCTTAACCTACAATTTAAAAAAGTTGCACACAAGTTGACTGTGATTTTTGCATTAATGCCCATTAATTGACTGTGATGGCTGGGAATGGAACCCATGTCAACTGCTTGGAAGGCAGCTATTACCTGTAAATGCAAATGCACTGGTTGGAAATCAAACCAGGGCAAAATGCTTGCACTGCTATGTTATCAATCATAGTGGAAAAGTAGCACATTTTTGCCTTTCTGCTTACTTCTTGACAAATAAAGCACACAACAGCAAGAAATGACTGCAATGGCTGAACCCATGTCAACTGCTTGGAAGGCAAACTGTGATTTTTGCATAAATGCCCAAAAATTGACTGTGATGGCTGGGAATGGAACCCATGTCAACTGCTTGGAAGGCAGCTATTACCTGTAAATGCAAATGCACTGGTTGGAAATCAAACCAGGGCAAAATGCTTGCACTGCTATGTTATCAATCATAGTGGAAAAGTAGCACATTTTTTTGCCTTTCTGCTTACTTCTTGACAAATAAAGCACACAACACAGCAAGAAAAGAAATCGATGGCTGGGATGGCTGTGGGAATGGAACCCATGTCAACTGCTTGGAAGGCAGCTATTACCTGTAAATGCAACTGTACTGGTTGGAAATCAAACCTGGGCAAAAGGCTTGCACTGCTTGCTTCTTGACAAATGAAGCACACAACAGCAAGAAATTGACTGCGATGGCTGGCAATCGAACGCATGTCACCTGCTTGGAAGGCAGCTATAACCTACAATTTAAAAAATAAGGAGTTTGGGTGTTGTGGGAAAGTTGACTGTGATTTTTGCATTAATGCCCATTAATTGACTGTGATGGCTGGGAATCGAACCCATGTCAACTGCTTGGAAGGCAGCTATTACCTGTAAATGCAAATGCACTGGTTGGAAATCAAACCAGGGCAAAAAATGCTTGCACTGCTATGTTATCAATCATAGTGAAAAAAAGTAGCAAATTTTTTGCCTTTCTGCTTACTTCTTGACAAATAAAGCACACAACAGCAAGAAATCGACGCAATGGCTGGGAATGGAACCCAGGTCAACTGCTTGGAAGGCAGCTATTACCTGTAAATAAAAAAATGCACTGGTTGGAAATCAAACCAGGGCAAAATGCTTGCACTGCTATGTTATCAATCATAGTGGAAAAAGTAGCACATTTTTTGCCTTTCTGCTTACTTCTTGACAAAAAAGCACACACAACAGCAAGAAATCGACTGCGATGGCTGGGAATGGAACCCATGTCAACTGCTTGGAAGGCAGCTATTACCTGTAAATGCAACTGTACTGGTTGGAAATCAAAACCTGGGCAAAATGCTTGCACATCTGCTTTTTGACAAATGACAAAACACAAAGCAAGAAATTGTTGAAGATGGGTGGCTTCCTGCTTGAACAAATGAGATAAAACAAACTCATGTAAGTGTGATGTGTCATTGGTTGGAATTCAAACCTGGGAATGGAACCCATGTCAAAGGCTTGCAACTGCTTGTCGGCAGGAAAATCAAAACTGGCTGGAAACCCCAAAAAAATTCTAGTCCACTTTAAAAAAACACCTGTAAAAAAAGCACATTTTTGCATTTTGCTTGCTGAATTTGACAAATGAAGCACACAACAGCAAGAAATTGACTGTGATGGCTGGGAATTGAACCCATGTCACCTGCTTGGAAGGCAGCTATAAACAATTTAAAAATAAGGAGTTTGGGTGTTTCAAACCTGGGATTTTTGCAAATGCCCATTAATTGACTGTGATGGCTGGGAATGAACCCATGTCAACTGCTTGACAAAGGCAGCTATTACCTGTAAATGCAAATGCACTGGTTGGAAATCAAACCAGGGCAAAATGCTTGCACTGCTATGTTATCAATCATAGTGGAAAAGTAGCACATGTTTTTTTGCCTTTTTGCTTCTGCTTCTTGACAAATAAAGCACACAACAGCAAGAAATCGACTGCGATGGCTGGGAATGGAACCCATGTCAACTGCTTGGAAGGCAGCTATTACCTGTAAATGCAACTGTACTGGTTGGAAATCAAACCTGGGGAAAAATGCAATTTTTGCACCTGCTTGCTTCTTGACAAATAAAGCACACAAAGCAAAAATTGACTGGATGGCTGGCAATCGAACCCATGTCACCTGCTTGGAAGGCAGCTACCTTAACCTACAATTTAAAAATAAGGAGTTTGGGTGTTGTGGGAAAGTTGACTGTGATTTTTGCATTAATGCCCAAGAAATTGACTGTGATGGCTGGGAATGGAACCCATGTCAACTGCTTGGAAGGCAGCTATTACCTGTAAATGCAAATGCACTGGTTGGAAATCAAACCAGGGCAAAAACTGCTATGTTATCAATCATAGTGGTGGAAAAAGTAGCAATTTTTTTTTGCTTTTGCTTACTTCTTGACAAATAAAGCACACAACAGCAAAAAATGCAACTGGGAATGGCTGGGAATGGATGACAAATGAAATGCCACAACAACTGCAAGAAATTGATGGATGGGAATGGAACCCATGTCAACTTGGAAGGCAGCTATTACCTGTAAATGCAACTGTACTGGTTGGAAATCAAACCTGGGCAAAAGGCTTGCACTGCTTGCTTCTTGACAAATGAAGCACACAACAGCAAGAAATTGACTGCGATGGCTGGCAATCGAACGCATGTCACCTGCTTGGAAGGCAGCTATAACCTACAATTTAAAAATAAGGAGTTTGGGTGTTGTGGGAAAGTTGACTGTGATTTTTGCATTAATGCCCATTAATTGACTGTGATGGCTGGGAATCGAACCCATGTCAACTGCTTGGAAGGCAGCTATTACCTGTAAATGCAAATGCACTGGTTGGAAATCAAACCAGGGCAAAATGCTTGCACTGCTATGTTATCAATCATAGTGGAAAAAGTAGCACATTTTTTGCCTTTCTGCTTACTTCTTGACAAATAAAGCACACAACAGCAAGAAATCGACTGCAATGGCTGGGAATGGAACCCAGGTCAACTGCTTGGAAGGCAGCTATTACCTGTATGCAAATGCACTGGTTGGAAATCAAAATTGCAAAACTATGCTATCAATCATAGTGGAAAAGTAGCAATTTTTTGCCAACTTCTTGACAAATAAAGCACACAACAGCAAGAAATTGACTGCGATGGCTGGGAATCATGTCACCTGCTTGGAAGGCAGCTATAACCTACAATTTAAAAATAAGGAGTTTGGGTGTTGTGGGCAAAAAGTTGACTGTGATTTTTGACAAATTAATGCCAACATTAATTGACTGTGATGGCTGGGAATGGAACCCATGTCAACTGCTTGGAAGGCAGCTATTACCTGTAAATGCAAATGCACTGGTTGGAAATCAAACCAGGGCAAAATGCAAACTGCTATGTTATCAATCATAGTGGAAAAGTAGCAAATTTTTTGCCTTTCTGCTTACTTCTTGACAAATAAAGCACACAACAGCAAGAAATCGACTGCGATGGCTGGGAATGGAACCCATGTCAACTGCTTGGAAGGCAGCTATTACCTGTAAATGCAACTGTACTGGTTGGAAATCAAACCTGGGCAAAAACTGCTTTGCAAACATTGCTTGACTTCTTGACAAATGGAAAGCACACAACAGCAAGAAATTGACTGGCGAATGGCTGGCAATCGAACAAATCACAACAGCAAAAATGTCACCTGCTTGGAAGGCAGCTATAACCTACAATTCAAAAAATAAGGAGTTTGGGTGTTGTGGGAAAGTTGACTGTGATTTTTTTTTTAATGCCCATTAATTGACTGTGATGGCTGGGAATCGAACCCATGTCAACTGCTTGGAAGGCAGCTATTACCTGTAAATGCAAATGCACTGGTTGGAAATCAAACCAGGGCAAAATGCTTGCACTGCTATGTTATCAATCATAGTGGAAAAGTAGCAAATTTTTGCCTTTCTGCTTACTTCTTGACAAATAAAGCACACAACAGCAAGAAATCGACTGCGATGGCTGGGAATGGAACCCATGTCAACTGCTTGGAAGGCAGCTATTACCTGTAAATGCAAATGCACTGGTTGGAAATCAAACCAGGGCAAAACCTGCTATGTTATCAATCAAGTGGAAAAGTAGCACATTTTTTGCCTTTCTGCTTACTTCTTGACAAATAAAGCACACAACAGCAAGAAATCGACTGCGATGGCTGGGAATGGAACCCATGTCAACTGCTTGGAAGGCAGCTATTACCTGTAAATGCAACTGTACTGGTTGGAAATCAAACCTGGGCAAAAGGCTTGCACTGCTTGCTTCTTGACAAATGAAGCACACAACAGCAAGAAAATTGACTGGGAATGGCGATGGCTGGCAATCGAACAAACCTGGGCAAATGTCACCTGCTTGGAAGGCAGCTATAACCTACAATTTAAAAATAAGGAGTTTGGGTGTTGTGGGAAAGTTGACTGTGATTTTTGCATTAATGCCCATTAATTGACTGTGATGGCTGGGAATCGAACCCATGTCAACTGCTTGGAAGGCAGCTATTACCTGTAAATGCAAATGCACTGGTTGGAAATCAAACCAGGGCAAAATGCTTGCACTGCTATGTTATCAATCATAGTGGAATACTTTTTCAAACAAATTAAAGTTTTGAATGAATCGTAGCTGCAATACAATATGATACAAGATTCAAGTTACAAACATAAGAAGATAGTGACTCTGACTGGAGAAGGACTTTCGGTCGGCACCAAAGTGTTTCTGGAAAACTGTTCGCCACCTCAGGAGGGGGAAGCGGGGAACCATCCAAGCTGTGTACAGTAAGGATGGGACACTGTTGACCTCCACTGAGGAGGTAATAGGGCGGTGGAGGGAGCACTTTGAGGAACTCCTGAATCCGACTAATACGCCCTCTATGTTAGAGGCAGAGCTGGAGGATAACGGGGGATTGTCGTCGATTTCCCAGGCGGAAGTCACTGATGTAGTCAAACAACTACACAGTGGCAAAGCCCCGGGGATTGATGAGATCCGTCCAGAAATGCTCAAGGCTCTGGGTGTGGAGGGGCTGTCCTGGTTGACACGCCTCTTCAACATTGCGTGGAAGTCTGGGACGGTGCCAAAGGAGTGGCAGACCGGGGTGGTGGTTCCTCTTTTTAAAAAGGGGGACCAGAGGGTGTGTGCCAATTATAGGGGTATCACACTTCTCAGCCTCCCTGGTAAAGTCTACTCCAAGGTGCTGGAAAGGAGGGTTCGGCCGATAGTCGAACCTCGGGTTGAGGAGGAACAATGGATTCCGTCCTGGTCGTGGAACAACGGACCAGCTCTTCACTCTCGCAAGGATCCTGGAGGGAGCCTGGGAGTATGCCCAACCGGTCTACATGTGTTTTGTGGATTTGGAGAAGGCGTATGACCGGGTCCCCGGGAGATACTGTGGGAGGTGCTGCGGGAGTATGGGGTGAGGGGTCTCTACTCAGGGCCATCCAATCTCTGTATGACCAAAGTGAGAGCTGTGTCCGGGTTCTCGGTAGTAAGTCGGACTCGTTTCAGGTGAGGGTTGGCCTCCGCCAGGGGGGCGCTTTGTCACCAATCCTGTTTGTAATATTTATGGACAGGATATCGAGGCGTAGTCGGGGTGGGGAGGGGTTGCAGTTTGGTGGGCTGGGGATCTCATCGCTGCTCTTTGCAGATGATGTGGTCCTGATGGCATCATCGGCCTGCGACCTTCAGCACTCACTGGATCGGTTCGCAACCGAGTGTGAAGCGGTTGGGATGAGGATCAGCACCTCTAAATCGGAGGCCATGGTTCTCAGCAGGAAACCGATGGAATGCCTTCTCCAGGTAGGGGAATGAGTCCTTACCCCAAGTGAAGGAGTTCAAGTACCTTGGGGTTTTGTTCATGAGTGAGGGGACAATGGAGCGGGAGATTGGTCGGAGAATCGGCGCAGCGGGTGCGGTATTGCATTCAATCTATCGCACCGTTGTAGACGAAAAGAGAGCTGAGCCAGAAGGCAAAGCTCTCGATCTACCGGTCAGTTTTCGTTCCTACCCTCACCTATGGTCATGAAGGCTGGGTCATGACCGAAAGAACGAGATCCAGGGTACAAGCGGCGAAATGGGTTTCCTCAGGAGGGTGGCTGGCGTCTCCCTTAGAGATAGGGTGAGAAGCTCAGTCATCCGTGAGGAGCTCGGAGAGAGCCGCTGCTCCTTTGCGTCGAAAGGAGCCAGTTGAGGTGGTTCGGGCATCTGGTAAGGATGCCCCTGGGCGCCTCCCTAGGGAGGTGTTCCAGGCACGCCCAGCTGGGAGGAGGCCTCGGGAAGACCCAGGACTAGGTGGAGGGATTATATCTCCAACCTGGCCTGGGAACGCTCGGGATCCCCAGTCGGAGCTGGTTAATGTTGCTCGGGAAAGGGAAGTTTGGGGTCCCCTGCTGGAGCTGCTCCCCCCGCGACCCGACACCGGATAAGCGGACGAAGATGGATGGATGGATGGACTCTGACTGAGTTTTTTTTTTAACTATATCCTTCCACCCACTACCATAAAGCATGTTAACTACTTGAACTACTAACTCTCCTTTCCTTCAGACATGATACCTGACAGTATTGGGTTCAAAGTCACCTGAGTCTTGTATGCTCTCAAAACAGCAAACGAGATCCTCTCTGTCCTCAAAAACAGTATTGTTGGCACGGCTATGAAAGTTCCATGTGACGTTGCTGGATCTTGGCAGTCTATGGGCAACCACTTTATCCAGAAAACATGTCCGCTTGGGTGAAAAAAAAAAGCTGGCAAATCCACCAATGTTAGAAAAAAGAATTCTCACCTTGGATTTGTGAGAGGTGGCCTGTTGCATTATCAGGTTGAGCTGATGTGCGTAGGAGTGGATGTAGTGGGCATTTGGGTACACATCTTGTATTTTCCTCTGAACACCTGAAGTGGCACCCCTCATCATGCTGGCCCCATCATATGCCTGGCAGATGAGCTTACTTTTCTGGTCCTCCGGAAGAATAGTAGCAAGACGCTCTTTTAGTGCAGTAGTAATGGACTCAGCTGTAGCTGACTGCAGAGGGATGAACTCAAAAAATCTTTCCTGCGCATTGTTTTTGTCGTCTCCAAAAATTTGTCACACATTCTATTATCCTGGACAGTACGTGTTTTTAATCGCATGCCGCCATTTACTTATTAATTTATTTTACACGTCACTTGGCTTTGAGTCGTTCCTAACAGGCTACTATTTTGACCCATCAAATCGTAACACATTACTGCTGCAGGCATGATGGAAAAAGACAGCAGCAACACAATTCTGAATGGCGATTTTTATTTTCCAAAACTCCCGGACGGCTCAGTAGACAAGTCGAAAGCCATATGCACATTGTCTACTGAATTAGAATTAATTATGAAAGCTCATTGTGGGACTGGGTCTAGTGGCTGTAATTCTGCACCAAGGCTGAATTTCGGGAAAGAGACTTCAGATACAGTATTAGGGGACCACTGAGGCCTATATAAAAGCATCCAAAGAATAAAATGTCATGGGACCTTTAATATGTACTTAAAAACTGTTCTAAAAAGCAAAATAATAGAATTTTAATCATGTGATAAAACATGCGATTAATCGCGATTAACCATAGAAATTCAGCGATAAATTGCGATTAAGAAAAAATTAATCATTTGACATCCCTAAAATCAATGACAGAATTTGGTTTAATTGCTGCCATTTTCTCTACGAATGTGATCTGGGTCACTATGTGATTTCTCAGCCTGCAAGGTTTTGGCAGAGTGATGGTATCACCTGTGCAAGTAGCGTAAAGTTGAATGACAGCTGTCGAGAACCAATCAGATTGGATAAAATAACATGTATCCAATTCTGATTTGGAGGAGAATCTTTAAGAAACCAATTAGAGACCAGCTTCAAGTCACATGCTGGCTGAAAGTTGAAGTACTTACATAGACACCCATTTGTCCGGCGTCCCTGCCCATGAAACCGCACATATTGAAACATAGAACATAGTTAACCGATTAAAATAAGTTTTTATTAAATGCTGAGGCTCTTACTACCAGCCAGTTTATCGTGTGATTAAACTATTTTAATTTTTTATTTCATTTTTATATCATTTTTATTTCTGGAATTTTTATGGTAGCGGCGCCCTCTATTGACAAGCTGCCACTGCATAGAACATTACTGTCATAGAACATTTATCTCCATCAATAAAAACAAAGCATTAACCATTTACAAAAACTCAGAGTGTCTAATTTCTGTGTCTTGGGTCAGCTACAGCCTAGGATGTTTAGAGTTGCTATGGCAACAAGTGACAGCTGCCACTAGCATAGCTTTAGCTTAACGGTCCTAACAATAATCACTTATGTAATTAGAATTTGACACATCTAAACAAAATCAACAATTACCATCAATTTTTGTAACCTTTAGGAAATTAGCAAATGTTAGAAAACAAATTGTGGTTTACAGATTAGCAAAATAACAGCAAATCCCGAGGATACTAAGGTAGCATAACTTTAAGAATAATGGCCATTTCCGCTACATTAAACACAACAGACTGACTAACTACATTACTAAAACATGTGTAAAGGTGCTTCAGTGGATTGTACACATTCGAAAGTTGACATGACTTGCAACTGCGGGCAGGACGTCCTCCGTTCTGTGACGCTACAGCGTGCATGCGGGTATTAAACACGTTTGATGGATCAAAACAAAATTGTGACCCATCTCATTAAAAATATACTCTAATGCTTTAATTGGGTTAAACAAAAAAACGTGAATATGTAAAAAAAAAAACAATTAGGATAGATTATTATTTAATAATTGTTGCAGGCCTGCCTGATATAACTTCTGTTGTGATTTGACTTTCTACATAAAAAATAAAATTGAACTAAAAAACAAACATATTAAATTGTTTGGAGGCAAACCAAAAAAACTAAAAAGTCACACACACACACACACACACACACACACACACACACACTGCATCATAGGTCAACTTTGATCTTTTGTTGTATGTTCATCTTCAACACCTCATGCAAACAGGATACAGTTTCCCATTCCTGATTGGACAACACTTATGGTGATTAAATAGATGTTGATGAGTTTAAAGGTTCTGCACAGTTGTACAGGTAACCAAGAACACCCATCAGGACTGATGCATGGACATGGTCTTGCTGGTTTAACACGTATGATATAAAAACATATTTTATGTTTTTTTTAATGCAATGTTTTGCATATTGCTAATAATATGAATTGTATTGAATTGTAGGAACCCTAAAACATGGATCCAGAAGTCACTTTCAACAGGACTAGCATTGTGACTGCCATACATCCCTGCTATGAAATAGATAACTTTAATTTCATACTAACAAAGACCCCTTCCATTGTATGTGTATTATTATATTTTTTCCTAATGTTATTGTCTGTTTTTTTTTTTTTTTTTTTTGTAAATATGTTTATTGCAGAACAGTATTGGGTTCAGACTGTAATTGTCCATACAAGCAACATTTCTTTTTTTTTTTTTAACATTTACAATAACAATAACTATAACAATAAGCAGCAACCAAGAACAATTGTAATAATTTGGCGGGTTCTGAAAACAATCATGTTGAGGTACCGTAGCAAATATCAAGACTAAGAGACCAAAAAGTAAAACCAGGAGTCAAATAAAAATTGCAAATGCCACATTATCAATATATGGGACCCTTCATCATTCCGTTTCCTCCCTGAGACCCCTTAAGTGTTCCATGAATATTTGGAAATCTTCTTGTTATAATCTCTGTATTTTATTTCCAACAGCTCCACACTCCTACTAACTACCGTATTCTCTCTCTGGCTGTGGCTGACCTGCTTGTTGGGATCATAGTCTTTCCTTTCAGCATGGCATTCTCACTTAGCTCATGTTTGTATCATGAGGGTTTATTTTGCAAAGTATGAGGCAGTTTTGATATAACACTGGGCACAACTTCTATTCTGCACCTAAGTTGTATTGCTATTGACAGATATTATGCAGTGTGTCAGCCTCTGACCTATAGAACTAAAATAAACCATTGTGTTGTTGTGAACATGATTGTGGTTAGCTGGGGGAGTTCTGCTCTAATTGCAATAAGCATCACAATTGCTGGATTAAACAATGATAAATGTGGGGAAAGGTGTTTGATTGATGTTCTCATAGCAAACAATATTGGATATTTTTTCTCATTTTATCTCCCAGTGATCATATTGCTCTGTATCTACCTAAAGATATTCCTTGCTGCACAGAAACAGGCACGCAGCATCCAGAACACAACCTGTCAGAGCAAAAAGTCTGGAGCAACAGTCAGGAAGAATGAGAGAAAGGCTACCAAAACTCTGGCTATCGTTTTAGGAGTCTTTCTTTTATGTTGGACTCCTTTATTTCTTTGTATCACTGTTTTGCCTTTCAGTAATGACTCAGTGCCAGTTCCTGTGTTTGAAACACTTAACTGGCTTGCACTGTCAAACTCCATGCTCAATCCCTTTATTTATGCTTTCTTTTATAGCTGGTTCAGATCAGCTTTTAGAATGATCATTTCTGGGAAAATATTGAATGGTGATTATACTAATTCAAAACTGTCTTGACTTGAATAAATGACTGAACTAGCCTATGATAATAAATGAGTTAGCACAATGAAGATAATTGTCTTTACACTCTGTCATATAACATCACTAATCTATAGGTCTACATTCTACTTAAAAATGCATATGTATGCAAACATGTATACTTACACAATCATTGTGTTTCAAATAAATCTTCCAACAAATAATGAGAAACCAGTTTACTTCGGCAAAATAAGATTGATTAATTTAATTTTTAACCTGTGCCTGTTTGTTCATGTTGGGTTGTGATTTTTCCATTGTGTTTCCATGATGTTGACTTTATTGATGCTGGTATCAACTCAATTGTAGTAAGTTGAGGTATTGAGGTAACATAAACAAACATATCTTCAACACCAATCCTTGAATCTTGTCAGTGACACTAATAGTTTAGTAGTTTTTTGTAGTTAAATGTACAATATGTCGCTCACTAAAGTTAGCTCACTCTTGTATCTCTGATAACTTAATATCCAGATCAGAGGTGTATAGTCCAGGTGCCAGAAAGTAAAAATCCTGCCATGTTTTTGGATCTGCCTCTACATCTAGAACAGGTGTTTTCACTAACACCGCTGAACGGCACGCGGGGCAACATTATAGCTACTAGCTAGCCAGGTAGAATAACAGTCAGTTAAACTGGGAGAATTTTTGGTAGCTACTGCACATACAAGAACAGAGTCGAAAGGTAGAGGATAAAGACCGAAAATACCGCAGAACGTGTGCCCAAGGGTCTACAATCTGCCGTTCCGAAGTTTTTTGTATTAAATAATCCATTTAACCACTCTTGTTGCCGGTTATGCTAATGGTATGCGGGCCAGGCGCGCTAATCGCTGATCATTGAGAAAGATGGGTTCAGAGCAATGATTAAAACACTAGAGGTAAGTGTTTTAATTAAGATGTCTTGCCTCGCAGAAACTAGCCAACGTTATTCAAACAACATCGAAGATGTGGCCAAAGTAGTGTTTATACAACTATCTTACAACTATTTTGTGTTGGAAAGGAAGCAATGTTTAAGTTGTTGACATTTGTATTTATTTGATATATCTTTATTTTACTACTATGCAGTTTGCACAATAAAACTACTTTAGATTCTGTAACTGTTTCATGCATTCCCCTTCATTAGGGTGACCAGACGTCCCAGACAGTCCCGATTTGACCGGGACATTCCCGATCATTAACTAAACCCATATAGAAAGATTAATAAAGCATCCAGCATATGATTTTAACAATGTGTGTGCGTGTGTGTGTGTTTATGTGTGTGTGTGTGTGTCAGTCAATCGTAGCAGTCGGTTTCTGCATAATCTGTGCAGCCAGCGTTACAATGTATATTTGTAAACATTGTTGCAATGCCTCTTCTTATCCGTCTCGTTTTAACCATAGACAGATAAGAATATACTTTAGCAACAATAAAATATACAGGGACAAGAGTGAAACTAGAAGATTGCATATGGGAGATAATAAAAGACAAAAAAATGAATATAGTTGTACAGGTTTTAAAATCCCCAGAGAACAGGAATGTTTTAAAGAGCCCCTATTATACTCCTTCTGAGCGTCATATTTGTACTCTTGGGGTCTACTACAATAGATTTACATGCAATGATGTTCAAAACCATATATTCCTCATACTGCCCATTGCTACAGCGCCTTCACCTGAAACACTGAAGCTGTGTTCAAAACCGTTCCCTATTACGGAAATAGTGCACTATATAGTGTGTTCGCCATTTTGTAGTGGTGTTTGAATTCTCCGACTGTAAGGTGCTGGCCAATCTCTATTCTGAGAGTTCTTTTTCCAGGAATGAGGAGCATGAAAACAGGCAGGTCGGGCTTCGAGGCAGCAACCCAGTCAGCACCGGCAGCTGAATTCTGACACACAGTTGGACAAAATTTGCAATAAGCCGTCCATTTTCGTAAATCGGCCCATATTTGAGCTTTACATAGTTGATTTCTTGCATAAAAAAGTTTCAGAAGTGAATTTTGTAATGGAATAGCAGAGATCTGCGCGACATAGATTCGGGAGACTACCTGATCTCAGGTCAGCTGTGTAGCCTATGTAAATGTTGGGGCGTGACCGTTCTCTTAATACACCCATGGGCTGACAAAGGTTCCGGTTTTTGGGAGGTTGACGTGTAATGGGAAAATTACATTTAAGCATAATTCCTTATATTTTTGTGTTTAATTAATACTTTACTTCTCTCACAAATGCTGAAAGAGTTTATCTCATTTTCCACATGTAGATTTTGATTCTAACTTTGTGAGACACCCAGTCTGGAACATTTTGTGAGCTCTGTTTGCCTGAACCGATAAAGGTACAAGGTCACCCTAAAACTATCTCATGTTTTCCCATGCCAGTTAAGATGTAACTGGGGGCTGAAAGTCATACAGGGAGGAGGAGGTGAGATGACTCCAAGATGTCTCTTGCATTTCTCTGATTGTCTTCATGTGTATCAGATTGCCTGTCAAAATTGTAGCGTCATACTAAGCCAAGTGCGTATATGCTGTCACTCTGAAGATGCATAAAAGCCTAGTGTTTCTGTTCACTCATTGGAGAAACTGACTCCACACTGGGCTGCGGCCTTTTGTTAAATCATGTTGATCCTATATTTGCAAATATATCTTTTTTAATAAAATACAAAAACCCAATTTGGTTTTAGTCTCAGTCTGTCTTATTTGTTTCAATTTACTAAACTCTGAAAACTATTCCCCCTGCTGCAAAGGAAACTTCCACGACAGACGTCAACTTCCAGCTTCGTTGGGATTCGCCCGTTTTCAGTGGCAGTTTCAAAATATGAGATTTTCATAGTAAAGGGGTGTCAATGGGACTTTGAGCTTCTATGTATGTCCTATTTACCCACCGAACTGTCGTTATTCAACTATGACAGGGTAAAATCGGTTTTGCATTCTATCACCCCTTTAAACTCAAATAATGAATACAATTATTGTTTTGCCTATCTGTGATAAAGTAATATAGATGCTATATAGGCACTGTTGCGGAGTAACCTTTTTGCGAGATGACCCCCCCCCCCCCCCACCACTGTCAACTGGTCAGTAAAGGATAATGGTGCCTCAAGGCTGACTAGCTGGCATAATTTTAACTATAGTTTACTTTTCTGTGTTCAACACTATAAACATTTTAGGAACTGTTAATTAAATTGTTAATTTGACTTTTTTCTTGGTATGTGCTCAGTCGCATAATATGCAAATAGAAGCATTATAAGCCATATAGACTGAATCATTGATTTTGCACTAAAAAAACTTCAGACTTGATATTCAGTGAATAAACAGAATGTATTCCCTGGACTTTAAGAAGGGATAACTCAGAGTTCTTGTTTGCTTCTTGTTCCTCATTAGATTGGACTCTATGGGTGTATTATGTCAATTATTCACATCATTAAGTGGCCATACATATGTTTTGCTCTGTTAGTCTTGTTGTTGCTTAAAAATAATAAGGTCCCAGGTTGAAGAGGTGAGATGATGCAGGCAGGAAGAGAGAGGGAGAGAGAGAGAGAGAGAGAGAGAGAGAGTGTGTGTGTGTGTGTGTGTGGTCCAGGGATCAGCAACCACATCATACATTCACACCTCTAATTGAAGGTTGTTTCATCACTTCATCCAACATCCTGAGTGTCTTCAGTTTAGACTTTTGTTGGTTCAAACTGTTTTGGTTAGTTCATTACAAAACAAGACTTAAAGGGTAACTTTGGTATTTTTCAACCTGGAATTATTTTCCAATGTTTTGTGTCTAAATATCTAATGGGAACACCAATTTTTTAAATTTGCGCACCTTCAATTTTACCAAAAGTGCTAGTTTTGCCACTCATATGGTTGTTATAAGTGTCTGGTTATCAACTAGTTCAATCAACCCAGGATTTCCCAATCCAGCGACACACGCATTTACATAAAAGAGACAGTGTTTGCAGTATGACCAATCGCAAACATCTACCAGAGCGGCATATTTTTTTTGGCTCCCGAGCAGGTTAGGTGTTCAACATAAGTTACTAAGGCAATTTAAACCGGTAACAAGTGATCCACTGTCGTGATACACAAAACCTTGCGTTGAACCTGAAGTTACCTTGTTAACACCAAATCTTGCTTCGAAGTACAGGCCTCTGGGATCTAACTCAGGACCTTCTTGTTGTGAGGCCAATTCTACCCACTGAGCCAACGTGCTGCCTGATGACTGAAAATGAAGTAAAAAGGGTTATTACTATCTTTATTGTCTTTACTCAGGAGAACTTTGCTGTATCTTTTTATATTTTGTTTAAAATCTCCAAAATGTATTCAATGCATTCTGCTATCACTATAGCCTAGAAATCTAGACGCACCCTAGCAGCAGCAAATGTAATTTCCAGCCAGGGTCAGTCTAGCAACTCTCCGTTGGCTTGCAAGTTGGAAAAAACAAATTTTGGTAAGGCCAATCACATCGTGTATAGAGTAGGTGGGCAGGCTTAGAATTCCTTGCTACTTCCCTGCTACTTGAAAACAAAGAAGATGGCTGCTGCTGCTGTTGGTGAACAGCGGTCTTTCGAATCGGCTTTAGCCGCGACTCTGGAAGACTTGGAGTTAAGCACTGAAGTCATTCTTAAAAAAGGAAGATGTGTTTGGAGTTTTCCCGACCAGATATGGCAAAAGTTTAATCTATCAACTAGCATTGCTCTGGTTGGCTATAAGTGCAGAGGGAATGTGAAAGACAACCGTTTATCCCGTCCCTCGGATGGAGCCCTGCCAATGGTGAGTTCCCAATGGTGAGTTGGGTCTGGTTTGTCAGGCTACTATCACTAGCCAACACAATCTAACTCCAATCGTGTAAAATGCGGAGACTTGGTCAGGTGCCATTCGCGTTGTTATTGACGCTAAAAGTCTCCTTTAGAGTCATATATAAACGTGCGTTATCTAAATGTTCTGGGTTGTGACTATTGTCGTCACTTTTGACGCAGTTAGGTTTAGGAAAAGATCGTCATGGATTTATAAAAAGTACGTTTACTTGACAAGGGACAAGAACGGGACAGTTGGGTTTAGGAAAAGAAGAACACCCAAAATGTTACCAAACTTCTACAAGTAGTACAAATGTGTACTCATAAAACGATGGATTGGAAAGTTTGTAAGTACACCAGGAGTTTATTTAAATAACACTTTGCTGTTGGCTTCTGCTGTCTGCTGCTACTACTACCGGCAGTTAGACGATTGCTTAGGGACGTCTAAAAATTACAACACACGAAAAAAGTATACATACAACAAAAATAGTTATTAATTTAACTTATTTTTTAAAAGTAAGTGTTGAAGTACAAATAGCAAGAGAGAAATTATAATTGAGGTAAGTTTGGAGAGACTACCTTATTTAATCATAAAATTAAAACCTGGGTTTCTCCAAAAAAAGATTAGGATAGATTATTATTTACTAATTGTTGCAGGTTTACCTGAGATAACTTCTGTTGTGATTTGACATTCTAAATGAAATAAAACTGAACTAAAAAAAAACAAAACAACAATATTAAATTGCATTGAGGCATACCAAAAAAAACTAAAAACCACACACACACACACACACACACACACACACACACACACACACACACACACACACACACAGTGCATCATAGATCAACGTTGATCTTTTGTTGTATGTTAATCTTCAACACCTCATGCAAACAGGATACAGTTTCCCATTCCTGATTGGACAACACTTATGGTGATGAGATAGATGTTGATAAGTTAAAAGGTTCTGCACAGCTGTACAGGTTACCAAGAACACCCATCAGGACTGATGCATGGACATGGTCTTGCTGGTTTACCAGGTATGATATAAAAAAATATTTGTGTATGTTTTTTTAATACAAATTTTTGCATATTGCTTATAATGTGGATTGTATTGAATTGTAGGAACCCTAAAACATGGATCCAGAAGTCACTTTCAACAGGACAAGCATTGTGACTGCCATACATCCCTGCTATGAAATAGATAACTTTAATTTCATACTGACAAAGACCCCTTCCATTATATGTGTATTATTATATTTTTTCCTAATGTTATTGTCTGTTATCACAACATGTGGAAACCTTCTTGTTATAATCTCTGTATTTTATTTCCAACAGCTCCACACTCCTACTAACTACCTTATTCTCTCTCTGGCTGTGGCTGACCTGCTTGTTGGGATCATAGTCTTTCCTTTCAGCATGGCATTCTCACTTAGCTCATGTCTGTATCATGAGAGTTTATTTTGCAAAGTACGAGGCAGTTTTGATATAACACTGAGCACAACTTCTATTCTGCACCTGTGTTGTATTTCTATTGACAGATATTATGCAGTGTGTCAGCCTCTGACCTATAGAACTAAAATCAATCATTGTGTTGTTGTGATCATGATTGTGGTTAGCTGGGGGGGTTCTGCTCTAATTGCAATAAGCATCACAATTGCTGGATTAAACAATGATAAATGTGAGGAAAGGTGTTTGATTGATGTTGTCATGGCAAACACTATTGGACCTATTTTCTCATTTTACCTCCCAGTGATCATAATGCTCTGTATCTACCTAAAGATTTTCCTTGCTGCACAGAAACAGGCACGCAGCATCCAGAACACAACCTGTCAGAGCAAAAGGTTTGGAGCAACTGTCAGTAAGAATGAGAGAAAGGCTACCAAAACTCTGGCTATCATTATGGGAGTCTTTCTTTTATGTTGGACTCCTTTCTTTCTTTGTATCACTGTTTTGCCTTTCAGTAATGACTCAGTGCCAGTTCCTGTGATTGAAACACTTAACTGGCTTGCACTGTCAAACTCCATGCTCAATCCCTTTATTTATGCTTTCTTTTACAGCTGGTTCAGATCAGCTTTTAGAATGATCATTTCTGGGAAAATATTTACTGGTGATTATACTTATTCTAAACTGTCTTAACTTGAATAAATGACTGAACTAGCCTATGATAATAGTTAGCACAATGAAGATAATTGTCTTTACACTGTCATATAACGTAACTAATCTATAGGCCTACATTCTACTTAAAATTGCATATGTATGCAAACATGATGAAAATACTTAGACAATAATTGTGTTTCAAATAAATCTTCCAACAAATAATGAGAAACCAGTTTACTTCGGCAAAATGAGGTGGATAAATTTAAGCAAAAATTACATACAGCCTTGCTATGAAATAGATAACTTAAATGTCATACTGACAAAAACTCCTTCCATTATATGTGTATTATTTTATTTTGTCTTAATGTTGTTGTCTGTTATCACAATATGTGGAATCTTTTTTTGTTATAATCTTTTTTTTTTTTTTTTTTTTTTTCAACAGCTCCACACTCCTACTAACTACCTTATTCTCTCTCTGGCTGTGGCTGACCTGCTTGTTGGGATCATATAATCTTTCCTTTCAGCATGGCATTCTCACTAAGCACATGTCTGTATGACTAGAGATTTTATAAAAAATTACATATATATCCATCGAACACCCAAAATTAATCTTTTATAAAAAAAGAAAAGCCACATTAAAGAAACACAATTTAGTTACTTTAATATTGAATCGAAATTCAGTAAGATGGAAGTTTATTTGTAACCTGTGCCTGTTTGGTCATGTTGGGTTGTGATTTTTCCGTTGTGTTGCTATGATGATGACTTTATTGATGCTGGTATCAATTAAATTGTAGTAAGCTGAGGTATTGAGGTAACATATACAAACATATCTTCAACACAAATCCTTGAATCTTGTCAGTAACATTAATACTTTAGTAGATTGTTGTAGCCCTGTCAACGGTGAATATTTACTGACATTGTTAAACGTACAATATGTCGCAAAGGGAATAGGTTTGGCTGCTGATAAAGTTTGCTCACCTTCTTTTTTCTTGTAACTAATGACCCAGACATTCAGACGGTTTGTACCTAGATCTGAATTATCTGCAGAGATCTCTTCCTCTCCAAAACAAACTGATGCGGTGATTTAAAACAGTAAAACCACTGAATAAAGCAGTTTCACTTAAAAAATCTGGGTTTCTCCAAAGATGTTTGGCTCATCGGCGAAAGGACGAAAGGGTCTGTGAACGGAGCCGCCAATAAAGTTTGCTCACTCTTGTATCTCTGATAACCTAAGATCCAGATGATCAGGTCTTTACTGTGAGCTGAATTCTTCATAGAGGGCTACTCCTCTCTATAACAAACAGACCCGCTGATTTGAACCGGTAAAAACACTGAATAAAGCAGTGCTGGCTGACATACCGGTTTATACCGTATACTTGTATTAATTTTACCGCCGTATGATATGAATTTTTCACATACCGTAATACCGCTGCGGAGAGCGTTACAGCCGAAGATTACATTTGTGTGTGTTGTTGGTTAGAATAACACTGGTAACACTTTACGGTAAGGGTACATGTATTATCATGAATTCATGCATGAATTAATTGATGTATGTATTAGTATGCATTATGTAATTCATTATTTATGTATTACTTCATTCCATAATATCCCATGAATCATCAGGAATTGACGTGTTCATAGTCTGTCATTCGTGATCTCATACATGAACAACACAACTAAAGCATTAGGTACGTGGGCACATCATTATGAAGTATGATTTATTAAGCATAATCATGATTATTTTTATGCAAAGAAATGTGGTCATCACTCCGCAATTTGTGCATAATGACGTACCTACCTTACCTAATGCTTTAGTTTATGTGTTGTTCATGCATGAGGTCATGAATGAGAGGCTAGGAACTCAGGTCAATTCCTGATGATTCATAAGATATAAAGGAATGAAGTAAAGCACAAATCTTGATTTAATAAATCCATTTAATTAACTATTACCGTAAAGTGTTACCATAACTTTAATTCAAGCCTGTGGCAGCAGTTCCAAATAATTTGTTTAGTGCCATGCAATGAAAAATACACACTTTTCACAAAGTTTTTCACAAGTTCAGTGGATGCATTATCCAAAAGAATGCTTTAATTCTGAAAATAAAAATAAAACTCACTCAATGTCTTTTAATATTATTTCTTAGATATGTAGGCTACATACCAAGACAATCATGAATACTAACTGAGATACCCCATTATGTTGCGAGCAGGCCTACGTGAGCTGTTGGCAAAATTGTGTCTAATCTGTCTGTGTCTATGTCTGACCTGGGCTGGCACATGTTCACGTTAAAAAGTGTGTACGTGCACGAGCACTACGGTCATGCACAAAGTGTTTTTGTAAACATGATGACATTGAATTTTTTTAAATTCTATGTGCTGACAGTAGAATAAGCCATTATAAACCTATATAAAGGCCCAGTCAAGCCAAAGAAAGATAATACCGTGATATACCGTAAAACCGCCAGAATCTTAAAAAATACTGTGATACAAATTTGTGTGGCATGTTGGCGATGGGCTGGAGCCGAGCTGCTGCTAGCTCAACTTTTTTTTCTGATAACTTCAAATCCAGACGTCTGACAACTAAAGTCCATTATCCGGTTAAAATATATAGCTAAAAATGGACTTAGATGTAAAATTGTATTTTAAAACTGGATAAAAAATGTCAATTCTGGTAGACAACCACAACCCTGACGTAAACGGACAGGGGATATACAGCATATGCCTACCAAATGACATGACAAAGCAAGGCAATTTATTTATATAGTACAATTCATACACTAGAGCAATTTAAAGTGCTTTACGAGCCCCTATTATACTCCTTCTCAGCGTCATAGTTGTACTCTTGGGGTCTACTAGAATAGGTTTACGTACTATGATGTTCAAAAACATATATTCCTCATACTGCCCATTGCTGTAGAGCCTTCACCTGAAACACTGTAGCTGTGTTCAAAACCGTTCCCTATTACGGAAATAATGCACTATATAGTGTGTTCACCATTTTGTATTGGTGTTTGAATTATCCGCGGTTAATTTCATTCACTATATAGTCCACTATAAAATACCCACAATGCACTGCTAATTTGAGTGTACATACGATATACCAAAGCCGGTCTACGGAATGCCATTCCACCAGAGTTCCCCTGGGGGTAATCACAGTCCAGTGCAAAATGAATGGGACTCTATGGAGCTAGACGGCTAAATGTGGCTCTTTAGCCTTATTATTTCGCCGCTTTTGATTGTAGTTTTTGCAAGTTCAATATGGGTTATAGGTCAAAAGTTTATTTTATTAATATGGGAAAAAATTCCACTAATTAACCCTGACAAAGCACACCTGGGAAGTGAAAACCATTTCAGGTGACTACCTCATGAAGCTCATTGAGAGAACACCAAGGGTTTGCAGAGTTATCAAAAAAAGCAAAGGGTGGCTACTTTGAAGAATCTAAAATATAAGACATGTTTTCAGTTATTTCACACTTTTTTGTTAAGTACATAATTCCATATGCGTTCATTCATAGTTTTGATGCCTTCAGTGAGAATCTACAATGTAAATAGTCATGAAAATAAAGAAACACATTGAATGAAAAGGTGTGTCCAAACTTTTGGCCTGTACTGTACATTCACACCTCTAATTGAAGGTAGTTTCATCACTTCATCCAACTGGAGACGTAATTATGAAGACCCATAAGTAAGCATGTGGATCAACATACATCGAACTTTTGATTACAAATAAAACAGTTTAATACAAATGAAATAAACAAGGATATAATGAAAAGAAGTTATTGTATTTTAAGAATGACTTTATTTCACAACCTTAGCTTCTCAGGCCTGCTGGATGTAGAAATCACAAATCATTTTGCTAATGATTCTTTTGTTAAGCCCAAAGATTCATAGTCACTGACTGTACTTCCTTCATTTTTCCTGAGGTAGCTGGTATCATCGTTCAAACCAACTACAGTGTACTTTCTGAGTGTCTTCAGTTTACACTTTTGTTGGTTCAAACTGTTTTGCTTAGTTCAGTACAAAACAAGACTTAAAGGGTAACTTTGGTATTTTTTAACCTAGACTAATTTTCCCATGTTTTGTGTCTAAATGACAGCTGGGAACAACAACTTTTGAAATTTGCGCACCTTCAATTTACATCCACCAAAAGTGCTAGTTTTACCACTCATATGGTTGTTTTAAGTGTCTGGTTATCATCTAGTTCAATCAACCCAGGATTTTCCAATCCAGCGACGTGCACATTCACATAAAAGAGGCGGTGTTTGCACAGCAGGACCAATCGCAAACATCTACCAGAGTTGTACCTGCTTTTATATAAGCAGAGCAAACTATAATTCTACATAAATATGAAGAACACAGACAGGGTTTTACAGGCAAAATGCAATACAGTCACTGCTTCCTAAAACATGAAGGAAATATATATTTTTTTACCTCAACCTTAAACCAGATAAAGACTTGCGCGCCCCCTGTGATCTTTGCCGCCGCCCTAAGGGGTGCCCGGACCCCAGGTTGGGAACCACTGGTTTAAAAAGGTATGATATGAAAAAAAAAATTTTTAACTGACAATGTTGACTAAAATATTTTATATACTGTATATAATGCAAATCTGTGCATATTGCTAATACTATGAATTGTATTGAATAATAGGAACCCTAAAACATGGATCCAGAAGTCACTTTCAACAGGACTAGTATTGTGACTGCCATGCATCCCTGCTATGAAATAGATAACTTTAATTTCATACTGACCCCACAAAGACCCCTTCCATTATATGTGTATTATTATATTTTTTCCTAATGTTATTGTCTGTTATCACAATATGTGGAAACTTTCTTGTTATAATCTCTGTATTTTATTACAATTTACAATTTTTAGTAACTTGTAGTAACTCTACATTTAGGCTAATCAAGCATGTTGAGATTTAGTAATTGTAACTCAATACATTTCAAGTCACGCTAGTCACCAAAGAACAAACATTGCATACATGTAGATCTTTCGCCAAAACAATCCATCAGTCATTTTTGTTAGTCGGGCAGAAAATGAAAAATGTAACTTCCCAAAAATGTAAAAAACATCAAAATATGTCAAAGTTTACGCTGTGTTGAATTATGCTGATTAGTGGACTCTCAGAAAGGTTGCAGGCCTACCATAACACTTCAAATAATAGCCCAGTCCCAGACGCCTGTCCCTTGGGGCAGAAACACATATTTAGACAAATAACTATGCTCGATATTATCGTCCGATATTGGCTTTAAAATTCAATATCGGTAAATATCGGTATCGGTTTTTGAAATGGTTTAAAATGACTAAAGTATGTCATTTTATACCTTATTGGAAGGCTTGTTTCCTCTCAAAGCGAATGCAGACAAAATTTGGGTGTAGGTTGTTGGCCAACCAGCATACACACAGGGTTTGTAGAGTAAATAAATTCTTGAGCAGGGCAGATCTAAGCCCCAATGAGTGGAATGAGTTGAATTTTTGTTCTTGTGTGGATATTTGTTTTCAGTTTACCTCCGTCAAAGAAATGTTCAGTTGGCATCTTCTCTCGAAGGGGTAGTAAGCACCGCACCCCAGTTAGCCTACCGGTTGCTGGCTAGTCCTTCAAAACATTCAAATCCCCAGTATCAAGGGAGTCATGGAACAGTGGACAGTAAGCCTATAAACGATCATATGTTTCGGTATCTGTATTGGCTAATATCGGTATCGGAAATTAAGCATTGGACAATATTGGTATATCGGATATCGGTACAAAATCAATGTCAAGCATCCCTACAAATAACCCCATATTATCCACATCCCATAGATGCCTGTCCCAATGGTCTATTTGATCAAATAAAACTCCGGGATCCTATTCGAAGTTTTACAGTACTTCATTTTTGAAGATGAGGCCAAATAGCTCACAGACAGTTAGTCCCTTTATGGACATGAATATGATGCATTTATTACCTCTTAGGAAATTGTAATTCAATATTTGTTAGAAAAGGACTTGCAGGAGGCCTCATCATCAATCTGTCTTCCACTTCTGTGTTGATAGATGTCCTTGGACCAAGGAGTAGCATGTGTTTCTATCAAGGTGTAGCTCATACACCAACAATGACTGATGTGTTGGCTGTAAAAGGTACAGTAGATCTGTTTGAGAAAAAAATGAGGGAAAAAAACTTGTTTTGTATCTAATCAATTATTAATGATTAATAGATTGTTGGCATTTTAACTTTTGGTAAAGGAAAACACACATCCAGCCCTAGTCTGGAGAAGTGACGGTGGTTAAAAGTAACTAATACTCAGTTTTTTTACAAATTGTACTTTTACCTGAGTATTTCTCTAACACCAGCAATTTTACTTGTAACAGAGTAATATTTTAGCAATGTAACAGTACTTGTACTTGAGTACAGATTTTGAGTACTCTTTCCACTTGTTATGCAAACAACACCTAATTAGGCTCATTCATAATGAAGCCAGCGGAGCAGTTAACGTTTGTTAATTCTCTCAATTTACAAATTTTACTGTATTTAATTGTTATTTGGTCAGGCAGTTCTTAGGACATCTATAAGGGCCCTGTATGCAAAGGCCTTGTTTCGCGCTCAAAACGTTAGCAGTCCATTCGGAAAGCACTGCTGCTAGCTGTGACTTCAAGGAGAACTTCTATCAGACATTCACAAATTGAGGTAAGTTGAAATATTATTTTGCCAGAAAAATAACACTGCAGATTGTACAGTGGTCTGTATTTTTGGTTTGTGCTGTTTAATCTGATGTAGAATCTAACCAAAAGGAAAAACAGCGGGAGAGGTTGGACAATAATTAATATATCACGATAGACGGAGCTCTGAAGCAGACCTGTGCGCCGCTTAGTGTTCACTCTCTCTGGATAAAGACGAGCAGCAGCACAGACACCAGGGGCATCGGACCAGGGGTAAAACCAATACTGATTACCAGGGCCCAAGGGGAGAGAGGGCCCTTGAAAAGTCTGGAATATATTTTATTTTTCCTGGATATTTTTATTTCCTAATAACATTTCATAATGCATATCAGATGAAATGTAAAGTTAGTGTATTGGCAGAATAACTTGGTTGATTGACTGACTATTTTGTATACAAAAAGGTCCCCCCCTTGCTAATGTGCCAAATGGTTTAGTCCACCTGCATGCATTACATTAGCTAGTTCAGTTGAGCGTCTGGTGGAACGCAAACTTCTGCTGTAGAAATGTCTTTTCTCAAAGAAAGCCAAATCATGCTACCAAAAAGAAAGGAAAGACAGGAGGAGGAGAGAAAACAGAATGAGGGGAAACAATTGGTAACTGACTTCTTTTCAAAGAAAGGTGAGCACTAACTGGAAAAGAAATCCATGGTGCTTGTCAGGGACCAAGCAGTTAGGCATGAGGAGTCGCAAGGAGATTTAAAAAAAAGGGGTTTTTATTTTACCCACAAAAAATTCTGACAACACCGGGTCCCCCGGGAGATACTGTGGGAGGTGCTGCGGGAGTATGGGGTGAGGGGGTCTCTTCTCAGGGCCATCCAATCTCTGTACAACCAAAGCGAGAGCTGTGTCCGGGTTCTCAGCAGTAAGTCGGACTCGTTTCAGGTGAGGATTTGCCTCCGCCAGGGCTGCGCTTTGTCACCAATACTGTTTGTAACATTTATGGACAGGATATCAAGGCGTAGTCGGGGTGGAGAGGGGTTGCAGTTCGGTGGGCTGGGGATCTCATCGCTGCTCTTTGCAGATGATGTGGTCCTGATGGCATCATCGGCCTGTGACCTTCAGCACTCACTAGATCAGTTTGCAGCCGAGTGTGAAGCGGTTGGGATGAGGATCAGCACCTCGAAATCTGAGGCCATGGTTCTCAGCAGGAAACCGATGGAGTGCCTACTCCAGGTAGGGAATGAGTCCTTACCCCAAGTGAAGGAGTTCAAGTACCTTGGGGTTTCGTTCGCGAGTGAGGGGACAATGGAGCGGGAGATTGGTTGGACAATCGGCGCAGCGGGTGCGGTATTACATTCAATTTATCGCACCGTTGTGACGAAAAGAGAGCTGAGCCAGAAGGCAAAGCTCTCGATCTACCGGTCAGTTTTCGTTCCTACCCTCACCTATGGTCATGAAGGCTGGGTCATGACCGAAAGAACGAGATCCAGGGTACAAGCGGCCGAAATGGGTTTCCTCAGGAGGGTGGCTGGTGTCTCCCTTAGAGATAGGGTGAGAAGCTCAGTCATCTGTGAGGAGCTCGGAGTAGAGCCGCTGCTCCTTCGCGTCGAAAGGAGCCAGTTGAGGTAGTTTGGGCATCTGGTAAGGATGCCCCCTGGGTGCCTCCCTAGGGAGGTGTTCCAGGCACGTCCAGCTGGGAGGAGGCCTCGGGGAAGCCCAGGACTAGGTGGAGGGATTATATCTCCAACCTGGCCTGGGAACGCCTCGGGATCCCCCAGTCGGAGCTGGTTAATGTTGCTCGGGAAAGGGAAGTTTGGGGTCCCCTGCTGGAGCTGCTCCCCCCGCGACCCGATACCGGATAAGCGGACGAAGATGGATGGATGGTTTGGGCCCTTAAAAGAGGTCAAACAAACAAACTGAACTTAAACTCTGAACATAACAAACTCAAAAATACAACTGACCTCCTATACAAGAAACAAAAGGGACTTATATACTGGATGATCAGACCAGGTTTGACACCCAGGGGGAGACTAACAATAACACTTATATGTAAATTACAAATAACAAAAGAAAACAACTAAACACTTACTCCAAAAGAAATGTAATCTTAATTAACATTAACTGAATAAATGTACTAAAGACAATACAAATCAAAACTCAAATATCTTGAGGACAAATAAAGCTAACTCCCCCCTGACCTAACAAGTAGTGGTAGAGTCCAATTTAGCCACAACCCTATAAAGCTGCTGTAGTTCCAGACACCATCCCTTGTCCCTGCAGCCTGCATGCCTCACTCCAGGGTGTGGAATCCGCAACACTGGTAAGCTCAAAGAAAACCGTTATATTAGAAAACCAATCCAAAATTAATAAAGTATATATGTTAACCAAATCCAGTGCCCTGTAAGTTATTTAAAACTAAATAAATGTTTACAACAAAATATGTGTCTGAAAAGATATAGAAACAAATCTTAAGGAAAACAGCATGAACTAAGATAAATGTGAGTGTATGAGGTTACCGCCTTTAAGATGGCTAAACTGCTTGAATATCTCCGTGACTGTTGGCGCTAAAAAACGGACTGAGACAACCCATTGAAAGAGCAGAACATGCACTTGTTGGAGCAAAAAAGAACCTTGCTAAATTGACTTATGCTTCTTTGTTTTTAGGTGCACTGAAGAGTAATGCAATGACTCAAAATGTGAACCGCAAAGAAGTGGAAATGGCGCTGTTGAAGTGGTTTACCGGCGCACATGACCATGGGAGAGGGCTGCAAGAGCCCAAAGAGAAAAAGGAGTGTCCACCACACAGACGCCATGAGTGTATTTTGTATTAATGTATTTTTGGAGAGGTTTTTTTTTTTTTTTTTTTTTTTTCCAGAGATTTAAAAAAAATATTTTTGATTTATTTACCGGTATGTTGTGACATTTAAATTGTTTTTTAAAGATTGTTTGTTGTTCGATGGAACAATTTTGTATTAATGTATTTTTTTGGAGAGGTGTTTTTTTTTTTTTCAGAGATTTTTAAAAAATATATTTTTGATTTGTTTACCGGTATGTTGTGACATTTAAATTGTTTTTTAAAGATCATTTTTGTTGTTCAATTTAACAATATATTTCTTGCAGTTCAGAGCGTCAAGTGTCTTTTATTTATCTTGGACTTATATTCATTCTTCGTTTTTCTTAGATTGCTTCCTTAAACCATTTGGCATGGTTGGGCTTAGATAGGCCTTGCATGAATTGCCCGGTTAAGACCCACATAAGATCCTTACAGAGCCCACTTTAAGCCCATAGGGGCATTCACGGTTGAATCCTGGTGCAAGCCCACTTTAAACCCCTTTAGTCAGGTGTGGTCCAAATGGGTCTGACATGAATTATCCAGTAAAGACCCACATAAGACCCTTACAGGTCCCACTTAAAACCCATCTGGGCATCCATGGCTGGCCCCTGTGTGGATCCCGGGTGCAAGCCCATTTTAAACGCTCTTTAGGCAGGTGGGGCCCAAATGGGTCTGACATGAATTACCCAGTTAGGAACCACATAAGACCCTTACAGGTCCCACTTAAAACCCATCTGGTCATCCACGGCTGGATCCCGGTTGCAAGCCCATTTTAAACGCCCTTTAGGCAGTTGGGGCCCAAATGGGTCTGACATGAATTACCCAGCTAAGACCCTTACAGGTCCCACCTGGGCATCCACGGCTGGCCCCCGTGTGGATCCCGGGTGCAAACCCATAATGGGGCCCACATTTGCCGCCCATGAAGCCCTCATCTGGGCCCCACATGTCATTGCTGGCTGGGTAGGGGTAAATCCTGTGTTTGATCCAGTCGTTTGTTTGACCCATACACCACCCCAACCTGCCATCTATTTCAGAATTTGGTGCTCTTATACTTTGTGAACTTACTTCCTGCACCTTCTGGTACAATCCTAACTCTTTACCTGCCAAATCCTCTACTATATTCACCAGCTAGTCTCTAACTATCTATTTGCTGCTGAGTTTTTAGAGAGTCCTAAAAAAGGACCCTGATGAAACTGTGAGTGTGACTGTAACAGATTGGAAGGCTGTTAATTTTAAATAAATTAAGATTTAAGATTCCCGGCCACACCACCACCAGGAACCAGGAATTCCGTGGTGCCTTCGTTGTCGCTCTTGGTAAAGGATCTAACCTCCTTTTATTGGGAGTGGTCTGATCAGCTGGCAAAATAGATCGCTGATGTGAATGGGGTTCTACAGGTGTGTCAATTAGTGTTTGTTGTTGCAGTTCGTGAAAGGGAAAACGGTACTATCAATTGTCCAGCAACATCACAGCAAACAAGGGAAAAATCACAGCAACCAATATAAAAGTTAATCCACAGCAAACAATATCCGAGTTTTAAGGCAAAAATCAATCAACAACAATTATACAAAATAAACTAAGGTTACCCATCAATCACACTGCTACACTTGTTTTATATTATATGACATGACCAAAACATGAAGGTTTTGGGCCTTAAAACCCCAAAAAACAGTGAGTTAAAAACTGTCTGTAGAACTGAGAGGAGCTGCAGAGTCGGGAGACAATTATCTGTGGATTTGTGACTGGCAGCAACCCCTCTCACATTGCACATGCTAATTGAATCCCTTTTTATAGTGAGAGATCTAAAAAATTGCAATTGATTAAATTATTGTACTCATGTCAGACACAATATCAACTGAAAAAGCATCACTATTCAGTAAAGATTACATCATATGTTAATGAGTTCATCACATATTGATGGGTTCATGCTGATGCTTGTTTGTCTTCACACCTCTGCTGGCAGGGACACCTCATTGGTCGAGATGTCATCATATGACTTACCCATGCAGGTGTAAACAAACTTCCTGTCCAGAGGGGTTCAGCACACCGCCTTTAGGAGCCACTAATGGGCTGCAAAACATTGTTCATAGAGAGACAAATCAAATCTCACGGGACCTGTTGGGAACTGTCTGAAGATGCCCGCTATACACACGCAAATTAAGTAAATCAGAATCAGAAATACTTTAGTAATCCCAGGGGGAAATTATTTTTGTTACCACTCCAGGTATACAAACAACAAATAAAAACAACATAATGAAAGTAAAAAAAAGTTAAAAAAGCGAACTCAAAAGCTGGAGCAGGTAACAGGCAGCATGCAGCTTTTGTGCATGTGCACTAATGGTCATTGACCCCATCAAACACTGATCTATGGAGAATTGAGTTTTGGCATTTCAGTTTTAGCTCTGCTCATTAAGACACCATAATGTAGCATTCACACAAACTTTGCCTTATTAACTTGCTGAAGAATACTTTTTTAGAATACGTTTTAATGCAGTTTTTCTTTTTAATACCGTATGGTTGTA
Organism: Perca flavescens; assembly: GCF_004354835.1. Lineage (NCBI taxonomy): Eukaryota > Metazoa > Chordata > Actinopteri > Perciformes > Percidae > Perca > Perca flavescens. Next base: position 8,250,024 of record NC_041348.1, read on the forward strand.
AGCAGGGCCTGAAGTTGAATTGAATTGAATTGAATTGAATTGAAATTGAATTGAAGTTAACTTTTTTGGCCACCAGCCACGCAGGCTTTTTAACAGCCATTTTTTTGCCTAATTAAGGTGAAACACAGGAAAAGCACGAGTATTGTTCTTGAACTTGTCAAGAATACAGATTTAAAAGCTGTCAAGTTATTAACGATTATGCACAATCAAGTTATATACATCATTTCTTTCAGGAGAACTTGGGCTATCAGGATATGCATTCTGCAGGGATGCCATATAAATGTATAAATTGTTAGATGACTATAGAGACCCAAAAAAAAAGAAATGTATTGAAATCACACTAAGAACAATAATGACTTCCTTTTGGCTTTTAAAAAGTGTTCTTCTAGGTGTTGGCAATCAGGGAAAACAAGAATAAAATCTGTATCTAACAAAAATATAAAACTACTTAGGTTTTTTTCCCAGGAAATTCCATACACTTTTATCCAAAAATGTTAGTTGTGTCAGCTCCAGAGCTTTATCTGTCTGCCATTTGACCTCAGTAGGCCAAACTACACTCACTTCAACCTCCAGGCTTCATTCTGGCATTTCTTTTCTTTCTCTCCTCTGCCTTCCAATACACACACACAGACCTAGTAAATAAGACCCTCCTGTAAGGTCTCTCTATTGGTTGAGTAAACTTGATTCCCCAAAATGACTTGCTTTCATTGGTCGAGCCAGCTGTCCGTCAAAGTGCCCTTATCAAAGATGGCATCCGGCTAATCTTTCTGGCCGGATCAGCCTGGTCTCACTAGCCTGGTTGACACCTGACCCTCCTCAGTTGTAACTGAGAGTGGGTCTGGGAAAGGTTCATTGACAGTTCATTTCCAAAGGGGCAGCACCAACGGACGCCACTCAAATGCCTCTGGGCGCGTTGGATAGTCCAACCAATCAGACCAACGATCTGGGTGATGCTGCACTTCGGTGGCCGTCATGTTGAATGTAAACAAAAAGCTGCTCGCCGTCGCTGCGTTATCGTCGTCGCGTAGAGCCCGCCTCAACGGTTGTGATTGGTGTAAAGCCCGCTTCAATGATTGTGATTGGTGTAAAGCCCGCCTCAATGGTTGTAATTGGTGTAAAGCCCACCTCAGCGGTTGTGATTGGTGCCTCGATTTTGGGGACATTGGAAATGGGTTTCAATGGGCTCTTCGCCAGACTGACTTGCAGAGCAAATCTAAAATTTGCCGGAAGTTCTTCAGGGTTTACCCAGGCTATGTTCTCACAGATTTCCGTGAAATGATAACGAAGTGTTAAAACCGCATTACGTGGTGGTTGCACAGAATGTGTGAAAATTTCGTGTGGCCACCACAGAAAAAATGCCAATGTAAAGTCAATGAGAAGATGACGTAGCATTAAGAGCGACTACGGTAGCGAGTAGTATGAAAGCCTGAAAATAAACCCAACCGTCCCGTTCTTCTTTTCCTGAACCCAACCGTCCCGTTGTTGTCCCGCGTGTCATGGAAACGTAAGCCCACCCATGACCTTTTCCTTAATTTAAGAGTCTGTGTTCATTTCACGGAATTCTGTGAGATCAGGTTGGCCTGATTACTAAACTACAATTGTCAGAGGACCTTGTTGAAACGGCGCATTTCTCTGCTTCTAGACAAAAACAAAGTCTCTACACTATATTGATCTGGAGATATGAAATAAGACAAATAAAGTGTTTCTCCCGTTGCAGGCAACAGCTCCTACCAAATAGGGTTAAAATGTATTTTTTTTCTTTCTTTGAATTATCTAATCACCTAATCTTTTTGTTGGCCGGCCTCCTTCACCGCAATAATGTGCCGCCACAATTTTGAGCTCCAATGCAAAGAATATGGCAGACTTGGTTAAAAATTTGAAAGAATAAAAGAGATTTCTTGGGGGGCAACGCTTAGATGGGGGGGTGCCTGACCCCCCGACCCCACTGGGATTCACGCCTATGCTTGGGCTAGTTGGGCTTCGGCTGGGCATGGGCTCAGATTGGGCTTTGTTGTTGGGCCCCACGTGAGCAGTAAATGGGCTAAACTAAGTTTGCTCCAGATGGGCTCCACTCCTAAGATATTCAAAATGTAGTTTCAGACATGGATGCTATTTTTAACAATAGCCATTGGGATAGGTTGACTTTTCATACAAATTTTATTAGGCTATTAAGCTATTTAGAAGGGTAGCCATAGCAATTTAATAGTGGTCTTTGGGGAACTACGCAGTTTTTTTTAGCTTAATTTACCTTAACTGAACAGCTTCGCAGTCATTGGAAAGGTTATGTGATTTTTTTTCTAGTTGAATGGTGGTCGTCTGGCTTCCCCCCCAGTGGCGGATCTAGAAAATTTTACATGGGGGGGCAAAGGGGTAGCGAGAGATCTTGGTAGGGTGGCAGGGGAAGACGGTACATGGAAACCCCCATACGTAAACTGCTATGCCCTACTACGCCCTGCAACGCCCTGCTACGCCCTAAACTGCTACAACTATTATTTCTAGTCATAGTTCCATTATCTTTTTTGTTACTATAATTACCATTATTATGAATCATAATTCTCTATCTGTATATCTGTATCCATCTGTATCTAACCAGCGACCACCAAGACCCTGCATCTGTCTGATGTTTCTGCCCAAAAGGAAGTTTTTCCTCGCCACTGTTGCACCAAATGCTTGCTCTTTGGAGAATTGTTGAGTCTTTGTAACTTAAAGAGTGTGGTCTAGACCTACTCTATCTGTAAAGTGTCTTGAGAAGAGTGAACTGTTGTTGTATATGTAAATATTTACATATCTAACCCTATAACATATACAACAGAATGGAAATAGCCAAAAAAAAAAAAAAGGTAATGTCACGACATGTTATGTTACTGTACTGCAATTTATATGTAAGGAGAATATAAACCAACCATATGGTCCAGGGGTAACTGCAGCCTCCTCTTCCTCTGTCATCTTCATCTGCCTCCTCCTGATCTCTCTCTGTCTCTGTCCCTCTCTCTGAACCTGCAGCATCCTCTTCATCCCTCACTGTCAATTCTTCCTTTCCCTCTTCTCTTTCACTCATTTCTGCAACCCCTTCTGTGGTCTTCTCCTGCTCTGACCTGCCTGGTCTCTCCAGTTTACTGCCTTCTCCTTCTTCATTTCCCTCCTTCTCTTCCTCCTGTGCACATCTCAGGATTTTCTTGGCTGGCAATATCCCCACTTTTAGGCTTCAGCTAATATCTCCAGCTACTCTGGCCTGCAAAAGACAAAATGTGAAAAGTTCTTGTTATTCTTGTATTACATTACACTGTATGGCCCTGTAGCTTATAAGTAGCCTAAAAAACATAACATCAGACGAGATTTATTACATGCACACATCAGTTATGTTTAGACTAGCCTTCTTAACCCCGTTGTATTTGATGTTTTCCCAGTTTGACAGTAAAGGATGTTGCCTGGTTTAATTTGTGCAGCAGTACTGCCGTGATATGTGAGACGAAGTGGATTTTATAGTACTCCTTAACTAATCATATACAAATGATCGGTCTCAGCAAGCACTGTGTAGTGTGTTGTAACGTAACGCCACCGAAACGGCGACCCTCTGTAAACGTTATGAATTCAAACATGCCAGTTTGTAACATTTTGTATTATGCTCTTCTTGTCTTTACTGAAATCAAACTAATCAAACAGCAGAATGCGCTTACAAACCACGAGGGAGCGATTTGACTTTTGGCTAACGTAATGGACACGCTGTTGTTGATGCTGACTCGCCTTTAGCAGACATTACATTTATTACAAATTTAACTTTAGATGAAACGTGTGTTTTAACTTCACCTGGGGAAACTGACTTCACTTTCCGAGGCTCGGCTCGGTCGCTCCAGTTTTTTCCCGGGATGCAGGGCCACCGCCCGCAGCAGACTCGCTTTGTGCAAGCCAGAATGTGCGAACGCCTCTCTGCACGTTTGATGCAGGGACGTAGCTAAGTATTTGAGGGGCAGGGGGCTAAGATTACATCTACAATTATTATTTATTATGAATTAATATAAATTAATTGTTTGTTTCAATGTTTTAAGAAGCCTGTGCACATAGTGGCAGTTTGTTTTTACAAGCAAAGTTTATTGAACACCAAAGTTAGGGGGGCAGCTGGGGGGGGCAAGGCCCTACAGTGGGGGGTCAGCTGCCCCCCCTTGCACTCCTGTAGATCCGCCCCTGAGGAGATGACCTGGGGGGAGTTCAAACTGTTGGACTTCTATGAGGCTGAGAGACACAAAGATTCAAAGAGAAGACAGACAAACGGACTGCTAACCCACCAAACGACAAATATATCCTCTCGCACGTACACACACGCACGCACTCACGCACACAAGACACACCACTGTGCATTGTCAGGACTGTTTCTTCTGTTTTCATAGCCAAGCAATTGTGATCTTTAGTTTAATTTAACTGTATTCACCTTCACTGGACGTCTGGTCTGATTCATCATCATCATCATCATCATCATCATCATCATCATCCTCACATAGTCTCTCAGCACCTTTACATGCACTCTAGTGTTCCCTCTACGTGTGTAAATGTGTAATATTTTAATAATAAATTATTCCGTAAATATATACCCATATTTAGTTGTTAATTTGTTTTATATATAACCTTTGAATTATATAAATAAGCAATGTGTCAATGTCAGTTTTTATTTTGTGTTTAAGAATGATCTTCTCCGTGAACCATCACCTTATCGTGGTGGAGAGGTTTGTGTGTCTCTGTGAACCTGAGGGCTGTGTTGTCTGGAGCTTTGTGCTCCTGGTAGGGTCTCCCAAAGCAAAGTGGTCCCAGGTGAGGGGCCAGACAAAGAATGGTTCAAAAACCCCAATGAATAAACGAGGTAGAGATGGAGTGACCCTGCCCGGAGGAAGCCCGGGGCCCCCGTCTGGAGCCAAGCCCAGACGGCGGGCTCATCGGCGAGCGCCTGGTGGCCGGGTTTGCCACGGAGCCCGGCCGGGCACAGCCCGAACAAGCTACGTGGCTCCCATCTCTCCAGCCCATGGGCCCACCACCTGTGGGAGGAACCGCTGGGGTCGGGTGCGCTGCCACATGGGTGGCAGTGAAGGTCAGGGGCCTCGACGGACCAGACCCGGGCAGCAGACGCTGGCTCTGGGGACGTGGAACGTCACCTCTCTGTGGGGGAAGGAGCCGGAACTGGTGCGGGAGGTGGAGCGCTACCTGTTAGATCTGGTGGGGCTTACCTCTACACACAGTCTCGGTTCTGGAACCGTACTCCTGGATAGGGGTTGGACTCTTTTCTTCTCCGGAGTTGCCCAGGGTGTAAGGCGCCGGGCGGGTGTGGGGATACTCACAAGCCCCCAGCTGAGCGGCGCTACGTTGGAGTTTACCCCGGTGGACGAGAGGGTCGCCTCCCTACGCCTGCGGGTTGTGGGGGGGAAAACTCTGACTGTTGTTTGTGCATATGCACCAAACAGGAGTTCGGAGAGACCTTGACTGGAGTCTTGCATGGGGCTCCAGTGGGGGACTCCATTGTTCTGCTGGGGGACTTCAACGCGCACGTGGGCAATGATGGAGACACCTGGAGAGGCGTGATTGGGAGGAACGGCCTCCCTGATCTAAACCAGAGTGGTTGTTTGTTGTTGGACTTCTGTGCTAGTCATGGATTGTCTATAACGAACACCATGTTCGAACATAGGGATACTCATAAGTGTACCTGGTACCAGAGCACCCTAGGCCGAAGGTCAATGATCGATTTTTAGAATCGTTTCATCTGTCTTGAGGCCGTATGTTTTGGACACTTGGGTGAATAGAGGGGCAGAGCTGTCAACCGATCACCATCTGGTGGTGAGTTGGGTCAGGGGGTGGGGGAAGACTCTGGACAGACCTGGTAAGCCCAAACGTGTAGTGCGGGTAAATTGGGAACGTCTGGAGGAGGCCCCTGTCCGACAGACTTTCAACTCACACCTCCGGCGGAGCTTTTCGTGTATCCCTGTGGAGGCTGGGGGCATTGAACCCGAGTGGACAATGTTCAAAGTTTCCATTGCTGAAGCTGCGGCGAGGAGCTGTGGTCTTAGGGTCTTAGGTGCCTCAAGGGGCGGTAACCCACGAACACCATGGTGGACACCGGTGGTCAGGGAAGCCGTCCGACTGAAGAAGGAGTCTTTCCGGGATATGTTATCCCAGAGGACTCCGGAGGCAGTTGCAGGGTACCGAAGGGCTGCAGCCTCTGCCGTGAAAGAGGCAAAGCAGCGGGTGTGGGAGAAGTTTGGAGAAGACATGGAGAAGGACTTTCGGTCGGCACCAAAGTGCTTCTGGAAAACTGTTCGCCACCTCAGGAGGGGGAAGCGTGGAACCATCCAAGCTGTGTACAGTAAGGATGGGACACTGTTGACCTCAACTGAGGAGGTAATAGGGCAGTGGAAGGAGCACTTTGAGGAACTCCTGAATCCGACTAATACGCCCTCTATGTTAGAGGCATAGCTGGAGGATAACGGGGGATTGTCGATTTCCCAGGCGGAAGTCACTGTAGTCAAACAACTCCACAGTGGCAAAGCCCCTGGGATTGATGAGATCCGTCCAGAAATGCTCAAGGCTCTGGGTGTGGAGGGGCTGTCCTGGTTGACACGACTCTTCAACATTGCGTGGAAGTCTAGAACAGTGCCAAAGGAGTGGCAGACTGGGGTGGTGGTTCCCCTTTTTAAAAAGGGGGACCAGAGGGTGTGTGCCAATTACAGGGGTATCACACTTCTCAGCCTCCCTGGTAAAGTCTAATCCAAGGTGCTGGAAAGGAGGGTTCGGCCGATAGTCGAACCTCGGGTTGAGGAGGAACAATGCGGATTCCGTCCTGGTCGTGGAACAACGGACCAGCTCTTCACTCTCGCAAGGATCCTGGGAGTATGCCCAACCGGTTTACATGTGTTTTGTGGATTTGGAGAAGGCGTATGACCGGGTCCCCCGGGAGATACTGTGGGAAGTGCTGCGGGAGTATGGGGTGAGGGGGTCTCTACTCAGGGCCATCCAATCTCTGTACGACCAAAGTGAGAGCTGTGTCCGGGTTCTCGGCAGTAAGTCGGACTCGTTTCAGGTGAGGGTTGGCCTCCGCCAGGGCTGCGCTTTGTCACCAATCCTGTTTGTAATATTTATGGACAGGATATCGAGGCGTAGTCGGGGTGGGGAGGGGTTGCAGTTCGGTGGGCTGGGGATCTCATCGCTGCTCTTTGCAGATGATGTGGTCCTGATGGCATCATCGGCCTGTGACCTCCAGCACTCACTGGATCGGTTCGCAGCCGAGTGTGAAGCGGTTGGGATGAGGATCAGCACCTCTAAATCGGAGGCCATGGTTCTCAGCAGGAAACCGATGGAATGCCTTCTCCACGTAGGGAATGAGTCCTTACCCCAAGTGAAGGAGTTCAAGTACCTTGGGGTTTTGTTCATGAGTGAGGGACAATGGAGCGGGAGATTGGTCGGAGAATTGGCGCAGCGGGTGCGGTATTACATTAAATTTATCGCACGTGCTAGATTTAAAAGAGAGCTGAGCCAGAAGGCAAAGCTCTCGATCTACCGGTCAGTTTTTGTTCCTACCCTCACCTATGGTCATGAAGGCTGGGTCATGACCAAAAGAACGAGATCCAGGGTACAAACGGCCGAAATGGGTTTCCTCAGGAGGGTGGCTGGCGTCTCCCTTAGAGATAGGGTGAGAAGCTCAGTCATCCGTGAGGAGCTCGGAGTAGAGCCGCTGCTCCTTCGCGTCGAAAGGAGCCAGTTGAGGTGGTTCGGGCATCTGGTAAGGATGCCCCCTGGGCACCTCCCTAGGGAGGTGTTCCAGGCATGTCCAGCTGGGACGAGGCCTCGGGGAAGACCCAGGACTAGGTGGAGGGATTATATCTACAACCTGGCCTGGGAACGCCTCGGGATCCCCCAGTCGGAGCTGGTTAATGTTGCTCGGGAAAGGGAAGTTTGGGGTCCCCTGCTGGGGCTGCTCCCCCCGCGACCCGACACCGGATAAGCGGACGAGGATGGATGGATGGATGGTTTAAGAATGATGTTGTTCTTTATGAAATATCTTGGGACCATTACTATGACAGTTTTAGTAATCAGGCCAGTTCATTTTCGAAAAGTGATAGAAAATGAAATAAAATCATACGTGTAAATATATATATATTGCTTTGGAATTTTGTATCATTATATGGTAGTATACTATTAAGTTCAATTCAACTTTTAACACTAGCAGCATGTAAAAGTATTATTGTCATAACCTTAAAATCACAAAGTCTTATCATATTGTTTCCACATCTATTTTCAGAAACATATTGAATTAAATTTAACATTAAACGGTTAAAAACTTTATATATAATTGTTTTGTGTAATACAGACATGCTGTAGCATAATATTCTGAACTAAATACAGGACAATTTTTTTGGGTAAGGGGGGATTCGAACCCTGTTCTTTTGGAGAGGCTTCCGGTCAGGAAAACATCTTTTTTTTTTCTTTCCCTTTTTTACGAGAAAGTCTTCTACACCTATACGCGACTGGCCAGAGCTAAAAGAGAGGGAATATTGCACCTTAATTTACAAGTTGAGAAACTCAGCTCTAAATAAATCCAAGTCTTTAAGTGCAACTCTCGCCAAATTGCAACTTAGGGTCTTTTTGTGAAAGTTAGACTTTCGTTTAAAAGCATAATTAGGACGGAATGGCCACTTTTAAGATTTAACGTATTCTCGCTTTTCAGTGAAATGGCCTTTTGAATGGGAGTGCTAGGGGCACTACTATGACAGCATCAAAATCTCTATTTTTTAAACACTACAAACGCTGAAAACACTGAACCTTTGCTCGAAGTATCACCAGGGCCTCTACCATGAATTTGAGCATTGAGAACATTGTTTGTGTTCACAGAGTTTACCAAAAAGAAAGGTTTTGAACAACTCACTTTAGCAGTTAGTTTTTCTGGTCGCTGCCATCTCGCCAGTCAAAAAGAATTTGTGTACACAAACAATGTTCTCAATGCTTGAGTTCATGTGTACAGCCCTTGGTGATACTTTGAGCAAAATTTCATGTTGCGTCGAGCCTTCTTATTGTTTTAAAAATAGCGATTTTGATGCAATCATAGTAGTGCCCGTATTACTCCCATTCAAAAGGCCATTTGACCGAAAAACGAAAAAACTGTAAATCTTAAAAGTGGCGCTTCCATCCTAATTATGCTTTTAAACAAAAGTTTGACTCAGGTACATTCACAAAAACACCCTAGGTTGCATTTTGGCAAGACTAACACTTTAAAACAATTTATTTTAAACATTTTAGGTTAAATTATAGAATAATTTGCTCCACTGGCTTGAGGATTTCTCTTTCTTAAACCCGGGACACACAGGGCTGAAAATCGGCCGTTGGACAGTCTGGCGAGGTCAGTGACTCGAATCTGTTCGGTGTGTCCCATGCTGTCGTCTGTCTGAGGGGTTGTCGGCGTTCATTTTCGCCGATCTGACATGTTCAGTCGGCGGCAGGACAGTCGGGACTCACCTGGAAATGGCGAACGGAATGAGCAACTAGATTCTCTCAAAATCTGACGAAAATCTTTTAAACTGACCTTCGTTGAGCTGAAATGAAGACAGATTCGGCAACTGCATGGCCTATTTCTCACTTAAAATGTTTTCAGAAACACGTTTCGGTGAACTATTTTTGTACAATATGAGATCATATTCTGAACGAGCCGCCATGACAGTCTGGCTTTAACTTCTGGCTATGGAGGCGTATTACATCTCGTCTCTTTGGTGTGTTCTGTGTAGGGTTGGGTACCGAAACTCGGTGCCAATAGGGAACCGGTGCAGACGTAAACGGTAGTAACGAGACTGAATAAGAACGAAAGTTTCGGTGCCTCATTTCGGTGCTCAACTTTACACTACACCTGACAGCATGTAACGTTAGCCTACCTTTAGCTAGCAGCTGGATTAATCACGGTTAAAATGCTGACAGCTAACGTTAAACAGTGTAAAGTGTGACTGTATTTCACTGTGGAGGACTTCTACAGCGGGATGTAACAGTCTGCGCAGCAGCTGCCGTTGTCGCAATTCATAGATATACAGTATGTTTATATGGTCGGAATTAAACAACACAGACGGTGCGTTCACTCGCAGCTGCCGTTGTCGGAATTAAACAACACAGACGGTGCGTTCACTTGCAGCGGCCGTTGTCGAAATTAAACAACACAGACGGTGCGTTCACTTGCAGCTGCCATTGTCGGAATTAAACAACACAGATTCACTTAAAACAAGTAGCCTCGTGGTGCATTCACAGTAATTGTAAAATGCCCTTTTCCCATCTGGGGTTCAACAGCAATTACTGGTGAAATAAGTTATTGTTATAGTTATTACATTATTATTAAATCTTTAATGTTGACCATGGCCTTAGCAATAAACAAGTCACTGACTGTTGTTTACTACCCTTATTTTTTTTAACTTTATTGAAAAGTACCGGTTCAGGCACCGTTTAGGCACCGGCACCGTTTTAAAAGTATCGATTTAGCACCGGAATCGAAAAAAAAAAAAAAAAACGATACCCAACCCTAGTTATGTGGCACTTTTTGGACCAACACGGGGAGACTGATCATTTCGACTGGCTTTTCTGTCGACGGTCGGCCGTCTGGCTGGTGTGTCCTGGTTTTTAGTACTCTCCATTTCTCTCTGTCTGAAGAGGACTAGGCTCTCTTTCGAGTCACGTGCATTCCACAAAAAAAAACATTTGGTGTAGCTGTATTGTTGTCTGGATGGTAAAAGTAGAAGTTTAGAGTTGTAGGGCTTAAACTTGCTGTGCAGTGACAGAAACAGGTTGAGATGACAAAAAGGAAAAAAAAGGTGTGAAAATGTTTCATAAATTGGGAGGAATACAGGGGAGTTGTGACCCTAGGAGGAAACAGGGAGAGGGCAACCAGGTGTCAAATGGAGGTAAATTTTGCCATTGCTGGCTAAAACTCTCAATCTGCTTCGTTGGCTGGTAGCCAGTGAGAATTGAGTGACTCGGTTGTTTTTTGCCATTTACTGTTGTTCTTTTCACATTTCAACCAAGTCTGTCATTTCCTTGAATTGAGCTAAAACATGTGATAGATCAGTGTTTGTTGGGCTAAATGACCATTTACTTTGTTGTGTATAGTGAGCATCATCAGACACAAACAGTTCTCAACAGGTCCCGTGAGATTTAATTTGCCTCTCCGTGAAAAATGTTTTGCAGCCCATTAGTGGCTCCTAAAGGTGGTGTATTGAACCCCTCTGGACAGGAAGTTTGTTCACACCTGCATGGGTTAGTCAGATGATGACATCTCGACCAATGAGGTGTCACTGCAATTAGAGGTGTGAAGACAAACAAGCATTAGCATGAACCCATCAACATGTGATGCAATCATTACTGAACAGGGATGTTTTTCAGTTGATATTGTGTCTGAGAATGCAATAATTTAATCAATTGGAATTTTTTAGATTTGAAAAAAAAAGGGATTTGATTACAATGTGTAATGTGAGACGGGTTGCTGCTGCCAGTCACAAATCCACAGAGAATGATCTCTTTTTTAAGTCACTGGTATTTTCATTTAATTTTATTATTTATCTCGAACAATCAAAAATGTTGCAAAAGAAAAAATTTAATTAAATTAAAACCACAAAATTAAACAAAAACAATCAGAATTTACCAAAAAATAAAAAAAATAAAAAAGGATTACGTCAGGAAGGAGCAGGCTGAAGCAAAAGCTTATTTGGTCCTGCCCCTACTTTACAATATCATATTATTACAAAACAAATAGATATGCAACTACAGCATACAATCTTTCAGGTCTTACAATAACTTACAACAATACATAAAATACATTGATTTTGGTTTCAAGGCCCAAACCTTTACTGTTTTTGTTCACTCTCACAGCTCTTATAATAATTATAATAATTCCATACAGTTATATAGCGCTTTATCATAGACACTCAAAGCGCTTCAGGGGGGACCACACTATACCATCACAAATGTGCCTTACGATGCCAGATGCTCACCCCTCATCAGAGTCCATTTCAGGACTCTAAAACCCACTTTACCAAAGAGTTTGGTGTAGCTCAGCAGCCAATAGACAGTTACAGACCAGCTGGTGAATACAGTGGAGGATTTAAGAGGGTTGTAGTACTGCTGGAGTGCACCAGAATGTACGGAAGGGGCCAATTGAGCAAGGCATTAAATAACGACACAAAGTATAAGAGCACCATATTCTGTGTAAGAAAGCAGGCTGGGGTGGTGGATGGGTCAAACAAACACAGGACTTTCAGCCATGAGACCGGGACTGTGCCCTGTTTAAAAAATTTAAGTAGTGGGGCGTATTTTCTTGCCAACAATAGGGCGTTAATTCATATAATGCTCCTATGGGTCATAATAGAGGGAGTAGGAATGAAAAAACTATATTGTCATATGGTTTGGAAGACTTGTGGGACCCTTTAATATCCTACTGGTTCTACTTCGGCATCTTTTGATCCTGCAGGGCAGTGGCGGTTCTACATTGAATTACACCCAGGGCAAGACCCCCTTTGAGAAAAAAAACACACAAAATTGCAGAATTTTGCAGAATTACTATATTATATTTATTTATTATATTATATTTATTTTAAGTTCTGATAACTTATGCTGTCAAAATGTTGGAGGTGGAGATTGTGCAACTTAAAAAGTGTGTTTCCTGTTGTAAGTGCAATAGTTAAATAACTGAATTCAAATGTTCAAATGGATTTGTGCAATTGAGAAATATAATTCTCTTTCACTTATAATAATATATATACATGTGCCAAAATATATATACAATCAGATATATAAAAACAACAGAGAGTAACAATAATATAAATTAAAGCTGCGAGCAGCGATGGACGGGCCCTCGCACCTCTGCATGTGTCGGGGTTACCTGCGGACGCCGCTCCTTGCGACCGTGCATTTGCACTCAGAAGCCGCAAACCGTCACCAATGAAAAGGGAACTCCCCGCCGAGTTTAACGATACCTCACACAAGACTCTACGTCATACGGTTCATTAGCTGTGAAAGGGGTCGTGGCTAATCTCTAAGAGGAGTTTGTTTAAAATACGACATGTGGAAATGGCCAAAATCGCACTAATTTCGAACATTTAATTAAAAATGGCGGACTTCCTGTTGGGTTTAGGGTATGGCTCTCATGAAGTTTTTTGTACATCTTGACATGTTATATATGTGTACCAAGTTTCGTGAGTCTACGTTAAACACACTGCAGGGGCTCAATTTTCTTAACTTTCTAGGGGGCGCTAGCGAGCCATTTTTGTGCGCCTATTCCTGAAACCCTTAAAATACGTAAATTTTCACAAGACTTGATGCGGCCGCCAAATTTGGTGAGTTTTTGAATATGTTAAGCCCCTCAAAAAGCCAATTCATTTGACGGAAAAATAATAGAAAGAAAGAATAATTCCTTCAGTTTCAATAGGGCCTTCGCCGCTGTCGGCGCTCGGGCCCTAATTAAAGCTGCGAGCAGCGATGGACGGGCCCTCGTGCCTCTGCGCACGTCGGGGTTACCGGCGGACGCCGCTCCTTGCGACCGCGCACTCAGATGCCGCAAATCGTCAACAATGAAAAGGGAACTTCCCGCCGAATACAACGATAGCTCACACAAGACTGTACGTCATACGGTTCATTAGCTGTGAAAAGGGGCGTGGCAAAAGCATAGGGGGCGGGTCAAACCATCACCAATTAAAAAAGAAGTCTGTGCTGAGTTCAATGATACCTCACACAAGAATCTACCTTAGATGGGTCAGCATTTATTCAAAAGGGCGTGGCTTCAACATAGGGGGCGGGCCAAATCATCACCAATGAAGAAGGAAGTCTCTGCTGAGTTCATTGATACCTCACACAAGGGTCTATCTTAAATGGTTCAAATTTTAAGAAAGGGGGCGGGGCTTAAACATAGGGGGCGGGTCAAACCATCACCAATGAAGAAAGAAGTCTATGCTGAGTTTAATGATACCTCACACAAGGGTATACCTTAAAAAGTTCAAATTTTATGAAAGAGGGCAGGGCTTAAGCATAGGGGGCGGGTCAAACCATCACCAATTAAAAACGAAGTCTCTGCTGAGTTCAATGACACCTCACACAAGACCCTACCTTAGACGGTTAAAATGTTATGAAAGGGGGCGTGGCCTGAGTAAGTGGGCATGGCCATATTATAGGGGGCGGCTCAGTATCACACGTAGACCTCACATTCTGAGTTTCATGCAAATCGGATGATGTTTGTCATATGAGGCAGATTTCCTGTTGCCAGCGGGGGGCACTATGACCAAAAGTCAATTTTGGCCTGTAGGTGTCCTCAGGCCTGGACCCTTGTCAATTATGAGAAATTTCGGGCAGACACGACAACGTACACTCAAGTTACAACAACTTCTTTGTTCATCGCTGAACACTCAAAATGGTTGCCACGCCCAGGCGCGGATTAATGCACAGGCTTTTGAGGCTGCAGCCTAGGGGCCCCACGTGTGCAGGGGCCCCGGATTAGCCAGACAATTTATTATTATTTTGAATTTACTTCAGCGCAAAAAAAAAGACCCTAATTGGCCCATAAGAAAAAACACTTTAGTCAAAAACATCAAATTTTTTTCCATACACCCCCTACTTTCAAATTGAAATGGACTAGTCCATAACGGTGCGCGGCGCGAAAGATAAACACAGTGACAGGAGAGCTGGGAAGTACACAAACAGAGACGAAGCAAGATGAGTCTAAAAAAAGAAAAAGACGCCGATAAGTATTTGGCAACGCTGCCAAAGATGACAATCTTTTTTTACGACTACTGTTGGGGATACAGACATGAAGAACAACAGTCCAAAGCGATGAATATGCCGCTACAGCAGCAGCTAGCTGTGAAGTGGCGCTAGGTGAGGATAACGTTAACCAAGACAATGAAGAGGACAGCATATCTTTAAACAGCACCCTCTTTGGGATTTCTGCCTGCATGCAGTTTCGGGTGTGCATCTGCCAGGCTAGAACAGTAATAGAGATCATGGAGAAGAAACGCAAAGGAGGTGCTGAGAAGCTGCGTGAGAAAAAAAACCGCTGCCAAATGTGTCAAATGGACAGACATGTTTTGGCCAGTAGCAGGACCTCCATCAGCTCCTCTGGCCGATGATAGCGGTGCTGGTGTCGGCTACAGTGACATGCACAGTGAGGAGGAGACTCAGGAGGAGAGGGACAGAGATGAGGAAGTGAGGCTACAACCGGCTGCGGTAAACACAACTCCCCTTAAAACACCTAACCCCTTGATAAAACTGAGTGGTGGACAAACTGTTGATGATAACACTACAACAATAAAAGAAATAGGCATGCTATACTGTATCATTGCATTAGTTTGGCTACGTGCGCGGGTATCTGAGTCTTGACTGATCATTTTCTCACCGTTTTATTATTATTAGGCTATATTAGCCTACTTTTCATTCAACAAAGTAGCCTACATCTTAATAATAAGCAAAACACCACCTTAAGGTTCATCAAACCTTAAGCTTGTGCTTGTGCATTTGTGTCCTTAAAGTAGCCTAGATAAACGTTGCACATCATGCAAGCTTTCTTAATGAGAATTGTAGCTTTTCTATCTGCATTGGCAGACAAAAACTCATGCTAGACCTCTTGAAATTAAAGCACAGGGCCTCTTCAGTCGTGAAATGATATATATATATATATATATATATATATATATATATATATATTGTTTTATGATTTGTGAGGAGTATACCGTTTTATTATATTAATAAATGGCACTTTTTTGTATTTAATGTGTCAACTCTCAATGATTCTTGCTTACCCCTTACATGGCGTTAACAGTTTTAAGGAGTAGGAGTTGCTATACACATTCAGAGGAGAGCAAGGACGGGTGGTATTTGTGATTTTACCGGTCTGGGCCAGAATGCCAGGGCCAATTTTTGGGCCCAGTCCGTCGCTTCTACTACCTATAACTCGGATCCTGCATCTGAATTCAAAAAAAAAATTCTAAAGGCGTGATGATTATGCAACAATATGTAGCCTAGATGTTGTGCTGCTGTTTCATTATTGTTGTTAATAACAGTGTTATGTGCAGCTGTTGCTGTTTTTTAATTTTTATTTTATTCACAGTTTAGTGTATTGCACAGTGGTTTGTGTCTCAGTAATGATCAGTGGTGGAATGTAACTAAGTACATGTACTCTAGTACTGTACTTGAGTCCAAATTTGAGGTACTTGAGTCTTTTCTTTTCATGCCACACATAGCACTTTCATGCTACATTTAAGAGAGAAATATTGTACTTTTTACTCCACTACATTGATCTGGTACAGCTTTAGTTACTAGTTACGTTAGTTACTCCACTACATTCATCAGTTACAGCTTTAGTTACTAGTTACTTTAGTTACTCCACTACATTGATCTGGTACAGCTTTAGTTACTAGTTACGTTAGTTACTCCGCTACATTCATCAGTTACAGCTTTAGTTATTAGTTACTTTAGTTACTCCACTACATTCATCTGTTACAGCTTTAGTTACTAGTTACGTTAGTTACTCCACTACATTCATCTGTTACAGCTTTAGTTACTAGTTACATTAGTTACTCCACTACATTCATCTGTTACAGCTTTAGTTACTAGTTACTTTAGTTACTCCACTACATTCATCTGTTACAGCTTTAGTTACTAGTTACTTTAGTTACTCCACTACATTCATCTGTTACAGCTTTAGTTACTAGTTATGTTAGTTACTCCACTACATTCATCTGTTACAGCTTTAGTTACTAGTTACTTTAGTTACTCCACTACATTCATCTGTTACAGCTTTAGTTACTAGTTACTTTAGTTACTCCACTACATTCATCTGTTACAGCTTTAGTTACTAGTTACTTTACACATTAAGATTTCTGCACACAAAACACATGTAATTTATAAAATGTGATGTTTGATTCTAAACTAAATTAGCCAACAATATAACGGCCTACAAGTCAGCTGAGATGAATAGACCATTAAACACTAGTTGATTGACAGTAAGGTTTGGTTTGTTTAAAAAATATGAGGATTTTTCGACATTCAGTACTTTCAATTTTAATATTTCAAGTACATTTTCCTGATGATACTTACATACTTTTACTTAAGTAACATTTTCGATGCAGGACAGTATGGTATTAGTACTTTTACTGAAGTAAAAGATCTGAATACTTCTTCCACCACTGGTAGTGATGTTGTGATTTTGCCCCAGTAAAACCAGGTGTTCTGCACTGCTGCAGATGCTGTAGCCTACCTGTTGGTTTATAAAGCTAAAAGTGATTACCAGCTTGCTGTTGAACTGTGAATCCAGGGAATTCTGCTGCTTTGCTGTTTGGTTACATTTTCATTGTAATTGTTTTGGTGCTGTGGTGGCAGAGGATAATATCTGGTATTCTTTCCACTTACATCTCTGTTGATGTTAGTTTTATGATGTAGTTTTCTCATTTTACCTATGTGGTGTGGTGGTAGTTGGTGTGTGTGTGTGTGTGGTGGTAGTTGGTGTGTGTGTGTGTGTGTGTGTGTGTGTGTGTGTGTCAGTTAAAATTATTATTATTATTATTTGCATGTGGACCATGTATGGCACTAAATACATTTTTCCAGTAAAGCACAATGATTAAGGGGGGGCCTCACACAAAGAGCAGCCTAGGGGCCCCTGACCACCTTAATCCGCCCCTGGCCACGCCAACACTGTCTGACGAAAAGTTTTTCTTTTAATAATTCCTTCAGTTTCAATAGGGCCTTCGCCGCTGTCGGCGCTCGGGCCCTAATAATAATTCCTTCAGTTTCAATAGGGCCTTCGCCGCTGTCAGCGCTCGGGCCCTAATAAATATTCTAAATAGCACAAATCCTTATCAGACAAATGTGAAGACACACTAAAGAGAATCTAATTATTACACTATTGCACTAAGAACAGATAACACAAACTAAAACTAAAACCTGACCTTTCTGGCCTTCCTTGATGCAAAATCATCAATGATGCTATCGTATGAAATCTGCTCGCCTATTGAATGATTGATACTGACAGAAAGGCCAGTGAGCCGTTCCTGGGAAATGGTTGACCTCCCGTATGACTTGATCAACTTTAGTTTTTAAAAGCTCCTCTCTGCTTGAGCCACAGTGACTGGCAGAGGAAGTGCAATCCTGAGAGCAGTCCACAAGTTGGGGTAGATCTCGGATAGATCCTTATCATCACCCGTATTCCCCCCCCCTTGTCCGGACCATTCCATTTGGGAGACCAAGCAACATAGGCGCCGATTTATGTTTTTCCACCGTGGGAGCTCACAGGCGCACGCCTTTTAAAAAAAAAAGTAGTCAAAAAATGTTTGAATTTCAGACGGCCGACACGAACACACACGCCTATCAACTCGATAATAAAGCCGTAAAGCAGGCTATGTTTCAACTCAGGATAGGACTGGAGCTGAAAAGTTTAACTGACACGTAAAAGTTTAACTGACACGTAACCGCAATCATCTTTCGTGGGTGCTCAGTATTAGCGGAGCACCAACGGTATTGCCGCCTATGCCCAGCAACCCTGTTCGACCCAAAGGTGAACTGTCCCCCGCTCCCCCCCTCCTCTTTCCCCTTCTCACAGCTTCTCTGTGCAGTGTGCACAGTACCTTCTCAGCAAGCAGGGGCGCCAATTTGCCAATTCCCCACACGGTGAAATGATAGATAATCAGTCCCTCCAGAAAAACACGATTATGCGATCGCATTATTCAATGCATAATCTGCCAAAGTCCGCATATTTATCCGGGGGCTGCATTTTTTCAAATACTTTGCACTTTCGCCGCATAAATTGCCGATTTCTGCGCAAAATATGCAGGGCTTACATGATTTCATAATCCCCGCATTTTCGTTGCAAAAAAGTCATATATCTTAGCAGAAAGTTGAAAAATTTTGCATTTACTTCACACGAGCAGCCATTTTCCCCTGTTGCCATGGGAATGTTATGAAGTGACGTAATTACGCGACGTGAACAACATCGAAAAGCAAGTTGTTGGGGGAATCACTTTTTTTTTCGCTTTTTCATCAAGTTCCCGCAATTTTTGCAAGTTCCCGCAATTTCTTCGCATAAAATTGCATAAATATCCCGCATATTCCATCGCATTTTTTAAATGCTGCATAATCAAGGATTTTTGCCTGCCACAATCACAAAAAAACTCTGCATTTCTCTGGAAGGACTGGATAATACAGTAGAAAACAACTTCGAGCTGCCACCTAATTGTCTAAGGATTAAAGTGCTTATACCTGCTCCAGGCCATGCTGTTGCATGTATTCTGCTGGTTCGAGATCTGAAAATCTGGAATCTGGGGGTGCCAGAAGATTAACAGAAAGCCAGAACACTGGAGGATTGAAAAGAACAATGATTATTAAAAGGCTTGTGGACTAACAGAGAAAGTGTAGAAGATGACGTGATGTGTAGAGCAAGAAAAGTCCTTAGCGTCCAACAGAGACTGAGAGAGAGAGAGAAAGGGAGGGATGGAGACAAGAGTAGAAAGAGATAAATCAGTTGTTCGACAGAGTTTGAAGCAGAGCGCTGAGGCCTCTCTCATCCTCCCACTGATGATGGAGACACAGGACGGAGCAGAGCTCTGCTTTCCACAACTCTTCAACACCTCCTGCAGGAAGCTGACACCTCCTTGGTTTGAAGTGATGCTCATTCACATTTTGCTCTACTCCATCTCTCTGCTCACTGTAGCTCTCAACCTGCTCGTCATCATCTCAGTCTCCCACTTCAGGCAAAGATGATTGTCTCAACAACTGAAGTTTTAGATCTATAACGATTGTTTTAGAAAGAACTAACATAAAATGTTTATTATGCATTTAGATATGAGGACTTGTTGGTTTAATGGTGCTTTTCTCTTTCCCTCCAGGCAGCTCCACACACCCACCAACATCCTCCTCCTCTCTCTGGCTGTCTCAGACCTTCTAGTGGGCCTCGTGCTGATGCCGGGAGAAATCCTCCGAAAAACATCCTGCTGGTTTCTTGGTGACTTTGTGTGTTTTCTTTATAATTATCTTTCAAGCATCATTACCGCATCCTCAATAGGTGACATGGTGCTCATATCAGTTGACCGTTATGTGGCTATTTGTGACCCTCTGCATTACACCACCAGAATCACTGTCAACAGAGTTAAACTCTGTGTTTGTCTGTGTTGGCTCTATTCTGTTTCCTACAGCTTTCTCTATGTTAAGGATGTCCTGACTCAACCGGGGAGGTATAATTCCTGCTACGGAGAATGTGTGTTGGTCATTGACTATGTCGTAAAAGCTGTAGACCTTGTTTTGAGCTTTGTTGTTCCTTTTACTGTCATCATAGCTCTGTATCTGAGAATATTTGCCGTGGCTGTGTCTCAGGCTCGTGCCATGCGCTCTCACATTACAGCTGTCACCCTCCAGCTTTCAGTGACTCCAAAGGCCAAGAAATCAGAGATGAAAGCAGCCAGGACTCTTGGTGTTCTTGTGGTTGTGTTTCTAATATGTTTCTTCCCATATTACACTGTCTCTCTTGCAGGTGACAACTTGGCCAATGCTTCATCTGCAACCTATGTTCTCTTTATGTTTTATTCTAACTCTTGCCTAAACCCTGTCATCTATGCCTTGTTTTACCCCTGGTTTAGAAAAGCAGTTAAAGTCATTGTAACTCTTCAGATACTGCAGACTGGCTCCTCTGAGACCAACATGCTATAGAGAAGCTGTGGAGGGACTGAGATCGGACTCGGTCTAAGGATTAAAGGAACGAACATGTTCCTGCTGTTCCGTGAGTGAATTATTAAATACAGAAAGTGAAGATATGCTTTCCTGTCTTAACGTCCAAATTGTGTATGATCAACAATTGAAAGACAAGGTGCTTCAGCTTAATCTTGTTGTGTATTTTGTCTCTCTGATGCTGCTGCATTTAAAGAAAGTCATAAGCACCATATACTGTTTCTAGTTAATCATCCAGTTTAATGCAAGCTTTAAATAGTATGAAAACTTGAAACTTATGCAGTCTTTTTTTATTTCTAGAGAACCTTTTTTTAGTTGTGATAGGAAAAATTTCAACCCAACACAACAAAAGAGCTACTAAAGCTGTGTATTTATGTCACTATGTTTAAACAAAGCATCATCTCTGTGATTTGTGTCCATTTTGTTGCAAACTGAAATTACAGGCCTGCTGGGCTCCTGTTTCACAGAGAAAAGATGCCCCTGAACAGACACACTTTCCCGTCAAGTATAGAAAAACATAAGCTGAGAACATTTATTGTGTTTCACATATAACTGTCAGTACAAAAAGATCATTCACTTTACAAAGTTGTTTTAATCATTTCAGTTTAGTGTCATTCATATGTGATCCCTGTATAACATATCTTGAATTCATGACAGAATTATTTAAATTTTACATAGCATAGTGATTTGTTGTAAAATGACATGAAGTATGATAATAAACAGAATACATATCCATAATGTAACGTTGTGTCTTTTTACCGTATTTTCTGCACTATAAGGCGCACCGGATTATAAGGCGCACCTTCAATGAACGGCCTATTTTAGAACTTTTTTCACATATAGGGCGCACCGGATTATAAGGCGCATAGAATAGAAGATACTGCAGTCAAACGTTTGACTGAGGTTGCGTTATACATCTTACTAGATGGAGCTGTGCTCAGTGGCGCAAAAAGTGGGTATGCGCTATATGCGGCGCATAGGGGCGCAGCACCGTGGGGGGCGCCAAAGCGATGGTAAAAAAAAAATATATATATTAGTTTTGGTGTTTTCTATATGTAGCTGCTTTTTGCGTTTCTAAAGCATTTCTGCATTTCCTCAATGTTATTATATAACATTGTAGAGGACTAACAGGCTTGAGTAGGCGCCCTGTCTCATAAGATTCCATCATAGATGAGAAGAGGGAGCGGGGGGCGCTCCCGTTTATATATGTCAATGGGCACTCCCTACTATGGCCACGCCAAGACCCGGGCTATTGAAGGGCGGGTCAGGAAAGACGGGAAGGCAACGGGTAGGTCTAACATTAGGTGGAAGCGTAGGGGGAGCCACTTGATACCAACAGATTCATTTCTTAATATTATGGAAAAACTAATACATGTTTGTTTGATAATATGTCTTAGTGGAGAAGAGCACAGGCAAGGAGCCAAAGTACTATATTCTTCCGCCTAAGAATATAGTTCCTGGTTTGTTTAGGGATAGAAGGTGGCTGTGTCTCATGTTACGTTGTTTTTTGTACACGCTGCTGGAACCATTCACCTGCATGTTCTGTGCTGGCCTGATGCCGCTGGAGCTGTCAGACAGCATTACAGCATGCACGGAGATGAGAAGGGTATGTATCGACTTCGTCAAACTCTGGGGGTTACGGTGAATAAGCTAAATTCCCAATAAGTTGGCGTGTTCCTTTAAAATGTTGAGCTCCATACATTAAGAATTCAAAATTATTTTGTAAAGATAAACAAAGACACTTCAATTAACATGTTTATTTTACACAAACAGTTATAAAAACGTTACTTGTAAGATTCTCAACCTGAATGAAGATTAAGTACTTCAGCTCCATCTTAAGTGCTAAAACTGGCTTACTTACTCTGCTTCAACTGCAACATGTTATTCCACTTTTAAAACAAGTTAAATATTTACAAGAAACATTGGCAAGACAATGGTCTCTTCGAACACAACTGTACGTCTCTTTGAGGGATCACAAAACAGGCCCATATCTTAAAACTGCAGACAATCACGGTGCAAATGTAACGTGGGCAATTTAAGATAGGCTTACTTACTATGCCTCATAAGCGACATGTTATTTCACTTTTAAAACAAGTTATACAGTATATACACAAGAAACATTGGCAAGACAACAGTCTCTTCCAACACCTGTACTTCTCACTGAGGGATCACAACTGCCAACAATTGCGGTGCAAATGTAATTTGGGCAATTTAAAATAGGCTTGCTTACTCTCAAAAAACACTGACAATAACAGTGCAAACATGTGGGCAACTCTAAAACTAAGTTTTTGAAAGGTCTCTAAGGCCGATTTGGCCAGCCATAATGACAACAACTTACAGTAAGAGCTTGGTTTTCAAGCTCCTGACACGCTGTGAGCAACTGGCAGAAAGTTCCATGAAGATGTGCTGAATAGCTTCAAAAGCGTAGTTGAGTTCTTTTGGAAACTCCATGTTCAAGGCATAGAGCAGGCCGAAAAGGTAGGCAAATGCAGTGGGGAGGTCTGGAAGATCTGTGAGGACAATGGCCTCCTCCAACACAATGTCAATACTGTTGACTGTGGGCTGCAAGGTAGGTGCATCATCTACGAAAACAGTCAGGATATCCATCTTGACACCTCTGGTCTGCCCATCTACTGCATCCGTGTCCTGTTAAAAGAAGACACAATCAAACAGTATGTGAATTATGTTGTCATCTTGCTTATTACTAATGCAATACAAGTTGGATTAAGGGCCATAAAAAGGTGTCGCCACAGGTTGCAGATGTCTGCGTGGAGCCTCCGCACAAGTGTACAACGGCCTTAAGCTGTCAGCATTTTAACCATTGGGTTTAATCCAGCTACTAGCTAACGGTAACGTAGCGTCCCGTGCAGCAATGCTTCTGGGAAAAAAAGTCAGGCACCGAAATGAGAAACTTTTCGTTCTTATCGGTCTTGTTACTACCGTTTACGTCTGAACCGGTGCCCTATTTCGGGACTCAACCCTAGTTTTAACCCTTGAGTTAACTTAGGGTCAAATTGACCCGTTTTCAATTTTTGTTTTATATCAGAAAATATTGGACGTAGAAATAAGCACAGAAAATGTAAAGAAGAAAAATTTTACAATTTAAAACGGAAAAAGCAAAAACAAAACTGAAAAAAAGGCGTAAAAAAAAAAGTGTTTTTCAAGGTTGACAGGAAGACCGCACAACATTTTAATGACCCTTTTAGATCCTAATCGTTTAACTATATTATTTAACAAGATGAAGGATTTTAGTCACAAGTCTGGCTCTGGAGTGTAACTGCAAACATTGTAACTAGGGATGTTGTGATCCAATCTGAACTTATTTCTTCATTGTTTCCCATACATTCATCTATATTTAACAGCCCAGAACAATAAAACTACAAACCGATTATTTTTGGAGCTCGCAGTCTCTCTTAGACACATAAAGGGTGACTTTATTCAGTTTTTTGGCTGGCCATGCTGTACTCACCAGGCATTTCAGAAAGAGCTTCTCTGCTGTGTCACGGACATATATGGGTAGACCTTCAAGACAAGTTTTCTTTCGATGCAGTGCAATATAAGATGTCTGAAAATCAGAAAAAAAAAAAAGACCATCAGACTTTATTTAGAGCAGTGAATATAGGGCCTATTTACAGAGTTAGACTGCAGTCGTGATTTCACCATGGTATCTGTTGACAAATACAAGAACTTTAGGTTATGTTACAATTTAAGAAACCTAGACAATGTATAACAGATAGGGTTGCACGATATTGGAAATAACTGACATTGCAATATTTTTTCCCGTGCGATATACTGTATATTGCAACTTGAAAAAATACTGTAATTTTTGAAAGATGACATGAATAGCTCGAATATTCTCAAATTATAGGGTAACTTTGTAGGGGAGTGCATCTCAATAGAAAATAAAAATAACTATTTTCTTATTTGACCCACTCTTAAACATTAATGCTTTACAAAACACAAAAGCAAGAGAGTGCTGTGACTTCTCGTCTGAAGTGATTTTGGATAGGGAAAAGAGGTAGTTAAATACACTGGTTGACTCACATGTAACCATTGTATTCATCCTACTCAATCCAGGCTAAACTCAACGATGGCATGCATGTTGCTTTTTCTAAAATAAGGGGGCTCCCATCCTGTTCCTCGCTCATTTTCAGGTTGTGGTCGACAACTAGCTGGCCTGCTTTGTTCGTTTGATTAATTTATCAACATTGACTGGAGGTCTGCATTTAGCTTATTCACCGTAACCCCCAGAGTAAGACAAGTCGATACATACCCTTCTCATCTCCATGCGTGCTGTAACGCTGTCTGACACAGCCATCTTCTAACGGTAAACAAACCGGGAACTATATTCTCAGACAGGCTTGCTGCAAGCATATCACTCCGCCCAAGTACTATATTCTTCCGCCTGAAAATATACTGTAGTTCCCGGTTTGTTTACGGTTAGAAGACGGTTGTGTCTCATGTTACGTTGTTTTTTGTACACGCTGTCACTCTATAAATCACAACATGTAAATAGGAACATGTTGCCGTTATTTTGTGACTTATTCGGACCAGTAGGATTACTGGAACCATTCACCTGCATGTTCTGTGCTGGCCTGATGTCGCTGGAGCCGCCAGACAGCCTTACAGCACGCACGGAGATGAGAAGGGTATGTATTGACTGGTCTAACTCTGGGGGTTACGGTGAATAAGCTAAATTCCCAATAAGTCAGCATGTTCCTTTAAGGCTAACTATAATAGCTATTGCTTGGCTGGTAGCATATTTCTGGCAACTTTGCGGTGCAAAATGGCTAGGAGACGTCGTGATAACGTTGTTTAGGTGCTTATTTTTTCTTTTCTACAGAGACACACGGGAGAGCCTCAGTTCCTGTAACAAACCCCGTTGAACTAACGTTACGTCACATACACACGTCGCCCACATGGCCACCAGCCTTAAAGGGGAAGGGTTGGCTAGTAACAATTATGTAAAATGAGAACCGTGCAAGTTTTCTTTTTCTATCAAGCAGCAATAAAAGTTGTAGCGTTAATATCACATGTCCTGCAATGTGTCTATTGCACACACGCACATTGCGATGTCGACGATGAAACAAAATATCGTGCAGCCCTAGCAGATATTCAGACAAAATACACATTGTAGATTTCAAGGAAAAAAAACATGTAGATATAGAATAGATAGAATCACAACAGTGTGATTTAAGTGCACGTTCCTAGTAACTAATAATCAGCTGAATTACTGCTCTAGCCAACAGACCACACGTTAAAATAAAAATGTAAAAATGTCCTCCCTTTGATGTTTAACTAGCAGCAAACACAAAATAAATACCCTGGACCTTGCAGAATTTCTTACAAAACTAAATTTCACAGTTAAGTCTACCTGTTCATCAAGCCTATCCAAGAGATTTTCCATGTGTTGACCACAGGCTCCCCTCCTGGCACGGTACAGCTTAAGCAGTCTAGGACAGTACTCATCTAAGGCTGCTCTAAAGGTCCCCAACAGGTCTTTAGTAGTGACACGGTAGAACTCCTCACAAATCTGTCAAGTCAAAAGAAAAACAAAACAGTCACAAAACATATAATGATTGAGTTTGTAGTGATAGTGGATACATTTATACCATAAAATAATTGAACTCAAATAGTTCACAATCTAATTAGGTTTAACAGTCTAATCTATACTCTGAATAAGCCAATGGATGGCCCTGTTAAATCTGTCTTGCGTGTTCTCTCAGAAAAAGAGCAGGCCATCTCTCCTGGATTTCCAAGACCATGGGCTCCACCTCCACGATTTCCTTTCTCCTAAGGGAGAATGTGAGGTCCATCTTCTGTCTGATGACTTCCATGTCTTTCCCCTTCTTTTTCATTTCACCCACCAGGACACATCTCTGGTCTTCTAGTGTCTCATCATTGTAGTTTTCTAGATGATCAGGAACATGATTGATTTCACCTCGCTTTGGTTTTTTCAAGGAAAACCTACCCTCATCAACTTCGTCATCCCTCCCTCTTTTTTTCGGTTTACACTGACCTCATTACATCCAGCGTGGCGCAGTTTAGAACGGTAGTTTCCAAGCTTGTACTTGATGCTTGTTGTCCAACCATCGTATCGTGTGCCGCTACCAGGCTCCTTAAGGCACGGATGTTTGTTCAGAGGCAACCGATACCGATTTGATATTTCTCAAGGTAGGCTTTCAGAGCAAATATTTCTTGTGCCAGCTTGTCTAGAATTTCCATTTTCATGTCTCTCGTTACACTTAGACCTTGCCCAGTTTTTTCCTAAATGTCATTGCCCTTACGGAGCTTTAACTCCACATCATATGAGAAAGAGGGGACCACAAACGGAGAAGGCCACTCTGAAATGTTTCGCATGAAGGTGCGAATAATTGAAGATGAGCTGTGGGAGGAGGCTGGTGAACTGATGCTGGCCATATCAAGGGAAGAGATGGAGGATGAATGGGATGGTGTTTGCGATTCATCAATATTCCAAATAATGTGCAAGATAGCCTTTTCTGGTGGCAACTCTGCAATGTCCATCAGGTTACACACTGCGTTCCCAAAATCTGGGTCTTCATACTGTACAGCAAATTCACCGTCAAGTTCAAGTTTTTCTCGTAGTACATCTTTTAGTTCCTCCAAAGATTCAGGGGTCTTCGTCAGCTGGACTTTCCGGATAAGTTTAGGATTTATGTGTACTCGCAGTAACAAAGCCTGTGAGGACAAACAGAAAAAGAAAATGTGCAGGACCATTAACTTAACTGTAAGAACACTTATCTGGATTTTAAGTTATAAAAGAAACAAGTTGAACTTACAATAAGCAACAGCTGCCAAGATTCCACTCTACAAACCCATAAACCTCTGTCTTTTGTTACCGTTTTGCTTTAGATACCCCTAACAGCAGAAACTAGTACAGCAGAGCACATACCATTTTGTCAATGCAGCAGGCACATCCTGGGGGTCACCATTAACTTTCCAGCAACTGGGTATGCAGCCAAAGGGTGGTAATCATTCAAAGCCTCTGATCCAGGATTTCAATGTCTGTACCGCTGTCAGTTACTTGGTAAGACCTGTAATGTTCGATGAACCAAGAGGAGAGCTTTGTACTGACAAAGGACACTTTCTCAAAGTTGACCACAATGTTCAGTATCTTGTAGAAATCTGGCAGTCCACTGCATTGCCCAGCAGAAATTATCATGCCCTTTACATACCGAGTCCCATAGAAATGAACATCTTTGGCAAGGGACACAGAATCTTGATGTGGATACTTCTTTTCAATTACATTCCTCAGTTTTTCTTCCAACGATGATGTTTTAACTATGTCAACATTGCCAATGTACAGTTTTGGTTTGAACAGATTTTGGCAATCAAGGTAGTACGCCATCATTTGTTGATGTTTACAAGAGAGTGTGAGAAGCACATTCTTGAAATTGAGAACATCATGCACCACTTTTGAAAAAGTTATGCTTTGACTCAAATCGCAAAGTCCACAAGTCCACTAAAGGTCCAAAGCAGCGTATGAGATGTACATAATGTTCAATAAAGTGATGTTTTGGCCGCAACTTAACTTAAAGTCAGGGAAGGTATCAATAAGCAGATTCCGATGGAAGTAACACAGTATTTCTTCAGATAGCGTTGTAGAGACAACAATCTCAACAATCTCTTTAAGGTCCATCAATATTTCCCATGAGGGCTCCTGTTCCGGAATACTGCTCCCAATCATAAGAGGCAGCAAACGTAAAAATACCCAATTTTCATGCACGTTGCCACAGATTCTTCTGTTTCCAAAGCTGGCCTTTGTAATTTGTTGTGGCTTGTTGACCTTATCAGAATATGTGTATGGGAAATGTTTTATGCGGCTATTCAGTCCATCAAATGTAATAAATCCTTTTCTAATCAGTTCTTTCAGACACAAACATAACTCTACTGGAATAACCCCTTCAAAGAAGTCATGTAAAATATCTGGAGGAAATCCAGTAACTGGATGGAAGTAAGACAAATGCTTACTCAGTACACATGCCCTTTTAACACCGTTTACACTTTGTTTATCACTTGACTCAAGCTCCTCCACAAATATGTTGTGCTGTTGTACAGTTCTTAGTTGAAAATCCCTTGCCTCGACAGTTGCAATTTGGTCTCGACTAAGACAACCAAATCTGCCAAATTTTACAACATTGAAAGATTCATGAAAGCCTGCAAGGCTGTGGGCCTCAAGGTTGTCTGCACACACTCAAAAAACTGTTCCCTTTACAAACATATCAAGAACCTCAACAAACACACCATCCCTTTCCAGAGACTGTATATCCTTGGTCAGTGGATAAAGAAATGCATCATACCCAAACCGTTTAACATCAACACTCTTTCCAAGAGCAGCCAGCTGAATTAATGGCAGGGAAGAGCGAAACTTTGCTGGTAAATTGAGTACAACCCAATAGACTGCTGTAATCTTATGAATTTTTCTGGATGTCCCCAATGGGTTACATACTTCGAAATCATCAATGTACAGTCCTAGAGAAATACTTGTCTCTTGCACAGCAAAAGGTTTGTTTTCTTTGAAGTACACACCATCTTGAAAGGACCTGTATTGACCAGGTTTATCTACTAAACACTAACTTGTCTAAAAAATCTGACCGTCCAAGTAAATTCTCTAGAACCTGAATGATTGAAACATACACAAATGTATTTTTATGTGTTGTGCTATACGTATATTCAGTTGGTTCAATTACAGGAAAGTGCTGTTTAAAATAGAGATTTCTCCTGTGATTAGTGGACAGCGCACCTTTTGCCTCAGTAGTCAAGATAAGTGGATTGGTTTGGAATATAGAATCATTAATTTCTTTAACAACACAATCATCTATTTCAATACTATGTTTATTAAACACGTCTTTGATTTTTTGAAGGGAATGAACTTTAGAAAAGTGCAGAATATCATTAAATTCTTCAACGATTTTTTGTAAAGCACTTTTGGAGACATGCAATACTGATTGCATACACAGAAAAAGAGATGCAATTTTATGTTCAAGAGTCTCAGCTTCTACATATTCTTCCCCACCGTTGTTACTTAAACCACTTTGCCTCTACCTCAACAAAGTTATCTAATGGCTGGTGTTGGAACCTAACAGTTATGATCAAGACTGTTCTGTGAGGCCTGAAACTTCCCTGTGGCCAAAGAGCGGCCTGTAGGGAAGTCACCAGCCTGTGACCCCTCACTCCTAAACAAAGGAGTCTCCAAAATGGAGATTGTACCTCCAAGACATGAGGAAAATGGCAGACTGGTGGAGGGTTTGAGAACTGCAACGACGGATTCTCACACCTTCGTGGAGTTCGGGATTTCTGATTGGCCGCGGCTCCTTGAACGCACCACTCGCCGCCAGCAGGCGGCGGAGGGAAGATAAAAATAGCCGGAGGTCACAGCCCGGGGTTCTTCGAGGTAATCCATTTGCCGCAAGGAGACGCATCGTTCAGCGCTGTTCGAGAATCAACATTGTATCATTCGCTGGTCGAGTTAGACATTTGTATCGTTCGTGGTACAACAGGGTCCTGGTGGATACGAAGCCCGTATTACACCAAATCTGCAGAGGGGTGAATCAGCCCCGTCTCGAGGAAAAGAGACAACGCGTTTTTCTTGCAGGTCGACTGGACCGTGTTTCCGCTCCACTGCCTTGGACGGTACGGGTCGTTAATCTCTGGCGAGAGTTAACTCAGTTTTGTTCACCGGGAAATCCGCCGGATAAGCAACGGACTGTACACCAAAAGTAAGAGGCTTTTATAGTTCTGGGCAGATTTGAGAACTAGGGTGTTTATTAATGAGTAAAAGGTACTGCTAATTTTTGTTTACCATTAATGTGTGATCGGACCCGCAAGGCGTCCTATGTGCTGTTGTGAAGAATATCACTGATCCAGATATTGTTGAAAGTTGTGTTGAACTGTAACTGATACTCCCGCCGAGGAGAAATTACTGTATACGCTGAGTCAGCTGCACGCTCAAAGAGTGTGCCGGGGAACAAACGCTCTCTACCGTTAAACAAACCTCAGATTCTGCTCTAACGCCACGTTGAGTTAGAATCTCGAGTAAAACGAAGAGAGCGGTTAGTCCCGTTACCCCAGAGATCAAGGTTTTAAGTGTTTGTTTCCATAAATTGTGTTTTCCCTCCTTTTGTTTCTTTCGTTTCTTTTTACACACACACACACACACACACACACACACACACACACACGCACACATACCTCCAAGCTAGTTAGCCACGTGGAGTAAGCTAGAGCTAACGCTTTAGCATAAACGTGTGCGTTGCCTCGCAACCCCCACCTGAGCTTCTCCACCCCCCTTCGGGCGCACCCAGTACCACTACCGCCCTCTTGAGGCTAAATAGTTAGGTGTAGCTCACTGGAGTAGCCATTTTAGTAGTTCATGGTAGACTACACTTCGACCCCCCCCCCCCTTTCACTCACTCACTCACACACACACACCCACACACGCCGCACAGACACAGAAGTGTCTCTGCTGCGTTGGGAGTTTCTTGCTGTGTTTTGATTGTGATATTGTAAAAGGGTATAGAAGTTTATTATTGAAGGATTGGTGATTGGCTACTGATAATTGTGATGTTTTAATAAATCTGATTATACTTTAAATAGCAGTTGCTTGTGATTATTTGTGTACTTACTGTAATGACTGCTGGCTAGACAGGTCTGTGCTCGAAATCACCCCCTCTTCTTTAAATCCTTTCAAGGGATCTTAACAGAAATGAGACTGTTCCACAGTTGATCACTGGTCCCTGACTTACAGGGTGGTGCCCCGTTGAGTGTTTGTTGATTTGATAAAGTTATTAATAACCATATTCATAACTTTATTAATATTGATAAAACATATTTTGATAATTTGCTAGTGATCAATCTGTACCCTACAAGAGAGAATCCAACATTTGACGCCCCGTGTGAGCCTCTTAGAGCCAGCATTGTTGCAGTGATTATACATAATAATCCATAGTCTTTGAATATTAATATTAAAAGAAAAAAAAAGATTATTTATTATTTATTTTTTAAATAAACAAATAAATTTTTCCGCAACCTGCCAAGTACACGTTCAGTACAGTCAATCCATAACCTTAAATTAAGTTTCTGCTTGGTAAAAGAAAAAGGGAATTAATGTTAAAGGACAACAGCGTGGCAATTGATAAGTAAAAAAAAAAAATTAGGTTCTTTTCGGTGAACTCGCCAAGCATACGTTCAGCGGAAGTTGTGAATCTGTGTGTATTAGTGGCTAGGATTCTTCTTTGTTGTCTAGACAACAACACTCTTTGCATCCTACTTAACCTTGAAATCTCTGCCTAACACCCTGACCCCTAAACAGTAAAACAGCTAGTTACTAGACCCAGACAAGATCTGATTATAGCAATTAGTAAAGCTATCAGTCAACACGTAAACCTAGGAGCCACAGGTTAAAGCCTTCACCTGTGGGCTCGCGTCAACCTCTTCACAAGCATTCTACAGTTGCGACAAGCAATTGTAGCCACTGGTGTTTGTCCTCTTGCTCAGCGGGTAAGAATGAGCGACCACAGTGACCATGAGCTAACAGAAGAAGCTCAGACCGAGTCAATAGACACAGTCATAACAGACACAGTCTCTACACTCATCCGTCTGCCCCCAGCGGACAGAGTTTTCCTGGAGGAATACGAGGTTGGGACCTGTGAAACCAAACTCAAGGAACTACTAGACTACGTGGATCAGCCCACCGGGAAGCCGGAGCTCACCAAACCAGACGTGCTTGGTCAAATAGTCCTTCTCCAGCAACGGAGATTCCACCTGCAGCTCACTGAGCTTCAGAGACACAGTCAAACTCAACAAGAGGCTATCCGCCGCTTGCGCCAAGAGATCCGGGACGCACACGATGCGTACTCTGATCTCCAGGCCGAGTGTGTTCTCCTGAAGCAACTGAAAATTGCTAAACAGCAAGGAGATGCAGGGGACGGGGACACTCAGACCAACCGGGTGAGTACAGAAGCGGCGGAATTCACAACGAAGACTGGCGACTCGGATGACGAGCGGGCCACAGGGATAATTTCCTATAGGTCTCAACCCGCCAGCGAAGGTGTCACCCCGGATTGGAGGATCATCGACCAAGAGAAACCCTCCTCCCAGTGAAGGGAGGAGAATGGCTCCACCATCAGAAGGGTAAGTTATCAGCCTCCAAGGCCGAAGAACATTCCGGAGTTTCGGGTCTCAAGGAAAGAGGATCACTCCCCTGTTCGGGTGAAAAGAGAAGAAGTTTCATGCAACCGAAGAGATGATTACTCTCCTACTTGGCCGAGAAAGGAAGAAGTCTCCCGCAGCAGGAGAGATGACGACTCTCCTGTTCGGTCAAGAAGGGAGGAAGTCTCCCGCAGCAGGAGAGATGACGACTCTCCTGTTCGGTCAAGAAGGGAAGAAGTCTCCCGCAGCAGGAGAGATGACGACTCTCCTGTTCGGTCAAGAAGGGAGCAAGTCTCCCGCAGCAGGAGAGATGACTACTCTCCTGTTCGGTCAAGAAGGGAAGAAGTCTCCCGCAGCAGGAGAGATGACGACTCTCCTGTTCGGTCAAGAAGGGAGGAAGTCTCCCGCAGCAGGAGAGATGACGACTCTCCTGTTCGGTCAAGAAGGGAAGAAGTCTCCCGCAGCAGGAGAGATGACAACTCTCCTGTTCGGTCAAGAAGGGAGGAAGTCTCCCGCAGCCGGAGAGATGACTGCGCTCCTGTTCAGTCAAGGAGGGAGGAACTCTCCCGCAGCAGGAGGGAGGATTACTCCCCTGCTGGGCCAGGAAGGGACCGCCACTCGGTCACAACGGGGAGGAGCCGACAAGGAGGTGACTACCGCACCTCAGACGACTCTGATGAAAGTCTGAGGGGGAGGACCCGTTCCTCTGCCTGGAAGGATCTGAGTCAGCCTCAACGGAAAGCCCACCGTCAACACCGGAGAAGGAGAGGCAGCGGGACTTACAGTGACTATGAGGCCTCACGCCACTCCCCAGCGCAGGGTCTGCGCATGCGCCAGATTGACTCCTTCGCAAGGGAGCTAGAGCGTTTCGACCCCAACGGTCGAGAAACTAATGTCGACGACTATCTCCGCGATGTAGAACGGGTCCTGTCAGACCTCCCCAATGTAACGTCGCGCGAGAAGCGCAAACTACTCTGGAAGACCACGGCAAGGAGCGCCCATGTCTTCATGGACGAACTCCCGCCCTCGACCTTAAACAGTTACACAAAGCTCTGCCAAGCTTTACGAGAAGAGTTCGCCCTGTACACCGACCCAGCTGCGGCCATCCAGGGAGCATATGCCATTGTGCATAAGAGGAACGAGGCCCCGAGGGAATATTATAGGCGTCTAAGGACCGTTTACTTCCAGGGCCGCCGCTCCCCAGGTCTAGAGGAAGACACCGCTTTCCAATCCCTGTTTGTACACAATCTCCACGATGCTGTACGGTACGATGTGCAGATGCATTGTAGAACACAAGAGCTCACCATGAAAGAGATTCGGATGTTCGCACAAAGGGTGTGGGAGGCTCGAACACGACCGATCAGGAAAGGAGAGGAGGAGCCGAGGGTACTACACATCCAGACCTCAGAGAACGCAGATCTAGCCCTCGAAGGGAACGAAGTTCCCCAGGGAACAGGGGACTCCAGACCACCAAACCAGGAACAACGATTCTATCACACCGGTAGGCAAAATCGACCAAACCACTACAGAGGGAAGAAGAAGCCTTATTGTGGAAGAAAACCCGGTAAGTATGAGGGAGGACCTCAAAGCCAGGAAAAGGATGACGGTTGTAATGCCTCCCCAGCACAGCAGCAGGCCCCTCCAAAGGGACCTGAGACCACCTCCCAACCCGCGTGACTAAGCCAAGCGCCCGTTTCACTCACCGCCAAGGTGTTCTTCATAGGGTGGGGGAACACGCCAGACAGTCTCCCAGAGTCTGTCACTCCTCTTCCTCCTGCGGCCTCCAGGGTTTTCTTGGGCGACCTGGTCCATCGGGGCAACGCGCGCCGCATCCACACGTCAGTGATGCTTGGTAGCTGTGTCAGTATTCTTGCATTGTTGGACTCTGGCTCTGAAATAAGCCTGATGAGTTCCGACACTTTCTCAAAGGTGGCTAGAGCAATGCACCTCATTGGCAAACCCCTTCAAATCGAGCCCTGCGACGTTAGCATCACCAGCTACACACAGGACAGGTCAGCCATCACGAAGCGCGCTTGGGTTGACATAACCTTCAAAGAAATGTCTCTTGTACACCCCATTTACATCTGCCTTCTTGAAACCGAACCTCTGCTCATTGGCCAAGATCTCCTAGATCGACTGGCACCGCTCATCGACTGCCATCAGGGTCATATCTGGGCCCAGGTGAAAATCTCCTTCCCCTCTGGGGAAGGAGAGTTCGAACCCTCTCCGCGGTCATGAGTCTTTCCTTTGTTCCTTAGAAAACACCAACCAGGAGCTGTATAGTCCCAGCGTGGTCAGGAAAGTCCAGCTCAACGGTCTTCTCATATCGGACGCGCGTCTGGCGCTCTGGTCTGAGAGAACCGCGGTCAGCCAGGACCTGTACCACGAACTTCAAAAGCGAGACCCACCCCCAGTTTTCTCCCAACGTAGCCACCGTGTTCTGTCGGCAACACACCCACAAACCCTCCTCAAGGCCGTCGGTGTATGTGCCCTCTTGGTACTGATTGGGAAAAAAAGGGTGTTTCATTTTGCCAGTGTGGTACCCGACCTACATGCCCCGTTCTTCATGGGGGCGGACCTTCTGGTCAGGCTCGGGGTCCAGTTAGACACGGTCAATCAGGTTTTGTGGTCACGAGCCAATGCAGAAGCTCATTCCCTAACCACCGAACCACAGCAAATGACTTCGGGGCAGACCATTCCCCAAGCCTGCCGGGTAATGAGTGAAACTGTGGTGACCATCCCAGCACGGACTGCCGGTGTTCCCATCCGTCTTGCAATCTGTCAAGGCCAGAAGATACCTGGCCCTCGGGCTTTCTTCCAGCCGTTGCACGGTTTTTGGGAACTGAACTTGGCCGTCTGTGGCACGCCCCTGCTTGAATTGGACAATCGTTCAGCCTACCTCCTTGTTCAGAATCTTACGCAAGCTCCGATCCAGGTTGCAGCACGGCAACTCCTGGGGATGCTGATCGACCACTCTTTTCATGATTTTGAACTGACCATTCCAGTCATAGGGGAGATGCCCCCATCTTTGGACACCAATCTTGACGGTGTTCTCTTCACTTACCCAACTAAAATGATCACCGTTGCCAGTGACGAAACGCTACAGAACGAAACAATCTGCAGCACAAGTTTAGGCAAAAGAGGGGACATGGTGGTGTATGCCCTGGTGGCACAACCAGGAGGGTCCCCAGATACTGGTGACAAAAGACAGGAGTTACCAGAGGAACCGTACCCTGGGTTCGAGTCTGAGATTGAGCAGCAGCTGGGGAAAGCAGATGCCCTGACAACAGAACATCAGCGGAACGAGCTCCGGAAACTATTTCATGAGTTCCAGCCAATCTTCTCCAAAGACTCCCAGGATTGCGGAGTCACGGACATCCACACTGTTCGCATTCCCACCGATCCAGGCGCAGCACCCACCTTTGTACGCCAGTACAAAATCCCGTTGGCCGCCTATGAATCGATCCAAGAGATCCTCGACAAGCTGTTGGAAAAACAGATTGTCAGGGAATGCAACTCCACATACAATTCACCCATTTGGCCGGTGTTAAAACCGACCGGGAAATGGCGCCTCACTATTGACTATCGGCCATTAAACAAACAGGTCCCACTCTCCCGTTGGCCCATGATCCACTTGGATCAGGAACTGGCCAAGGTCAAAGAGGCCCGGTTCTTTTCAACGGTGGACGTGGCAAACGGGTTCTGGACCATGAGGGTCGACCCAGTGGACCAGTACAAGCTGGCTTTCTCTTTCTGCAATCGCCAGTACACCTGGAACCGCTGCCCGTTCGGATATTCAAACTCCCCAGCTGAGTTCAACATCTTCCTCCACAAGGCAATGAGCGATGCCTCAGCCCGTGGAAACCTCATCTACGTGGATGATATCCTCATGAGGAGTCGGTCCTTCGATGAACACCTGGCCGAGATCCGTCACATTCTGGGCCAGCTTGCGGCCGCAGGAGCAAAACTGGCAATTACCAAGGGCCAGTGGTGCCGCACCAAGGTAGAGTACGTGGGGCTGACCGTGGGTGCCAATGGTATTGAGCCTAAAGCAGAAAGGATGCGAGCTATCCAAGACATCATGGCCCCTGTGAACGTTTCAAAACTCCGGAGCTTTCTGGGAGTCTGTAACTATTCCCGACAGTTCATCGCAGACTACGCAGAAATAGCCAGACCCCTCACAGAACTCCTCGGCAAAGACAAACCGTTCCTGTGGGGTGAACCCCAAGAGCAGGCCTTCCGCCAAATGAAGGCAGAACTCTGCTCCGCTCCCTGTCTGGCCTACCCGGATAAGGACAAGGAGTTCAACCTTGAGGCGAGTTTCTCCACCCAGTGCCTTAGTGCCGCCTTGGCCCAGAAATATGATGCAGACAAACGGGTCGTGGCTTACGCCAGCCGACCCCTCAGCAGCGTGGAGATGAAGTTTTCCGACTGCGAGAAAGCCCTTCTGGCCACAGTGTGGGCGGTGGAACACTTCCGCAGCTACGTAGGAGGGCAAAAGGTGCTCATTGAGACCTGCCACCAACCGGTCACCTTCCTGAACAGCCAGCGGCTTCGGGAAGGGCGGGTGTCCAACAGTCGCATCGCCTCCTGGATGATGGCGTTGCAAGGCTATGACATCGAGGTAAAGTATGCTCAGAACCACAAGATGGCACTAGGTCAAGGCCTGGCTGAGTGTCAACACTGCGACTGTGATGAACAGCCAAGCCTCCAGTCCTTACTGGTCACCACCCCATCACTCCCGTCCAACCATCATTATTATGATGAAAATGTTTGTCAAGGCCTCCGTGAAGTCTATGTGGATGGCTCATTCCACCACGAAAGTCAGACTCAAGCTGGTGTGGGCA
The DNA here is from genome assembly GCF_004354835.1 of Perca flavescens. NCBI lineage: Eukaryota > Metazoa > Chordata > Actinopteri > Perciformes > Percidae > Perca > Perca flavescens. The sequence continues at coordinate 8,287,739 of NC_041348.1, forward strand.
TTTACTGGGTCAAGTACCGCAGTGAGGAACCCAGTCACTACCAACTTGGTCCCAAGACCAGCCAGTATGCGGAAATCGCTGCAGGGTTCATTGCGCTTCAACAAGCGGCCAGACAAAAGATCAGTCAGCTGGTGATCTGCTCTGACTCCAACTATGCCCGCTACAGTTTCATTGCACACTTTCCTGCGTGGAAAGAGAAAGGTATGCTGAATGCCCGCAACAAAGAGATCAAGCACGCAAAACTTTTCCTCGCATGCGACCGACTGGTCTCACAGCAAGGAATGACCGTGTACTGGAGAAAGGTCAAGGGCCATTCCCAAATCTCTGGTGGGGATAAGGAAGGAAACGATGAAGCTGACCGCCTGGCCAAACTGGGCGCAAGTCAAGGTACGCCCTGGCAGTTTCAGGAGGAGTGGCTTCCAGATTCCCAAACTCACGCGGTGAATGCAATCACTCGCCGTCAGGCCAGAGAGAGACGAGAAAATTCTCAAGCCGGTGCGCAAACCCTAAATCTGTGTCGCCAGCCTGAGGACACAGACCTAATCACCATGCAGGAGAGGGACCCAGCTATCTGGGCCGTTCGGCAGCTGCTAGCAAACCCCCCACCGCAAAACACCACTCAACCCTCACCAGGTGAGCCAGAGGAACTATAAGCCCTCCGCCTCAACCCGCAGTCTTTCAGGATTGAGAAGGGTCTGTTGGTCTACTCTGATGGTGATCAGGGACCGACAAGGTGGGTCGTCCCCACTCACCACAGGGGGTTGATGTTAGCACACGCTCACGACTCGCCAGTGGGGGGCCATCGAGGCCCCCAACCCTGGAAACCCTCCGGCAAGTTGCCTATTGGCCGTCAATGAACCGCGATGTCAAAGCTTACGTTAGAGGATGTCTGGTCTGCTGCCAGTTCCAGCCGTCCCAGCCATTGGGTAGAGCCCCGCTCCAGAAAAGGGGGGTCACGTTCCCCTGGTCCCACCTCCAAGTGGACTGGGTGGGCCCCGTACCCAGATCGTCAAGAGGAAATAAATACCTCCTCACGGTCACATGCGCTTTTACAAAATGGGTGGAATGCCTTCCAGCACCCAACGACACGGCAACGACCACAGCAGTCTTGCTACTAAACCATGTTTTCAGTCGTTGGGGACTACCCCTTTCCGTTGATTCGGATCGAGGCACCCATTTCACGTCCGGGGTCATGACTGCAATGTATGACATTCTTGGAGTAAAAACAAGATTCCACATCCCATATCACCCCCAATCATCAGGCCAAGTGGAACGCGCTAACCGGACCATTGTCAACATGCTCAAGAAGTATGTCAATGGTAGCGCTAGGGATTGGGACGTGAAACTTCCCCTGGTACTGATGGCCATCAGGTCCACTCCACACCGCACCACGGGGATCACTCCATTCGAGATGATGACCGGAAGAGAGATGACGTTGCCACTGCATCTCTTGTACCACCCTCAAGATGTCAGTGTCTCAACGGCATACACTGCCACTCAATACGTCTCGAAATTGCGCGAACATCTTCGGTCCACATTTGCCTGGGCCCAAGAAAACCTGGAGACAAGGGCAAAGGGGGCCAAGGCGTACTACGACCGAAAGACAACTCCCCGCGAGTATGAAATAGGTGACAAAGTCTTCTATTTCAGGTTCACCAAACCGGTGGGAATCTCTCGAAAGTTCCTACCAAGCTGGTCAGGCCCAGTTGAGATTGTGGGAAAACTTTCCCCGGTGGCGTACCGGATCAGATTGGCTAAGCCGAAACAGCCACCGACCTACAAATGGGTCCATTCAAACCAAATCAAGCCATACGAGGCGCCACCCCTCCCCACAGAAGGGGAAAACTCCCCATCAGCAGAAAGGGGGAACAGCCCAACACAGACATAGGAATAACTGCATGACCAATCACTTCCGCGAGCATGCACTAACCCCTAAAAGAAATCCCCTGTCCACCTAGTAATCAAAACTCTGTTCTGTTGCAGGATGGAGCTACTGTGGGTCCTTGGCAATCTCCTCGGGCTATCAACCCCTCTCCCAACTGAGGTGGTTGAATCAGGCCCGCCCACCGGGATCGTCCTCCAGGGGACGCCCGGACTGCTAATCACCCGGTGTGGTCTCTTCACCCAGAGAGTCTATGTACGACTAGACCCCTGGGATGTCTACCGCAAACACATCGTTCTACCACCCCAATTGAGCGAGGGACGGTTAAGTGGGGTCCAGACCCACGACATAGTAGAACGAGCTAAACAGACCACTGCCCACATTCTGGAACAATTGCAAAAGTTCATAGTCACAGAAGAAGACCTCAGTGGCCAGAGACGACCTAAACGTTTCTTAGGCGGCCTGCTCGTCGCAGCCTCAGCCATCGGGTCATTATTTTCTATTGGCCTGTCCGCGGCCAACTCAATTAGCCTCGGCGCGCTCCAGAGACACATGGGGGAACTCGACCAAGAAATGCCAGAGATCCAACAGAGACTCCTCCTCCAACAAGAACAGTTACAAAACCTAGGAAAAACTTTCCAGGGGACCATAGTTACTGTAAATTTGCACTCTGCCCTCCTGAATAACACCATGCATGCCTTAGAGAATTTGTCCAAAGTGGTCCAAGAAGACCTAACGTACGTCCGCATAGTCAGAGACCTAATGCAGGACCTTGTCAGGGAGGTTAGCTCCTCAGTCAACAGCCTGAGCGCGGGAAAAATTCCAGCTTACCTAATCTCATTAGGACTCGTCGAACAGATCTTGAAATCCGCCACTAGTACGGTAGTACACCCTTCACAGGTACACCTGGCGTATAGCCTTGGCAGTGCAATCCCCATCTCAGTAGACTCTAAGAACTTAGAGATAGGCTTCATCCTCAATCTTCCGATTCTAGAGAGACAAAACATATACCGACTAAAGTCTGTACTGAACGTGGGCTTCTGGAAAGGTAACACACACGTACACCTTAAGACCCCACCCACAATTGCTTTCCATGAGGACAACCCCTCACTCTACCTCATTCCTAACCTTAACATGTGCACTAAAACAAAAGACATACACTGGGTCTGCCCGAGCAACCCATTCGTTAGAGATGTCACTAACTACCTCTGCGGCCTGAGGGCCGACACACCTGAACAAAAATGTCAGGGCAGTATGTCCATAAGGGACGAGGGAACAGAAACGAGGGTGGAACGGGCGGGTAACCGATGGCTCGTCAGTACACCCGTCACGGAAGCGTTAATGTCCTACGACCGTCATGACACAGCCACTAAGTTAACTTTACCTAACCAAACGGTATTTTTAACAGTTCCCCAAGGAGCTACCATTCATATCGATGACATTGTCCTCCATCATCTCGATCCCGACAGACACGATGCCGAGATTGAGATCACGGACGCATTTCGAGGCCACGACCTCACTATTGAATACCCCCTCCAACAGCAACTTCTGGCTGAGGGGACTAAACTGGTTCAGTTCAGCCTCAAACCTACGGGGCTTACCACCACGTTTTCCAACCATGTAGGGAGTTCGGCGTCTTACCAAGACCACCCTGTTAGCATGGTTGCCTTGGGCCTCCTTCTTAGTGGCTGGATCATCACCGCGATAGTCGCACATTTCATGTACAGACACATACAGAATTTGCAAACTAAACTTGACTCGATTCTGTTCGTATCACCACGTTTCACACAGCAGACCACATCATCCCACTAGTCAGCGCCAGTCCTTTTCAGGGATAGGTTAGTGACACCCAAATGATCTCTCACACCCTGTCCTTTCTTCTTTTTTTTTTTTTTTTCTTTATCTCTCAACTTTCGTTTTGGCATTATACCATAAGGTGCATTATGAGGGGGCACGCAGTCTTACCTGCTTCTTGAAGTATTTTCCAAGTGTTATTAGTGTGATGTATTTTAGTAGTAGTTATGATTTATACAAGGTTTAAATCGTAGTTAGAAAGTCTGCCCAGACGCTGCCTCAGAGTCTGCCCAGACACTATAGCCTCAGTAACCAGATGAACACTATGAACTGTTTGCCCATTCCCAGGAATGAATGATGCTATGTTGCTTTCAGAATAACTCTTGTTTGTTTACATAACCTGTTGGTCCATGGTTGCTCCAAAGAGCGGGGTTCAACCTGCTCTTCAGACCAAAAGGGGGACTGTTGGAACCTAACAGTTATGATCAAGACTGTTCTGTGAGGCCTGAAACTTCCCTGTGGCCAAAGAGCGGCCTGTAGGGAAGTCACCAGCCTGTGACCCCTCACTCCTAAACAAAGGAGTCTCCAAAATGGAGATTGTACCTCCAAGACATGAGGAAAATGGCAGACTGGTGGAGGGTTTGAGAACTGCAACGACGGATTCTCACACCTTTGTGGAGTTCGGGATTTCTGATTGGCCGCGGCTCCTTGAACGCACCACTTGCCGCCAGCAGGCGGCGGAGGGAAGATAAAAATAGCCGGAGGTCACAGCCCGGGGTTCTTCGAGGTAATCCATTTGCCGCAAGGAGACGCATCGTTCAGCGCTGTTCGAGAATCAACATTGTATCATTCGCTGGTCGAGTGAGACATTTGTATCGTTCGTGGTACAACAGGGTCCTGGTGGATACGAAGCCCGTATTACACCAAATCTGCAGAGGGGTGAATCAGCCCCGTCTCGAGGAAAAGAGACAACGCGTTTTTCTTGCAAGTCGACTGGACCGTGTTTCCGCTCCACTGCCTTGGACGGTACGGGTCGTTAATCTCTGGCGAGAGTTAACTCAGTTTTGTTCACCGGAGAATCCGCCGGATAAGCAACGGACTGTACACCAAAAGTAAGAGGCTTTTATAGTTCTGGGCAGATTTGAGAACTAGGGTGTTTATTAATGAGTAAAAGGTACTGCTAATTTTTGTTTACCATTAATGTGTGATCGGACCGCTGCGTCCTATGTGCTGTTGTGAAGAATATCACTGATCCAGATATTGTTGAAAGTTGTGTTGAACTGTAACTGATACTCCCGCCGAGGAGAAATTACTGTATACGCTGAGTCAGCTGCACGCTCAAAGAGTGTGCCGGGGAACAAACGCTCTCTACCGTTAAACAAACCTCAGATTCTGCTCTAACGCCACGTTGAGTTAGAATCTCGAGTAAAACGAAGAGAGCGTTTAGTCCCGTTACCCCAGAGATCAAGGTTTTAAGTGTTTGTTTCCATAAATCGTGTTTTCCCTCCTTTTCTTTCTTTCTTTTCTTTTTACACACACACACACACACACACACACACGCACACATACCTCCAAGCTAGTTAGCCACGTGGAGTAAGCTAGAGCTAACGCTTTAGCATAAACGTGTGCGTTGCCTCGCAACCCCCACCTGAGCTTCTCCACCCCCCTTCGGGCGCACCCAGTACCACTACCGCCCTCTTGAGGCTAAATAGTTAGGTGTAGCTCACTGGAGTAGCCATTTTAGTAGTTCATGGTAGACTACACTTCGACCCCGCCCCCCCCTTTCACTCACTCACTCTCACACACACACCCACACACACGCCGCACAGACACAGACGTGTCTCTGCTGCGTTGGGAGTTTCTTGCTGTGTTTTGATTGTGATATTGTAAAAGGGTATAGAAGTTTATTATTGAAGGATTGGTGATTGGCTACTGATAATTGTGATGTTTTAATAAATCTGATTATACTTTAAATAGCAGTTGCTTGTGATTATTTGTGTACTTACTGTAATGACTGCTGGCTAGACAGGTCTGTGCTCGAAATCACCCCCTCTTCTTTAAATCCTTTCAAGGGATCTTAACAGAAATGAGACTGTTCCACAGTTGATCACTGGTCCCTGACTTACAGGGTGGTGCCCCGTTGAGTGTTTGTCGATTTGATAAAGTTATTAATAACCATATTCATAACTTTATTAATATTGATAAAACATATTTTGATAATTTGCTAGTGATCAATCTGTACCCTACAAGAGAGAATCCAACACTGGTCAACGATATGAGTGTCAATGGCACAGGTTTCATTTTCAGAATGCACTCTTAGACAAGTTCTAATGTCCTTTGCATTCTTGTGCTTTCTGCTTCTGTGTGAACTGAAGGTTTTAAGATTGTTAGTGTTAAACTCACACCGCAGGAAGGGGCAATGCACAGTGTGTTGATTTTTTAAATGATGTCCCAGATGAGTGAAAAATGTGCGCTCAGTACAAGTTTCTTTAAATTCACATAACTCACAGAAAAAAGACAATGTCACCTGCCTTCTTACAGTCCTGCAATGTGATCTGGTAAGGTGGGATTTTAACGCGCCAGGTGTTTTGAAGGTAAACACACAGTCACTGTAGATACAGGGCCAGTGAGATCCTCTTCTGTGTCGTAGTCTATGGTGCCTCAATAGATCTTCTTGACTTGAGCTTAGAAAACCGCAGAACCCACACTTCATAGGATAACTGAAATGAGAATTAAAAGGCAAATTAATGTATTTACTTTTAATGGATCTGTAAAACAAGTAATCCAGAACAACAAAGTGTTATAAATAGCACAATTATATTGTTCGTTTATTAAATTTATGCAGTAAAAATGTACAATGCTTAATGTGTTTGTACTGCTGCTTAGTTCAAATACCAACAGTCTTTACCCAGCCTTTAATAAAGGTTGTAATGCTTTATTTTAGTTTATCTAGTTGAAAGAGCCATTTTTTTTTTATTTGAATGGTCATTTTGGAGTCTGTAATTAGTGGTGCTGAGAACTAAAAGGTGTTCCTAATATTTTCTTCATCCCATTTAATTTTGGGCTGCTTGTACAGCTCCGACAAACACTTCAGTTACAGTCTATTAAATTCTTTGTATTGGGGTTAAAATTTTCGATACGCCTCTGTACAACACATCACATAATATAGAGTCAAAAATGACCATTACAATAAATTAACACCTCTCTAAATCATATTCAACAAAAACTGAACCCTGATATCTGTGTGTACCTTATAAACAAATGAGTATTATAATGCACAACTCTGCATGTGAACATAACTACCTCAAGCGAAAAATAGAGGGTTGTGGTTGGTAGAACCTTAGTAAACCTTCCCCAGTGGGACTGACCACAGAGCAGCATGCAGGACAACTGCAGTTAGAAAAAAAGCATTTAGATATAAACAAATTAGTTGTTTACATTTTGTGAGGAATATGCAGGGTCAACCAGGCATATTCCTGAGCATCCCTATGCGGCACATGTTGGGGTTATTTTGTCTCCGTGGTTATTTTGCCACGGAGCCCGGCCGGGCACAGCCCGAACAAGCTACGTGGCTCCCATCTCTCCAGCCCATGGGCCCACCACCTGTGGGAGGAACCGCTGGGGTCGGGTGCGCTGCCACATGGGTAGCAGTGAAGGTCAGGGGCCTCGACGGACCAGACCCGGGCAGCAGACGCTGGCTCTGGGGACGTGGAACGTCACCTCTCTGTGGGGGAAGGAGCCGGAACTGGTGCGGGAGGTGGAGCGCTACTGGTTAGATCTGGTGGGGCTTACCTCTACGCACAGTCTCGGTTCTGGAACCGTACTCCTGGATAGGAGTTGGACTCTTTTCTTCTCCACCAGGGTGTGAGGCGCCGGGCGGGTGTGGGGATACTCACAAGCCCGCTACGTTGGAGTTTACCCTAGTGGACGAGAGGGTCGCCTCCCTACGCCTGGGTTGTGGGGGGAACTCTGACTGTTGTTTGTGCATATGCACCAAACAGGAGTTCGGAGTATTCGGCCTTCTTGGAGACCTTGAGTGGAGTCCTGCATGGGGCGCCAGTGGGGGACTCCATTGTTCTGCTGGGGGACTTCAACGCACACGTGGGCAATGATGGAGACACCTGGAGAGGCGTGATTGGGAGGAACGGCCTCCCTGATCTAAACCAGAGTGGTTGTTTGTTGTTGGACTTCTGTGCTAGTCAAGGATTGTCTATAATGAACACCATGTTCAAACATAGGGATGCTCATAAGTGTACCTGGTACCAGAGCACCCTAGGCCGAAGGTCAATGATCGATTTTATAATCGTTTCATCTGATTTGAGGCCGTATGTTTTGGACACTCGGGTGAAGAGAGGGGCAGAGCTGTCAACCGATCACTGTAGTTGAAGTTTCCTTTGCAGCAGGGAGAAGAGTTTTCAGAGTTTAGTAAATTGAAACAAATAAGACAGACTGAGATTAAAACCAAATTGGGTTTTTGTATTTTATTAAAAAAAGATATATTCTCAAATATAGGATCAACATGATTTCACAAAAGGTCGCAGCCCAGCGTGGAGTCAGTTTCTCAAATGAGTGAACAGAAACACCAGGCTTTTATGCATCTTCAGAGTGACAGCACATACGCACTTGGCTTAGTATGACGCTACAATTTTGACAGGCAATCTGATACACATGAAGACAATCAGAGAAATGCAAGAGACATCTTGGAGTCATCTCACCTCCTCCTCCCTGTATGACTTTCACCCCCTAGTTACATCTTAACTGGCATGGGAAAACATGAGATAGTTTTGGGGTGACCTTGTACCTGTATCGGTTCAGGCAAACAGAGCTCACAAAATGTTCCAGACTGGATGTCTCACAAAGTTAGAATAAAAAACCTACATGTGGAAAATGAGATAAACTCTTTCAGCATTTGTGAGAGAAGTAAAGTATGAATTAAACATAAAAATATAAGGAATTGTGCTTAAATGTAATTTTCCGATTACATCACCATCTGGTGGTGAGTTGGGTCAGGGGGTGGGGGAAGACTCTGGACAGACCTGGTAAGCCCAAACGTGTAGTGCGGGTAAATTGGGAACGTCTGGAGGAGGCCCCTGTCCGACAGATTTTCAACTCACACCTCCGGCGGAGCTTTTCGTGCATCCCTGTGGAGGCTGGGGGCATTGAACCCGAGTGGACAATGTTCAAAGTTTCCATTGCTGAAGCTGCGGCGAGGAGCTGTGGTCTTAGGGTCTTAGGTGCCTCAATGGGCGGTAACCCACGAACACCGTGGTGGACACCGGTGGTCAGGGAAGCCGTCCGACTGAAGGAGTCTTTCCGGGATATGTTATCCCGGAGGACTCCGGAGGCAGTAGCAAGGTACCGAAGGGCCCGAAGGGCTGCAGCCTCTGCCGTGAAAGAGGCAAAGCAGCGGGTGTGGGAGAAGTTTGGAGAAGACATGGAGAAGGACTTTCGGTTGGCACCAAAGTGCTTCTGGAAAGGGTTCGCCACCTCAGGAGGGGGAAGCGGGGAACCATCCAAGCTGTGTACAGTAAGGATGGGACACTGTTGACCTCAACAGAGGAGGTAAAAGGGCGGTGGAAGGAGCACTTTGAGGAACTCCTGAATCCGACTAATACGCCCTCTATGTTAGAGGCAGAGCTGGAGGATAACGGGGGATTGTCGTTGATTTCCCAGGCGGAAGTCACTGATGTAGTCAAACAACTCCTGGTTGACACGCCTCTTCAACATTGCGTGGAAGTCTGGGACGGTGCCAAAGGAGTGGCAGACTGGGGTGGTGGTTCCCCTTTAAAAAGGGGGGACCAGAGGGTGTGTGCCAATTACAGGGGTATCACACTTCTCAGCCTCCCTGGTAAAGTCTACTACAAGGTGCTGGAAAGGAGGGTTCGGCCGATAGTCAAACCTCGGGTTGAGGAGGAACAATGCGGATTCCGTCCTGGTCGTGGAACAACGGACCAGCTCTTCACTCTCGCAAGGATCCTGGAGGGAACCTGGGAGTATGCCCAACCGGGTCTCTGTGTTTTGTGGATTTGGAGAAGGCGTATGACCCGGGTCCCCGGGAGATACTGTGGGAGGTGCTGCAGGAGTATGGGGTGAGAGGTCTCTACTCAGGGCCATCCAATCTCTGTACGACCAAAGTGAGAGCTGTGTCCGGGTTCTCGGCAGTAAGTCGGACTCGTTTCAGGTGAGGGTTGGCCTCCGCCAGGGCTGCGCTTTGTCACCAATCCTGTTAGTAATATTTATGGACAGGATATCGAGGCGTAGTCGGGGTGGGGAGGGGTTGCAGTTCGGTGGGCTGGGGATCTCATCGCTGCTCTTTGCAGATGATGTGGTCCTGATGGCATCATCGGCCTGTGACCTTCAGCACTCACTGGATCGGTTCGCAACCGAGTGTGAAGCGGTTGGGATGAGGATCAGCACCTCTAAATCTGAGGCCATGGTTCTCAGCAGGAAACCGATGGAATGCCTTCTCCAGGTAGGGAATGAGTCCTTACCCCAAGTGAAGGAGTTCAAGTACCTTGGGGTTTTGTTCGCGAGTGAGGGGACAATGGAGCGGGAGATTGGTCGGAGAATCGGCGCAGCGGGTGCGGTATTACATTCAATCTATCGCACTGTTGTGACGAAAAGAGAGCTGAGCCAGAAGGCAAAGCTCTCGATCTACCGGTCAGTTTTCGTTCCTACCCTTACTTATGGTCATGAAGGCTGGGTCATGACCGAAAGAACGAGATCCAGGGTACAAGCGGCCGAAATGGGTTTCCTCAGGAGGGTGGCTGGCGTCTCCCTTAGAGATAGGGTGAGAAGCTCAGTCATCTGTGAGGAGCTTGGAGTAGAGCCGCTGCTCCTTCGCGTCGAAAGGAGCCAGTTGAGGTGGTTTGGGCATCTGGTAAGGATGCCCCCTGGGCGCCTCCCTAGGTAGGTGTTCCAGGCACGTCCAGCTGGGAGGAGGCCTCGGGGAAGCCCAGGACTAGGTGGAGGGATTATATCTCCAACCTGGCCTGGGAACGCCTCGGGATCCCCCAGTCGGAGCTGGTTAATGTTGCCCGGGAAAGGGAAGTTTGGGGTCCCCTGCTGGAGCTGCTCCCCCCGCGACCCGACACCGGATAAGCGGACGAAGATGGATGGATGGAAGTGAGTGTGTTTAACTCACTGGTATTTTGGTTTTAAGGCCCAAACCTTTACTGTTTTTGTTCACTCTCACAGCTCTTATAATATTTATAATAATTCCATACATTTATATAGTGCTTTATCATAGACACTCACAGTGCTTCGGGGGGGACCACACTTTACCACCACAAATATGCCTTACGATGCCAGACACTCACCTCTCGTCAGAGTCCATTTCAGGACTAAAATAAAACCCACTGTACCAAAGGGTTTGGTGTAGCTCAGCAACCAATAGTGACAAGGTACAACGGCGGACTGAAATGCACGACTCAGAGAGGTATCACAAGTAACAGTCTTTATTGTTCCCAGAACTAAATGCAGGCAGAGGTACAAAAATGGCAGGCAAAAAATCGTAGTCGAGAACCAATGCAAAAGGTCTAGAAACACTGGAAAACAAACACTGGGGAAAAACGCTGGAGAGAGTGACATAAGTTCAACTACAATCTGCCACTGGCAAGTGGGACTGGTGAGTATTCATGAATGTGGACTGGGGAAGCTGAAAACAAACAGGTGAAACCCATTAGGGGCGGGGACGGTAATCAAACATTTGGGAAAGCAAACAACAGGAGGAAGACAAGTGACCTGGGATAAGAGTGACTGATGATTTCAAAATAAAACAGGAAGTGCAAATGAACAAACAACACACAATAAAAGCAGGAACATGACAGTACCCCCCCTTCACACTTTTCAGCCTTAACATAAAGCTGATTGTCCAACAACCGCTGCAGCACCCGCCGTACATGCTGAGTGTGTGTCTGCAGATCAAAGGAGAAGATGAGGATGTCATCCAAATAGACAAACACAAAAATGTTCAACATGTCTTTTAGAACATCATTCACCAACGCCTGGAACACTGCAGGGGCGTTTGTGAGGCCAAAAGGCATCACCAAATACTCATAGTGACCGGTAGGAGTATTGAATGCCGTCTTCCACTCGTCACCACTTCTGACTAAGTGGTAGGCGTTGCGGAGATCGAGCTTAGGGAAGATCTTGGCCCCCTGCAGGAGTTCAAGATCCATGGGAACCCGAGAACCACCGGGTGTGCCGGTGAGTCAAACAGGTGGAATGCTAAAGTCTCTGTGTGACCATCCAAAAAGGACACGGTCACTGGAGATGTACGGTGAGTGATACTCCATAGTAACTGTCCGTCCAGAGCCGCTGCCTCCAACGGTTTGGAAAGCTGAACGGAGTCCAAAAGAACTTCTCTGGCGAGATTGGTGTCCATAGGGCTGGTGTCAGCACCAGAATCCATCAACACCACCTGCATGAGAGACACAGAACCATTACTCAAAGTGACCTCAACCTTGGGACGAGAGGGACAACTAGGAATGTGTGTACGGCTCACAAGTGCCCTCTGGATTACTGATGAGCCCCGTCTTTTACTGGGCAGAATGTGATGGGATAACCCAGCTGGGCGCAGTAGAGACAGCGTCCCTCTCTCATGCGACATTGACGCTCCTCAGGAGAAAGGCGAGCCCTACCCAACTGCATGGGCTCCTCAGCTGGCAGCATCCCGGAATACGGCGTCGGAAGTCAGGGAGGCACCGGTGTGGCAGAAGGAGAGTCATGAAGAGCTCTGGAAGTAGTCATCCCCAGACGGCGGAGGTCAGACGGAGCAGGTTGGGAGCGCTGAGCAGCTCTGGATGACCATGGCTCCCTCTGTTGGTCGCTTGGAAAACGACCACCCTGAGATTCCTCTCTCTCCCTCTCCAGCAGTCGCTTGTCGATCTTTACGGCTAGTGCTATCAGTGCATCCAGATCAGCCGGTAAGTCCAACGGCGCTAAATGGTCCTTCATTTTAGCCGATAATCCACACAAAAAAACGTCAGATAGGGCACAAGAGTTCGAGCCGCTCTCAGCAGACAGGGTGCGAAACTCGATGGCGTAGTCCGAAACTCTCCGTCTGGCTTGCCGTAATCCCACCAAAGCACGGGCAGCCTCCCTACCGTTAGTAATATGCTGAAAGATCTGTGTGAAAGTCTGGGTAAAACCTGTGTGGGAGTCGCAAATGGCAGATCTCTGGCTCCATTCTGCTGCTGCCCAAGACTCGGCTCTTCCAGACAGATGGGCCACCTTGGCTCTATCAGAGGGGTAAGCGGCAGCCTGCAGCTCAAAGTGGAGTTCACACTGTGTAAGGAATGCCCTGCAATCTCCGGAATCCCCAGAAAAACTATCTGGACGAGCGAGGTGCGGAAACGGCGAAGAGGAGGCTCTAGGCTCAGTCGAATCCCCTCCTAGAGACTGTGAAGCGGCGGTGGCCGCGGCTCCTCTCTCAGTCCCAGAGCCAGCTGATTACTCTCTGGTAGAAAGGCGCTGAAACTGTGTGGCAAGCTGAGCAATCTGGTCACTCACTCCGATCACCTGGGTATCCTGACGATTAGCCAGTTGTTCTTCCTGCTGATGCAGACGGTGAGCTTGAGTGCGCAGAGCTGACATAACCGCCTCAGAGTCGGCTGAGTCCATGCTGGCCAGATTGTACTGACAAGGTACAACAGCGGACTCAGATGCACGACTCAGAGAGGTATCACAAGTAACAGTCTTTATTGTTCCCAGAACAAAATGCAGGCAGAGGTACAAAAACGGCAGGCAAAAAAATCTTAGTCGAGAACCAAAGCAAAAGGTCTAGAAACACTGGAAAACAAACACTGGGGAAAAATGCTGGAGAGAGTGACAATCGGGCACTGGGAAGTGGGACTGGTGAGTATTTATGAATGGGGACTGGGGAAGCTGAAAACAAACAGGTTAGGGGCATTAGGGGCGGGGACGGTAATCAAACAGGCGGGAAAGCAAACAACGGGAGGAAGACAAGTGACCTGGGATAAGAGTGACTGATGATCAAAATAAAACAGGAAGTGCAAATGAACAAACAACACACAATAAAAGCAGGAACATGACAAATAGACAATTAGAGACCACCTGGTGAATAAAGTGGAGGATTTAGCAGGTAAAGAGGGTTTTGGAGCTGTAAACCAAAATGTACGGAAGGGGCCATAGCAATTGAGCAAAGCATTAAATAAGGACATAAAGTATAAGAGCGCCAAATTCCATGTAAGAAAGCAGGTTGGGGTGGTGGATGGGTCAAACAAACACAGGACTTTCAGCCAGGAAACCGGGGACCGTATCCTGTTTGAAAACAAAAGTAGTGGGGCTTATTTTATTGCCAACGATACGGTGTTAATTCATATAATCCTCCTATGGGTCGTATCAGAGGGTAGGAATAAAAAAACTATATTGTCATATTGTTTGGAAGACTTGTTGGACCCTTTATTATCCTACTGGTTATACTTCTGCATCTTTTGGTCTTGCAGGGTGGGTGGTGAACATCCAATGGTGTTATATTTTAGTGCTCAACAACAAGACTGTGCCAACCAAATTCAATCAGACTGCAATGGAGAGGATATATGATAGGTGGGAAGGCCAGAGGCTTGCTGATTGCTGGGCTATTCTCGCAGGCCGAGAATCAGAATAGTTATAAGTCGGCAGGAAATTAAGCAGCGGGTTAGCCGGTAACCTGCTTGACTACAGAGAGGTGATAGAGGGCCCACGGAAGCACTGGAGGTCTGGGAGCAGAGGTTGGAAGATGCAGAGGAGACTGGAACAGGCTCAGGAGAGCCAGGTTCGTAAGCAGAGCTTTTATACAACTTCCACTTAATGAATGACACTTCTTGGGCAAACTCTGGCTCACAAATGGAAGTGAGGTGTTCAGGAAGCACTGTGCAGGTGGACGTATGGCCATTGGGAGAGGTGTGAGGGTATCTGGTTGCATGTCTGGAAAAAAATCCAAAAGTTCTTTGTGTAAAGTCTTACTTAGCCTTTTTGGTGTCTAAACTTAACTGCTGTCTCCTCATGATGGTCACCTTTTGTCATCTATACTTAACTGTAATGGCTGCTGTCAAGACCATCAACTCACGGTGACCAGTTCCCAACTCAACTGTCACATGAAAGGTTGCCGTTTAGCAGTCGGTGGCCACCATATTTACGGTAGATGCCATACAAATTGCATTCATGAGAATGCTTTGTATCAGATTACACACCTGGTTCCTCTTAAAATTGGAAGGGAGAGTGTAATCTGTTGTGTCCCCAAACGTAAGAGAAGCTTACTCTTTTCTAGTTGCAAAATTAACCCCGCCTCTTCAACTTCATGCTTTGTTATCCAAAACTGCGATCTAGGATCTCCAGGGTGCTGCAATTTTCCCTTTCATTGGGGAAATTTGTATTGTTTGTGTCTTTGTTTATTACTGTATGTCGAAAGAATACAATCAGCAGAGAAGGCAGAGAGGTACCTCTGGTTTCCAAATGTGCTCTCAAATACAACACATGGGGCAATTACTAGGAAGAGTTTGAAGACTTAAGGGTTCGGTAAGCTTGAAACAAACTGAATTATCTGACTTCTCGCCCAACTGTCTAAAGATAAATGCGCTAAATTTCATTTGTTCAGCTGGGTCGTCACCTGGAAGGTGGGGGCGTAACAGAAGAATGACAGAAAGGCAGATCACCGGAGGATTGAGAAGTCAATTATTATTGAAAGGTTTGTAGAAGAACAGAGAAAAGGTGTAGAAAATGATGTTGTGATGTGTAAAGCAAGGAAGGAAGGACATCAGTGTCCAACAGAGACTGAGAGGGAGAAAGGGAGGGGTGGTGACAACAGTAAAAAGAGATAAACCAGTTGTATTACAGAGTTTGAAGCAGAGAGCTGAGGCCTCTCTCTTCCTCCCACTGATGATGGAGACACAGGACGGAGCAGAGCTCTGCTTTCCACAACTCTTCAACACCTCCTGCAGGAAGCCGACACCTCCTTGGTTTGAAGTGATGCTCATTCACATTTTGCTTTCCTCCATCTCTCTGCTCACTGTAGCTCTCAACCTGCTCGTCATCATCTCAGTCTCCCACTTCAGGCAAAGATTGTCTCAATAATTGAAGTTTTAGATATATGAACACTTTGTGTCAGTTTCAGGGTCCTGGTATTGTGCATGCTGGCATGCTTGTCCTACTGTCATTGATTAGTGGGATACTTGAGGGAGCTATTTATAATGTTATTAGTTCTGCAACACCTGTTCTTCTCCTACTATCATAATCAAAAGGCCTGCTCAAAATAAGGCCTGTTGACATGGCGGATCAGAAAAAAGAAACTCATGAAGTGTTTTTGGAATGATTGTTTGAATTGATAAAAAAAAAAACTTCTTAAAACATTTGTTTGTCATTTAGATATGAGGAGTTATGCTTTTCTCTTTCCCTCCAGGCAGCTCCACACACCCACCAATGTCCTCCTCCTCTCTCTGGCTGTCTCAGACCTTCTAGTGGGCCTCGTGCTAATGCCGGGAGAAATCCTCCGAAAAACATCCTGCTGGTTTCTTGGTGACGTTGTGTGTTCTCTGTATAATTATTTAGACCTAATCATTATGTCTTCTTCAGTAGGTGACATGGTGCTCATATCAGTTGACCGTTATGTGGCCATTTGTGAGCCTCTGCATTACACCATTAGAATCACCATGAATAGAGTTAAATTCTGTGTTTTTCTATTTTGGCTATGTTGTCTTTCCTACAGCATTTTCTTTACAAAAGTTGACCTGACTCAACCAGACAGGTATATTCCTTGTTACGGAGAATGTATGTTGGTCGTTGGCTATATTGCAGGGATTGTGGACCTTGTTTTGATCTTTATTGTTCCAGTTACTGTCATCATAGCTCTGTATCTGAGAATATTTGCCGTGGCTGTGTCTCAGGCTCGTGCCATGCGCTCTCACATTACAGCTGTCACACTGCAGCTTTCAGTGACTCCAAAGGCCAAGAAATCAGAGCTGAAAGCAGCCAGGAATCTTGGTGCTCTTGTAGTTGTGTTTCTAATATGTTTCAGCCCATATTACTGCATTTCTCTTGCAGCTGACAACTTGCTCACTGCTTCATATGCATCCTTTGTGGTCCCAATGCTTTATTTTTTAAACTCTTGTCTAAACCCTGTGATGTATGCCTTGTTTTACCCCTGGTTTAGAAAAGCAGTTAAACTCATTGTTACTCTTCAGATACTGCAGCCTGGCTCCTCTGAGACCAACATGCTGTAGAGAGGCTGTGGAGGAACTGAGATCGGACTTGGAATGAATGTGTTCCTGCTGTTCAGTGAGTAAATTATTAAATACAGAAAGTGAAGATAGGATTTTCAGTCTTGTTGAACAACAATTGAAAGGCCTGTGCTTCAGCTTTTGCTTTTTGTGTATTTTTGTCTCTGATGCTGCTGCATTTTAGGAGTCATAAGCACCATATATATTTTTCTAGGTAATCACCCAGTTTAATGCAAGCTTTACATTCACACATGTATGACCCCCCCTCCATTTAAGGAAACATTTTAACCCAATAGAACAAAAGAGCTACTAAAGCTTTGTATTTATGTCACTATGTGATTTGCGGCCATTTTGTTGAAAACAGAAATCACAGGCCTGCTGTGCTCCTGTTTCACAGAGAAACAGCCACACTTTCATGTATTTGTATGTTTCCACTATAGAAAAATATCAACTGTTGTGTTTCACATTAAACTGTCCACACAAAAACATCATGTTCTCTTTCAGCTAAGGGACTAAAGTTATTTTAATCATTTCAGTTTAGTGCCATTCATATTTCTTCCCCTGTATAACTTCTTTCTATGACACAAATTGAAAGCAGTATGAAGTCCTTTTGGCAAGAAGTTCAACAACAGGTAATTTTAAAAGAGATAATTATCTATCGTTCATCAGATAACTGCAGTTACATTTCCAGAGAAACATGTAATCATAGGACAGAGAGAGTTTCACATACTATGTAAAGTGTGATGTGTTGAAATTTGAAATTAATTTTATTAGAAAAAAGATCAGATTTAATGTCATTCATTCAATGTTTACATAGCATCCATTTTTTGTGACGTGGCATGAAATATGATTATAAAAACAAGACATATTTATAATGTAACTTCTTGTCTTTTTATAGATTTTTCACAATAACCGATATGATTTGGACTGGTCAACCAAAACGACAAGAGACAATAATGACATGGTGCAAACCCCAGGACAAAACAAAAGCAGTAGAAGCATACAAAAAAGTGGGTGGGGGTTGAGAGCATTTGTTCAGCATGTCTCTATGAACATGGGTCACCCGGACTTGCAAGCCTGATTGATAGAATGCAAAACCGATTTTACCTTGTCATAGTTGAAAAACGACAGTTTGGAGGGTAAATAGGACATATGTAGAACCTCAAAATCCCATTAACATCTCTTTCCTGTGCAAATCTCACAATTTGAAACTGCTGCTGAAAACAGGCGAATCTCAACAAAGCTAAAAGTTGACGTCAACTTCCCAATTCCTAGTCTTTGTCACGCCCCAACATTTGCATAGGCTACACCACTGACCTGAGGTCAGCTGTCTTCTGAATCTAGCTAGGTCACGCAGATCTCCAGAGGTCCGCTATTTAATTACTAAATTCACTTCTGGGACTTTTTTATGCGAGAAATCAACTATGTAGATGTCAAATATGGACCGTTTTACGAAAATTGATGGCTAATTGCAATTTTTTTCCGACTGTGTGTCGCAGTTCAGCAGGCTAACATGACAGCGGCCAGTGCTGCCTCGCCACCCGGCGTGTCCTCCTTCATAGACCCCGGCTCGCTGTGAGCTAAATGGATATCAGTCACAACCGGAAGCCTGCGGCTCTCCATACCCGCGCAAAGTCACTATTTCTGGGTTACTAGACTACTAAATGCCGAGGCCCTGACGGAGCTCCAGGGCCTGCAGCTAGCCGCGATCTTTGCCCATAGGATTGAAAGGACACCAGCAGCTAACGAAACCCCTCCTATTCACAAAAATGCATTAAAGGTGCAATATGTAATATTGTGTGTAATACTGGCAGCTAGCGGTTAAAATAGTTGCACTACCAATTCAAAATACTGGAGAATCGTTTCCCCCGCCCCCTCCTGCCCATAACTCGAAGTTCACGGGGGTGCCAAGCTGAGACCGCAGCATTCACGACAATGTTGTTAGACGTTAGATGCTAGTCTCACATAGCCAGACATTACTCCACAGCACAGCGGTGTAGCTAACGTTAGATGCTAGTCTCACATAGCCAGACATTACTCCACAGCACAGCGGAGTAGCTAACGTTAGATGCTGGCTATATTGACAGTCATAAAAGCCCGTGCTCACGCGGAGCTCTGTAACCAACTGACAGACACACTTTTTCGGCTTAAAATTACAGTAGGAACCGCTAAAAACACAACCTCACTGTCCTCTCCACACGCCAGTCAGGCACACTTCCTCGGCTTAGAATTACAATACGAAACGCTAAAAATACCACTACTTTGCAGACGGAACACACTTCATTGGCTTAGAATTACGGCAACAATCGCTAAACACACTGCAAACTCACAGTCCTCTCTTTCCGATTTACAGCCCCCCTCTCGTGGTTTAAAATAACTCACGGTTGTCAGCTCCAGCCGCTGAAGAGGCTACACGCTGTAAACAGCCATGGGCTGCTTGCCTGGTCCTCCCGGTAACGTTAACAGTTAGCAGGGTTAGCATGGCGGCGTTAGCCAGGACCAGTCGGGATCACTTTACCGGCTGTGTCTCAATTGTTTTTGCGAGTAACCAACTCGGTTACTCTAGCTATATAATTCAATGCGAGTACACAAATGTTGAAATGACAAAAAATGCCTGTCCCTAGTAGCTGTGATAAATTAGCCTGAAGCTAATGCTTACCTGTTCAGGAGAAAATAAGCCAACTCTGCGTCCTTTTGGGCTCTAAGCTGTCTCCATCTTTCAAATACATCTCCAATATTTACCAGGGGGTTGTTACGTCTCTGGTCACGCAACTGTTAGAAACATGCGGTTTTCTTTTTTTTATGTCATGTAGAATCTATCTCCGTTGATCCTGTTCGTTTGTTTGCTGCTTTCATGGCTGTACTACCGTTACATCTGTAGCTTGCTGGGTTTACATTTTTACAGGTATATCTGGCAACCCGGCCTGGCTGTCAAACTGGGCTGTTGATAACAACACAGACCAAAACATAAGTTCCGTCACGGAATGTAAATTTCAAAAAGAAAAAATACTGAAATTAGCATTGTTGTCAGAAAAGATAGTATTTCAGTTTAACATGTTTCTTTAATATCTGATGAGGCATTGGTGTCATTTTTGGATTTATTACAGTACAAATATTACATATTGGACCTTTAAATTGAAATTGGACACAAGCTTAAGCTTTCGTAAGACCTTAGGGTAGCGGTTATATAAGTGGCGTGACGAAATTCAAACTGTAAATATATTATCGTTATGCCGAAAGTGTAGCTAGCTAGCTAGCCTCGATCTTTAGCTCTACCCATAGGAATGAATGGACACTAGCAGCTAACGAAACCCCTCCTATTCACAAAAATGCATTAAATTGAAATTTGACACAAGCGTTACCTTTGTAAGAACTTAGGGTAGCTGTTATATAAGTGGCGTGACAAAATTTAAACTGTAAATATATTATAGTTATGCCGGCAGCCGATCAACTACGCAGAGCCCCGGTTGTCCAGTAGCTAACCCATAAACGGTGACTTTCTCCTGGGTATGGAGCGCAGCGGGGCTGCCGCTGTCTTGTCAGACTGTGTGGACCTCCTAAACATTCGGGCAATTTTCAGCCCAACCAATGTTACATACCCTATTAGGAGACCTTAAGGAACAGTGTGAAATACCCTATATCATCATTCTATCACCCATTTAAAGGCTATTTTCCATAGTCCCTAATTCTCACTAAATGATAGGCGTTTCTGAGGTCTATAGTTGCATTAAGACGATTGTGTGTGAAAAAAACACTCTGTTGACTTATTTAAAAAAAAAAAAACGCAGGGTTATCTGGAAAATAATTTGATCCTGGCTGGTACAAGTTTTGCTGGCACGTAATGTGACGTCATCCAGAACAGTGTCTCGCCTGGGGTTAGAGTAAGGAATGAAGGGGTTAATTAAGGTCAGAGGGAGAAATTAGGGTTAAGGTGAAGCATGAAAAGATAATGAAGAAGTATTTGATTGGCAGCGTGACATGGGCTTCTCTGATGCCTATGAGATAATATAACCCATAGGCATGTTATGGGTTAGGATTCAGATGATATGATCGAGTATTCCTTGCCTGGACACTAGACCGAACAAATGATGCTCATCCTTCCAGCCATCATTATAAAGTACAAGCAACATAACTTGTTAGTGTGTGCGTGTGTATGTACAGTACCAGTCAAAAGTTGGAACACACTTTCCCATTACTTGCACAATCCGAGTCAATACAAAAACTGCTAAAGGGTAACTTTGTCAGTTTACTTTCAACTGAAGTAAATAAGGCACTAGAACTGTTAAAATTCCTGTTGACGAAGTTCGAGGAAGAGGCTTATGGAGTGATTTATTATATTTATATTTACTGATTTATTTCTCAATTATTAATATGAAGCATTTTTATAGAGTTCCTTGTTTGGATGTGGTACAATTGTCCAGTTTGTCTCTTTGGTTCTCTGTAGGGAAGTTAAGAGTGCCGGGGCATTGGGGAAGGATCCGATAGGAGTTGCTGTGGAATGAGTTGCTGTTGAGGTGTTAATAGAGTAAAGCAGTTTTAAAGAGAAACTGCTTTGTATGGCAAGCACATTCCTAAACCAGGGGCTGCATCTGTGTTGACGAGTTTTTCCACTCCTAATTTCCACTGGTTGCGGAACGGCTCCGTGCTCTGCCGTCCGTCAATACCAACCAGGTCCGGATTTGTTGCGGAACAGCTGCGGCCATGACTGACAACTGAAGTTATGAGGACAAACAAGATCTTGCAAATTCAAGTAGAATAGAACCACAAAACCAACAATAGTTTGTTTCCATCCAGAGGAGTAGAGGGGAAACAACTCTGTGCTGTGTTTTCAAGGTGTAGTGCAGGGAAATATATCCTGTCCCGCATCATCTGAATTGTGCTGAATTGCTGCAGAGCTCTCCGGCGTCCGGCAAAAATATAAGCTCTGTGTATCAGCTCCGGAGGGCTGCGGACCACCGGAGCTGGGATGCAGTTAGAACGCAGCCGTTCCACAGGCAGTGGAAATACACACATTGACTTAACTTAAACCTATTGACTCCGCCACCGTTCCAGAGCCGTACCGCAGCCATTCCGCTTCCGCTGGAAATTGCCAGTTACTCCAGCTGACAGTTGAGGTCATATAACATGATCTGTGAAGTTTCAGATACAGGAGTAGGAAGGCTTATTAGACACTTAAACACTTCCCAGCAGCTAACTCACTCTAAAATGATCACAGTGGCAATCAAATGGCACAAGAATTGCTGGGTAAAAAGTTTAAACAATCCCATTCACTTTACAGCGTAGTTCATCAGGAATGGGCACAATTATTTGCCAACAAAGTGCTACTTAGTATTAACCTGTCGGCGTCAGATGAACCATCTGAGAAGCTGTCATTGGACTTGGAGTTGAATCGACTTGAGTCACCGTTTTGATGAAAAAATAAAATTTAATGTTGTCACATTTCTGTCTGACTATCTAAGTATACTATGCAGCGCCAGGAGCCCAAACTGTGAATCATGATTGGATGACTCAAAAAGCCCCCAGGTATGTGATGGTCATAATTGGATGACTGATAACTCATTTCTATGGCAACATGCATGGCTGGACAGAGTTAAAAAAAAAAAATGTTGATACCCAGAACAGCCCGACACAATCAGCCAGACACCACCTATCCTTGCACTCCCCTTCACATCTGCATACTTTCCAGCCCCTAATACTGCCACTTAGCTGTGAGGTAAGTGAGATAGTATGATAGTGTACTCACTGTGTCAAAAATAGTGGCGCACCGATAATAATATCGGCCGATATGGTCATTTTTACACATTGGTATCTTTGTGATGTCAAAATAGGGCCGATGTGAATCATTTCTGTGTATTTGACGTGTGTGTAGGCTTAGAAGCGAGTGTGTGTGAGAATTGTAGATCTAAATCTGACCCATGGAGGGCAGTAATACGCTTAACAGCGTCTACACTGCCGAAATCCTATAAGAAGAAAAAGAAGAAGAAGAAGAAGCAGATGTGAGTGTGGGGGTGGGGATGTTTGTTTTTGCACGAGCGCATACATTTACAGTCACATAATGCGCCGAAGCAGGTGCTGGAGGCGGCAAAAAAGTCAAAAAGTCACTTTGACTTTGCCTTTGGTGAGGGAGCAGCGATGTCGTCTGTCTGGTCGTTCTTCACAGTGTCTGAAGAAGATCCTCGCTATGCTGTATGCAATGTTTGTGAGGGCCGGGTGATGCAAGGGGGAGTTCAGGTCAAATCGTTCAATAAATCACCCACTTAAAAAACAAGCATCCCGAAGCCTACAAAGAATATGATAAACTAGCTAATGCTAACAAGCAGCGGAAAAAGGCTGCTGCTAACGCTACGGCAGCTGCACCAATCGGTAGCCCCATAGAACAAGTGCTGAAAAAGACCAAGAAATTCCACAAGGACCACCCGAAGCAAAAGGCATTGAACATGGCAATAACAAAGATGATTGCTGTTGATGACCAACCATTTTCAGTAGTGGAAGATTAAGGATTCAGCGAGGTGCTTGAGGTCGCTGAGCCCCGATATGACAAGCCAAGTCGTTGTTACTTTGCGGATGTCGCCCTGCCTGCCTTACATGATATCGTAGCCACCCACGTCCACAAGTTACTCAACAGCAATGTCAATGACATCAGTTTAACAACGGATATAGTTCCGACCTCAACCAAACAACGAGCTGAATCGGTGCTAGCAAAATGGAGCTACAGCAGCTAATGCCCATAGCTCCCAGTTAGCTAAAACGGCAATTATGGGGGCATAATCTAAAGAGTGCATTTGTTCCTATTAGTCCATGAGCCAGGGGAGTTGATCGGTATCATCGGGGGGGACAATGGCTCATAGTGATTTTTGGCAAGGTATACACCCCTAGTACTAGAAAAATCACGATAGCAGTGCAGGGGTGGTAGCGAATCACTTTTTTTCAGCTCATGAGGTTACTAAACCCCTAAGATAAATTCCATTTTGGAAATCTGGTTTATATCCGGTTTAGGCTCATGGTAGCGATATTGTCAATATTCTATAATATGGTGCTTGGTATTGTTGGAAAGGGGACATTTTAGCCCAGTACTGAATCTGACAGAGGTCAAATGACTTCTTTAAAACAGAAATAACACACATTTTCTCCCAATTTCCGCCTAAACTGTATGCTTTCTTTTATCCCTGGGACATGACAGAACACCAGGGACACAAAACTCAACAACTTCAATACTCAAGGCACTCTGATGATTCAGAAAATGTACAATATACCCATACTATTTATATGTGAGAGCCTTAAATTAGACATATGCAGCCAGCACAAGTCTTCAAAATAGAATGGAGCCAATAGAATGGACAAATAGAATACCCTATTAGTCCAGGGCCAAATGGCCTATTTATTCATGTACAGTTGTAATAAAAAGTAATTTTTCAATAGTGTTGTGTCAACATAACACTTGTAAGTGGTTTAACAAAATGCTTCTATCATGTATTTTGATATTCAGCCACTTTCAGTTAGAATGTCAGAAAGTAGCTGATGCAAGTTGACTGGTTATAACAACGCTAACCAACTATGCCATCTTCAATCAACTTCCAATGAGTTCCAGGGGTATTAAATGCAAGTACAAAATACTTTCTCTTGTGCTTGTGAATTGATGGGGAATAGACAGAGGGAGATTATACCTATAGTAGGGGTGGGCGATATATATCGTCCGGTCTGGTTATCGTCATAACCAGACCGGACGCTCCGTGGACTGTTGTCGGCAGCTAGCAGGCCGAGCTAGCTACCGGCAGGATCGAGACAAGAACTCCGGCAAGACGAGGGGAGGAGGACTGCATTTTTTGTGCAGAATGAATGGAGTACCGACCGCAGGATCGTTGCCCAGCACTGCTCACCTAACCTGGAAGCCCTGTTGGTAATATACAGGCCATTTTATTTACCACGAAAACAGCACACTGCCATCTACACAGCCCCCGATGCCAACGTTAGCCTAACCATAGGGGAACAAACTGCAGCGCGATCACCTGGAGGGGATACAGGGAACTTAAACAAGGCGTCCTTAAAGTCTGTACTCCCCAGCTTTTTCCAGCATATAGATTGTGCTACTAGAGGGAAGAACACATTAGACTATGTATACTCTAACATCAAGAAAGCATACAGAACTGCTCCTCTCACCTTGGCCAGTCAGATCACATCCAACTACTCCTGGTCCCAGCATACATCAGTCAGATCACATCCAACTACTCCTGATCTACAGAACAGAGCCCTTTGTTTATTGTTATGATTTCATCTTGCTTGTATGCTGCACAATTTACATTACAGCAGAGGTGTACAACTGAATGTTTACTCAGAGTTCAATGGTACTATGCTCCTTTTTTTCCTATCAATTGGCTACAACATTGAAATGACTAGGCGTACATACTACTGGGACTTCAGAGTTTTGGCCTCAAGAAAAAAAAAGATAATTTAAGATAAGAACAGTTATTTTATTTCATTTGGTGTCATGAATACACATGTTGAATAATAATTTCCTGATGGTGTGCCAGAGATGTATATTTATACACTTCTCTATATTTCTTTTAGGTACATTGTTACCTGAGTGAACCCACCATCCCCAGAAACTTGAGCCCGCTGCAGTACTGGCAAACAGGGGCGGTGTGTTCATTAGGGCGATATGGGCAACGCACTACGAAACGGGAAAAGGAAGGGATTTTTTTTTCTAACCAATAATATAATAAACGATTTTGCGGGAATACTATTACATTTTTAATTTTGATGCCATATGCCAGCACAAGGTCGAGGGTGTGGTTAAAACAGTACATGGCCTCATGCACACTGACTGAAACCAATTGAATCTAGTAGTGAGTTGAAAGCAGTACTAAGGCTATTGCTGTCAACGTCCACATGGATATTAAAATCACCTACAATAAGTACTTCGTCTGATTTAAGGACTACACATGATAAAAACTTTGAGAATTCCGATAAAAATTCAGAATATGGACCTGGTGTTCGGTAGACAATAAATATAATTGGCTGTACTTTTTTCCATGTTGGATGTTGAAGATTAAGAACAAGGCTTTCAAAAGTGTTATAATTTAGTTTAGGTTTAGGATTAATTAACAGGCTTGAATCAAATATGGCCGCAACTCTCTCTCCTCGGCCTGCTTCAGCAGGCTGGGCCTTTCCCAGAACAAGTTGAAGTTGTCGACATAGGGAATGCTCAGGGAAGTGCAGAGTGGTTCCAGCCAGGTGTGGAGCCAGAACAGTCTGGACCATCTCTCAGCACCCTTCCTGTAGGTAGGTAGGTAGGTAGAGGCCCAGAGATGACGATCCGTTTTCCTGTGCCCATCAGGGTGGTGATGAAAGTGGTGAAGTCTCTCCGGAGTGCTGTCGCCCGTCCCTCTCTGATGTCGTTTGTGCCCACATGCACAATGATGTTGTCAACCTTAGCGTGGCGGGCGAGGATGCTTGGAAGTTTGTGCGGTCACGGACCATGGCAACAGGGAAGCAGTAGACCTTGGAGGGACCGCTAGGTGAAGGGGAATGTAGAGGTCCCTGAGCATGGAACTTCAGATGACCAGCGTGGAAGTTGTTGAGTCCGAGGGGGGGCAGGATTGAGGGCGCGCCGACTGTGTGGATGGACCAGGATGAGCTGCGTGGGGATGTGGCAGAGAAGAGTTTCCACAGAGCAGAGGGAACTCCTCATCGTTCGTCAGAATGGTGTAGCGATATTCCAGAGGTTGGGCCTGAGCGTTGTCCTGACTGCCTGCTGTGGTGTTTGCTTATATGCCATGGCTCAGGCTGGTGTGAGGTGGAGCTGGTCAGTAGAGCTGGCATGGTTCTCACAGGGACAGAGGTTTTATTAGTGCGTGGTGGGGTGAGAGTATTGCAGGGCACAGTGGAATCAAGACATCCAACATTAGTGTGTGTGTGTGAGGGGAACTTCCAATGATAATGGTGTCGAGGAACTGTTCACTTGCCTTGATCTGGTGGAGAGTCAATATTCTGGCCTCAAGTTCCACTATCTTCTGGTTTAACAGGAGGCACAAGTCACAGCCAGGTGAACAGCTGAGGGGGGGCATCGTCTAGCTTGCTAGTTTAGCTAGTAGCAACGTTGACGGAGGCCCTTTCCTAAAAACCGATCCCTCTTCACTTGCACTTCACAAGTCGAAATACAATGCAGGTGCTCCTGCTTGTGTTAGCAAGCTGTGGATAGTCCGTCACTGCTGCCAAAATATAGAATAGAATTCCAAGGAGGCAAAAATCCTGAGGGATCCGCGTCACCTCCCGCTAGCAGGCAAGCTAACTAGCCGTTAGCACAACAAATAGCTAGACGTTAGCTAACGGAGCGGAGGAAAGTTTTACAAACAGCGTAGAAACTGCAGCCAGACAGGTCCAAAAATACAGCTAAAACGGTGTAAAGAGTGACTGTATTTCGTTGTAGAGAACTTCAATCGCAGGACGTTAAGCGTTAAGCAGTTGCCGTTGTCTGCAACAAGAAATAGGAAGTCAGGCGGAAACGGAAGTAACAGCCTAAATAATGCGACAGAACAGGAGTGGGAGGTTAATGGTGCGTTCTTTTTGTCTTGTAATCGCGACTAGTAGCTCGAGTGTGACGTCACATCCATGTCAAAAAACGAGTAACCGTGGGTTGTTGCGTTCTTTTTGTCACACAATACTACGAGTCGGAGAAAAGATGGATTTTTGTAAAATTTTTAGTAACATTTAGGATTCTATTCACCCAGTTAGTGACATATTACACAAATATATTTCACAGTTTGATAAATGAAAATTACGTTTTGATTAACGTTAGGCTACTGCTCTGCTTTCTGCTCAAGACTCGGCTTAAAGCCATTGTTGTCATATAGCAACCGAGCGTCTCTAGCCAATTTCAGCTGCACAAGCTACAAAATAACTAATCAGGCGGTATTTAACTCTGTAGCGACATGCCTATAGGTAGCAGTATACAGTGCTATGTGTACGACTTCTTCATTTGGTTACAACAAAGACAAAAGTGCTTAAAATGGTAGAAAACCACAATGTTTACTACGTGTGATGCACGACGTAGCCATCTTTGAAAGTCTCGGGGTCCTCTGAGTTCAGACGACTTGACAAGCTGTATATACGACCTCGGGGGCGTTCTTTTTGCAACTTCCGGTTTGTAACTCCGGAAAACAACTCGTAAATCGACTTCGGTGGACAAAAAGAACGCACCTTAAGATGACAGTCCACAGGTCTCTGCTGGCGACCAGCTTCTTCTCGCCTGGCTCCTCCCCTCGGGCATAGCCTGCAAAGGAGAACTGAGGGCCAGTCAAACGTCCTTTAAACTACCACAGCTTTGTACACTACACACTAAAACGAACACCGGTCTTAAAAGAGACTTACGCGGAAGGGAGAAGTTTCACCTTCTCCCACTGTTGCCGCTAGCGATCTGTGTTTGCATTTTCCTCGGTGTACTCTTAGGCCTCCTCCAGAATGTATATAAAATAATAATAAAATGTTATCAGACCCATATATCAGCTTGTACACAAGTCTCCAGTTGTTTTTATTATGACAGAGTAGCTGTCAAAATGCTCTACATGCGATCTGTTGCTGATTTTAATTAACAACACTCTGTAGATGATATGTAATCTGAACAGATTTAGTCTCTCTGACATCTAAAGATAAGCATCAGCCACAAAACATGTGGTTGGTAAAGAATAAGCCTTTTAATCAGACAAATAGCAGTTAAAAATCAATAAAAAGTTTATATAAAACATCATCATGTTGAGTCGATTCTGAACCAATCAGCTGTTAGATCAGCTGAGAGGCAGGCGTTTCCCAGCATGCCCTGGGTCCGCCTGGGTCTTGCAGTTGGTGAAAAGCCAACCTGCTTTTCACCAAACCTGCGGCCACCTTGATCTCATAAGGTTATCGTTGCCCACGTGTGCATGACGTCAGAGCAAGTTGGTATCAAGTCGGACACAAATCTAACTGGCATGCATTGGGCGCCGATCGCCGGTGATCGATTCTGCGCAGACCTGGCTCATCTAACGAGCCTAATGTTTTGCAGCCCATTAGTGGCTCCTTAAGGCGGTGTGCTGAACCCCTCTGTACAGGAAGTTTGTTCACACCTGCATGGGTTAGTCAGATGATGACATCTCGACCAATGAGGTGTGAAGACAAACAAGCATCAGCATTATCCCATCAACATGTGATGCAATCATTACTTAACAGGCCTGTTTTTTCAGTTGATATTGTGTCTGAGAATGCAATAATTTAATGAATCGGAATTTTTTAGATTTAAAAAAAAAGGGATTCCATTAGCATGTGTAATGTGAAAGGGGTCGCTGCCAGTCACATATCCACAGAGAATTATCTCCCAACTCTGCAGCTCCTCTCAGCTCTTCAGCGTGATTTTAAATCACTGGTATTTTGATTTTAAGGCCCAAACCTTTTGTCAACTCTCACAGCTCTCCTAATAATAATAATAATAATAATAATAATAATTCCATACATTTATTTGGTGCGGTCCAGATCAAAAGACCAAATTTTGGTCCAATAAAAAGAGGTGGTCTCGGTCCGGACCAAACTGAACCATGGTCCGGTTCGTTTATAGTGTGAAAGCATTTTTTGGATGGTTCGGACTTTTGGACCAAATACAAGAAGCACTGGCAGGCTCTCCTTGTGTTACAAGACCGGGGAAGCTCCTTTAAGGTGCTTAGTGAGAGAGAGTGACGGTGAATGCGTTCAGAGAAGGCAGCTGTTGGCTATCAGAGCAGAGAATACATCAGCAGTTTATTTGTTAAGTGGTAAATGTACAGCATAGGTTTCAGTTTGTCTCTGAATAAATGCTCCAGAAAGAAAGTTCCCGTGTCTTGCTTCTCAACATCACAACAAAACAAAAAGGGCCGCGGCAGTAGGGGGAGAGCAGCAGTCTGTAGGGGGAGAGCAGCAGTCAGTAGGGGGAGAGCAGCAGTCAGTTGGAAAAACTCTGACACAGAGAGAGGATATGAGAGGACGAGGAAGCCCTTCAACAAACCAATCAGTTAGAATTATCTGGAGACGTAGCTCACGTATGTGATGATGGCAGGACGTAGGTTTGTCACGTATAGATCTTTAGTGCGCTTGCAAAACTGCAGTGTGAAACCACAACTTACCGGATCAAATGTATACAATGTAACAAAAACTTGAACCTTGGTCCGGACCTTGGTTCGGACTTTAATGTGTGAAAACGCCCTAAGAGCGCCAAATTCCGTGTAAGGGTCAAACAAACACAGGACTTTCAGCCAGGAGACCGGGGACCATGTCCTGTTTGAAAACAAAAGGGGGTTAATTCATATAATGCTCCTATGGGTCGTATTAGAGGGTAGGAATGAAAAAACTGTATTGTCATATGGTTTGGAAGACTTGTTGGACCCTTTACAATCCTACTGGTTCTACTTCAGCATATTTTGGTCCGGCAGGGGGGGTGGGGAAGACCCAATGGTGTTTTTGTTTGTGCTTAACAACAAGACTGCGCTAGCAAAATCCAATCAAGCTGCATTGGAGATGACAGAGGGGAGGTGGGAAGGCCTGAGGCTTGCTGACTGTTGGGCTTTACTGGCAGGCCGAAAATAAGTCAAAATCAATCAATCAAAAATAGTTATAAGTCGGCAGGGTATCAAGAAGAGGACTAGCGGGCAACCTGCTTGACTCCAGAGAGGTGCTAGAGGGCCCATGGAAGCACTGGAGGTCTGGGAGCAAAGGCTGAAAGATACAGAGGAGACTGGAACAGGCTAAAGAGAGACAGTTTCTGGAGCAGAGCTTTCACTTGAAGAATGCCACTTATTAGACAAATTCTGGATGTGAATGGGAGACCGATGGGAAAGTGTGAGGGCATCTGGTGGCAAGTCTGGAAATTCCTTAGAAGTGCATGGGCCTGGGGGTAGTGGCATGAAAAGAGGGCCTGACTAAGACAGAAAAAAGGTAGTTCAAAGGCTGTTCTCATAAACAATACTTTACCCTAACCCTAACCCCCTAACCCAAGGTTTTTTAACCTAACCATAACCAAGTGCTTTTTAGCCTAACCATAACCCAAGGTTTCTTAACCTAACCATAACATAAGTGCTTTGTAGCCTGACCATAACCCAAAGGTTTTTGACCTAACCATAACCAAGTGCTTCTTAGCCTAACCATAACCAATTGGTTTTTAACATAATCCTAGCCAAAGACCTTTTGACCTCTTTGGGCTAAACCCACGTGGTCTCCGTGGTACGCCTGGATTTCCGTTTTTGGGCTAATCCCATGTGGCCTCCATGGTACGCCTTCTCCATCTCTACTGCTCTAACCAAGGGTCTTTGGGCCAAATTTGAAGCACTTTTCTCTGTCTCACTGAGGTTTAATATAACAGAGATTATATGCCAAATTGTTTGTGGGCCTGGGTCTCCCTGTGGGGGCATGGTTGCTTGGTTGTGGGGATGTGGTCTGGTTTGTGCTTAAGATGACCTCTACATCCATGGTCCCCATGGTGCGTCTTCTTTACAAAACCCCTAACCCTCCTGTTTTTACCTCTTATGAGTTTCTCCTAATGTCAACAATTGATTTTTAATACAGTAATTTGTATGTATTCCAGGTATTTATTACCATAAGGGCCATTACCTCCCTTGTTATCCGCCTCCACAATGTCAAAAGTCAGTTTCATTAGAGCGAGAGGAGAGTTAACCTGCGAATGTGTCTGCCCTCCAGCGCACGCAAAGAGAGACAGTCACGGCCACATTGTGTTGTGCACGTTTTGTTTCTCGCTCGCATATGCCTGTACAACTCTCGATTGTTGAAATTATATAATTTGCTCATGAGCAAGTTTTATTGCGCTCGGGAGATATGACATAAACTTACACCATAAAAGACAACGCACGGGGCTATTACTAGGAAGCTGTTGAAGACTTAAGGGTTCGGTAAGCTTGAAACAAACTGAATCCCTGACCTGCTGCCCAATTGTCTAAGGATTACAGTGCTTATACCTGCTTCAGGCCACGCTGTTGCATGTGTTCAGCTGGGTCGAGATCTGAAAGTACGGAATCTGGGGGTGACAGGATATTGAAAGAAAGGCAGAACATTGTAGGATTGAAAATAACAATGATTATGGAAAGACTTGTGGACTAACAGAGAAAGTGGAGAAGATGACGTGATGTGTAGTGCAAGAAAAGTCCTTAGTGTCCAAAAGAGACTGAGAGAGAGAGAGAGAGAAATGGAGGGGTGGAGACAAGAGTAGAAAGAGATAAATCAGATGTATGACAGAGTTTGAAGCAGAGAGCTGAGGCCTCTCTCTTCCTCCCACTGATGATGGAGACACAGGACGGAGCAGAGCTCTGCTTTCCACAACTCTTCAACACCTCCTGCAGGAAGCTGACACCTCCTTGGTTTGAAGTGATGCTCATTCACATTTTGCTCTACTCCATCTCTCTGCTCACTGTAGCTCTCAACCTGCTCGTCATCATTTCAGTCTCCCACTTCAGGCAAAGATTATTGTCTCAATAATTTAAGTTTTAGATATATGAACCCTTTGTGTCAGTTTCAGGGTCCTGGTATTGTGCATGCTGGCTTGATGTCTCACTGTCATGGCTTAGTGGGATACTTGAAGGAGCCATTTATGATGTTATTAGTAATGTAACACCTTTTCTTTTCATATTGTGATAATCAAACTGAATAAGGCCTGTTGACATGAGACATCAGAAAAAAACTAATGTGTTTTTGGAATGATTGTTTCCATTATTTCAGAAAGAACTAACATAAAATGTTCGTTTGTCATTTAGATCTGAGGACTTGTTGGTTTAATGGTGCTTTTCTCTTTCCCTCCAGGCAGCTCCACACACCCACCAACATCCTCCTCCTCTCTCTGGCTGTCTCAGACCTTCTAGTGGGCCTTGTGGTGATGCCGGGAGAAATCCTCCGAAAAACATCCTGCTGGTTTCTTGGTGACTTTATGTGTTTTCTTTATAAGTATCTTTCAAGCATCATTACCGCATCCTCAATAGGTGACATGGTGCTCATATCAGTTGACCGTTATGTGGCTATTTGTGACCCTCTGCATTACACCACCAGAATCACTGTCAACAGAGTTAAACTCTGTGTTTGTCTGTGTTGGCTCTATTCTGTTTCCTACAGCTTTCCCTTTGTAAATGATGCCCTGACTCAACCAGGGAGGTATAATTCCTGCTATGGAGAATGTGTGTTTGTTGCTGACTATGTCTTAGGAGCTGTAGACCTTGTTTTATCCTTTATTGTTCCAGTTATTCTCATCATAGCTCTGTATCTGAGAGTATTTGCCGTGG
Source organism: Perca flavescens (assembly GCF_004354835.1). Classification (NCBI taxonomy): domain Eukaryota; kingdom Metazoa; phylum Chordata; class Actinopteri; order Perciformes; family Percidae; genus Perca; species Perca flavescens. Next base: position 8,320,906 of record NC_041348.1, read on the forward strand.
CTGTGTCTCAGGCCCATGCCATGCGCTCTCACATTACAGCTGTCACACTCCAGCTTTCAGTGACTCCAAAGGCCAAGAAATCAGAGCTGAAAGCAGCCAGGACTCTTGGTGTTCTTGTGGTTGTGTTCCTACTATGTTTCTGCCCATATTACTCTGTCTCCCTTGCAGGTGACAGCTTGCTCAATGCTTCATCTGCATCCTATGTTCTCTTTGTGTTCTATTGTAACTCTAGTCTGAACCCAGTGATCTATGCCTTGTTTTACCCCTGGTTTAGAAAATCAGTTAAACTCATTTTAACTCTTCAGATACTGCAGACTGGCTCCTCTGAGACCAACATGCTGTAGAGAAGCTGTGGAGGGACTGAGATCAGACTTGGTCTGAGAATTAAAGGAATGAATATGTTCCTGCTGTTCAGTGAGTGAATTATCAAATACAAAAAGTGAAGATATGCTTTCCTGTCTTAACGTCCAAATTGTGTATGATCGACAATTGGAAGACCTGTGCTTCAGCTTTATCTTGTTGTGTATTTTTCCTCTCTGATGCTGCTGCATTTAAAGACAGTCATAAGCACCATATACTGTTTTTCCTAGGGAATCTTTTTTAACTTTGGGATAGGAAACATTTCAGCCCAAAACAAAAAGAGCTACTAAAACTTTGTATTGATGACTAAAAGCATCAGGTCTGTGATTTGTGACCATTTTGTTACACACAGAAAGTACAGGCCTGTTGGGCTGCAGTGTCACAGAGAAAAAAGATGCCCCTGAACAGCCACACTTTCATGTGTATGTATGTTTCCAGTATAGAAAAACATCATGTTCCCTTTCAGCTTAGTACAAAAAAGTTGTTTTAATCATTTCAGTCTAGTGCCATTCATATGTGATTCCTGTATAACAGCTCATGTCTCTATGACATACTTATTTAAAGCACTATGAAGTCTTTTTAGGCAAGAAGTTAAACAACAGATTATTTGAAAAGACAGGATTATCTACAGTTCATCAAATAATCGCTGCTACATTTCCAGAGAAACATGTATTGTATAGTGTAATCATAGGACAGAGGAAATCAAAGTTTTATAAACTATGTGGAATCTGATGGGTTGCAATTTAAATCAGATGTGATGACATTCTATTTAACATAGCGTGGCGATTTGTTGTAAAGTAGCATGAAATATGATAATAAATTAGACTCATTCATAATGTAACATCATGTTTTTTTATTGATTGTTTTACAATAAGTGATGTGATTTGGACTGGTCAACAAAAATGACAAAAGATGGCTAACAAAATAATGTTGAAACTGAAAGATGAATCTTCTGTAGCAATGGAAACCACCCAGGGACCTCTGCATCATCCAGAGAGACAAAGACACATTTGTTTACTGTGTCTCTAAGGTTTGTGAACCTGCGGGGCATTGATCAGTGTCAGAGACAGAACCAGATACTCTTAATGGCCACTGGGGGGTGGTAAAGGCTATTTCACAAGTGTGCCAAAATCTCACTAAGTGATAACCGTTTCTGAGGTGTTTAGCTGCATTTAGTCTGTAAAAAACACAGCCCTCTCATTCATGTGAATGGGGCCACTCTGTTAAAGCAGCAGGGCTTCTTTAAAAATAAAAACAAAAAAACAACAGTGGTACAAGCTCTGCTGGCACGTAATGTGACGTCATCCAGAAAGGTCGTGTCTGGGGTTAAGGTCAGGAATGGAGGGATTAATTAAAGTCAGAGGGAGAAACTAGGGTTAGGGTTAAGCACAAAGAGATGATGAAAAAGTATTTTGAATCGCAGAAGTGAAATATAGGATCCTCTGATGCCTGTGAGATGAAAGTTTATATACATTTTAGGCATGTGAGGGTTTAGTATTAAGATGATATGATCGAGAATGACTTGCCTGGACACTAGACCAACCAAATAATGCTTATCCTTCCAGCTGTGATTATATTTAAAAAACAACACAATGATGTGATGCATAATTTTGGGCCAATCACTATTGTCAACAACAACAACAACGTAATAACTTATTATGTGTGTGTATGTAGAGTATGTGTTTGACTAGGACAGATACTTGCACAAACTGAGTCAGGTAATAAACTGGTTATGACATAACAATGTAGGTTCACTTTTAAACAGAAGTTAACAGGGCTCTCAAGTCTCACGCATTGGGCGTGAGACACACGCATTTCAACCCGTTCACACGCCACACCTTGTATTTCTCACGCAGAGAAATTACCAGAATAACGCCCACCACGTTGCGCCGCTATTTTTAACAGTGGAACCGGTAGAAGAATCAAGTGAGTTCCCCATAGAGTTCAGAACGCCCTGTCACCATCCGCGGCGCTACCATTGGTCATTTTAGGTTCGGGCCCGCCCATTTTGACCCATTTAGCAGTTCATCCAATAAGCAGCCTGAAGAAAGCTTTGAGTGAAAGCTTCTCAGCCAATCAGCGGCTTCTACCCGCCTGCCCACAGGCTGCGTCGTCACCAGCAAGTGATCCAATGAAATGAATGACGTTTGTGCGCAAGCTTTTCAAGCAAGCTCAATAGGCCTTTTTCACACTTACGCATTTTTCGACCGGAAATACGTCAATGAAGTGTATTAGAACTTCCTGTTATTGTAGCGGCAGATACGAAAAATGGCGGAGTCGAAGAGTCGCAGTGTCTGTTGTGTTCCAGGCTGTTCGTCTTCCACCCTTAAACAACCCTACCTTTCATTTCATTCTTTTCCTATGGATCCAAACCTGAAAGCCAAATGGATACAGGCGATCCGAAGAGAGGAAGGGAGCAGTTTTAATCTAAAAAGAGGTAGCACCTATGTCTGTAGCCGGCACTTCGCTCCGGATGATTACACTGGTGGCTGCGTCGTTCGTCGCCTGAATAGTGGTGTTGTCCCAAGCCTATTCCCTTGGAACAATTTTACTGCTCCTTTGAGAAGGGAGTCAGTATATGACAGAACCGTCAAACGTCAGTCTATCCAGCTATGCTGTGAAGATAGCGACATGGTGGCTAAGGCAGTAAGGATGGATCACGACTACGTGACACACCCACCCGCAGGTAAGATTGTTCACAATGTGTTTAGTAAGTACAACTATGTGTACCGTTAATGGATAAATGCATTTCTAACTGAACAACTTCATATAACATAAGCTGTTCACGAACGTAAGCCTGTTAGCCTACATCTGTAGCTAGCTAACTCTGTTGACGAATTTCAAATGTAACGTTACTGTAGCAAGATGCTCGTGCGTCATTTTAATGTTGCTCACATGTAGTGCCGAGGCTATTTACCCCCTCTTGCTTTAAAGGGAAATGCTCTAAATGGCATTTTTTTCTGCAGTGATGTTATTAAAGAGTTGACATGATTACTGTTCTGTGTTGTGTTGAAAGGTAGAATAAATATGTTAATGTAAATGTATGTTTTATTTTTATCTTTACAGGTGCTCTGGATGAGGCTTTGGATCACATCCATGACTTAGAAACCTTGTTGCAAAACACTGCCCTACCACCCCCTACCCTCTTCAGCCGATACTGTTCATCAGATGACCAAATTCGTTTCTACACCAAATTTCCACCCGAGAGGGTTTTTACAATTTTTTGGGAGTCGATTGCACCATCTGCCCTTCGACTGGTGTACTTGACCAAAGCAAAGAGGGCAGGTGAGGAAGTCTGCCAAGATCCCAGTCCACCACGCATCATGCCATTAATAGATGAGTTCTTGATGTACTCCATGCGGGTTGCTGTTGGCATGAAGGAGCAGCTCATTGCTGACATGTTTAATGTGAGCATTGCCACGGTCAGCAGGGTTACCATCACCTGGGCCAATTATCTTTTTATGATGCTGAGCTCACTTCCCATCTGGATAAGCAGGGCAAAGGTTAAGTCCACTATGCCCCTTAAATTCCAGAGGTACTGTCCCAATGTCAGAGTGATACTGGACTGCACAGAAATAGCCCTGGAGACAGCCTCATCCCTGACGTTACAGTCAGAAACATTTTCGATCTATAAAAACAGGACGACATTGAAAGGGCTGATTGGAATTGCTCCCAATGGTTTGGTGACATTTGTCTCACCCCTGTACACTGGGTGCATCTCAGATAAGGAGATCACCAGGATCAGTGGAGTCGTTCCCTTGCTGGAGCCAGGAGACGAAGTCATGGCAGACAAAGGGTTCCTCATTCAAGACCTGCTGACGTTGGAGCCAAGCTCATTATTCCACCTTTTAAGCATTCAGCTCAATTCAGCAAGGAGGAAACTGAACAAACCCAAGCCATTGCCCGCCTCAGAATTATTGTGGAGAGAGCGATCGGTAGGGTAAAGTCCTTTCACATCTGGGACTCTCCCGTGCCGCTCACACTGATTGGCAGTGTGAATCAGATCTGGCTTAACTGCTGTGTTGTAGCAAACTATCAAGGGCCTTTTTGTTTTGAGGAGTGAATTCGCAACTAGAGCCACTTTTAACACCCACCACTGCAGCCTCTATGCATTAGTTGGCTGGCCCTCGTTACACACTCGTCGCTTAACTCACTGGTACCAACTCATTTATCATATTCTGTTCTCATTTGTTCGCACTTTCCATCTGCCCTGTTATGCAAAACAGTTTTTTTACTAACAATTGACTCTTTCAACATTTATAGAGTGTCTATTCATGCCAGGGCTCTAGAGTGCGACCAATTTGGTCGCAAATGCGCCCAAAATTTGCCCAAAATTTGTAAGATTTTTAAAAAAAGAAATTACCAACTCCTTATTCTTGTTTAAAATAGACATAATATATATATATATATATATGTAAATATACTACTGGGGTTATATATATATATATATATATATATATATATATATATATATATATATATATGAATGTATATGGAGTGTGATAAAAAGGTGACCTTGAAATTGTGGCGTTAATGGCGACGCAAGAAAAAATTTGGGTGCACCTAAATAAAAAAAGTTAGGCGCACCAGTGCGACCAAGGCAAAAAGTTAGTCTGGAGCCCTGCATGCATATTGTTATCCCTAAATTACATTACCACCTAGGCCACCATTTGCACTCTGTATTTTGACTCTTCAGTACACTCAGCAACGTTAGACTGTCTATTCATATATTTTGTTGTTACCTTATTTACTCTCGCATATCCTCGATTTACTTACCCCTCCCTTTGCGACAGATTTGTAATGCCTACTTAATCTGCACTTTATGTAGCCTATTGTATTATGTATTGTTGTACTGTATTTAATGTAAAACTGTATGTTGTCCTTCACGCTTATGCTTTTCTTAGCCAGGTAGTCCTTGCAAATGAGAACCTGTCAGGTTAAATAAAAAGAATTGTTTTGTATGTAAATAATGTATAAAGAATGTGTAAATAACATGTAAATAATTTTGTGTTTCCATATATTCTTAAACATCAAATTAAATATAATTGTTATATTCTTTATATTTTCTGTTGAAATGTGACTTTGATTTCTAAAACATTAGACGAACAATTAAAACAATTTTGGTCAAAATGATGCATCCTTGAAGTTTTTGGTATGTGTAACAACTGATTAATAACAACTGATTAAATAAATAACATCAAACACTTACAATACAAAATAACTACAGTTCATCAACAGTAACACAGAAGGCAAAACTGATTGGTAAGATTGACAAGATTAGTGGAATTCAAGGTATGCATTCATATATGTGCCATCATAATATATATCTAATTTCTCTTTCATTTCCGCTATGAATGAGTCATCACGCCAAATTCTTTCCACAGTTAAACTTGATAGGGTATCCGTAACAAAGTCACACCATGTCAGTCCTGTGATTGCCAGTTGGCCCTGAACCTGCCAGTAGTATTTATGTGAACGCCTCAGACTGGCCTGGCCTTCCTGCACCTTGAGGTGAGCAACCTGAGATGGATAATTTTTTGTGCTGCTCTTCACCTCAACCAGGCCAAAGGGAGGCGTCTCTGAAGGGTCATTCACCCGACCGTCCGGACTGGCCCCGAGGTGTGGTGCGTCAGGGTGAATGACAAGTCCTGCTGGTAGCACATTAACTCACATCAGTTCAGCATAGTTTGTCAGCACTTCAGGCTCCACCAGCAGACCACGCTTCATTGCAGCGGTTTGCTTTGTGGAGCCTCTGATCATCTGAAGAGCTGCAGACTCCTGCTCTGCAAAGAGATACACACGATTATTGGTCACACAAAAGAAAAGTTTGACATGAGGGCTTAACTACATTTACATTTTATTCATTATATCTGTCAATACTAGTACTAGAGAATGGAGTGTCTACATTATAAGTACTAGTCAAAGTGTGGTAGGATGAGAAAGTGGTATAGGAGGGAAGAGATGGAGGTAGAGAGAAGGGAGGGAAAAGAGGGAAGAGCATGGTAAGTGTGCGTCATGCATGTCAGGTTGTCAAAAAAAGTGAGAGGAGGTATCCTTGGAAGAGATGTGTCTTCATGACTTTTTTGAAGACAGAGAGGGACATCCCCTGCTCTGGTGGCATTTGGCAGATCATTCCACCATCGTGCCACCACAAATGAAAATGTTATGGAATTAATAACTATGTTAGTCATAACAAAAAAAACGTAACTTACTCTCACAAAGCAACAATCAAACAGTTAACAAATTAATCACCTGTATATGCCTTGTACAGTGTGGACCTCAGACCGTTCTTGCCAACTGTTTTGGGCTTTTGCACCACCAGCTCACTCACAGGTTCAGGATGGATTCCCTTACAAGTAAAAGACAAAAAGCAGTTACTGTCTGTAGTCACTACTGGGGTTGTTTTTATAATAATTTACAGTTGTTAAAGATATGCATCGGTTCTTAAATGATGACATGTTTATCACAAACACACCTGTGTTCTTGGTCTGTGCCATCTTTGTAAGCCACTTGTGCAGGCCAGGGGGGGTGGAACAGCCTGCAGACCCAGCTGTGAATAATGTGCGGTCTGGTAAAGGATGGCAACTATGTGATTGCAGAATCCTTTACCAGCCGCACAACTGCAGGAGAAAGCATTCAGGTTGGCATTTTCTGCTGCCAGTGATATCTAGACACAATAACAAATGAAATAGGTTACACTGAAGTCATACTTATGCTGTTACATCAATGTTCATAATAACATGAAACTGTAACTTGGTAACTCAGTAGGGTGACCAGATTTGAGTTTGTGTGAGTGAATTGAGCAATTTAGTTCAACCTGGACTTTACATTGTACTTGGACACAGCAGTTCAGTCTAGTATATCCCCTGCTAAGGTAGAACAAAATCCCGGACAATTTTGAAATTCCGGCCGGACGCATTATTTACATTATTTAGGCATCAAAAATAGGACATGTCATGGAAAAACAGGACGTCTGGTCACCCTACTTTCAGTAAAGAAATAGTAAGTGAAGAAAGTGCTGCAACCGCAGCAAGAAGAGTGAACACACAAGAACGGGCAACTTTTTGAACTTTTGCCAACCGGCATTCGGTCTATAGTCAAACCTCCAGTTTGTGAGGCTCTTCGCTCTTCCTCATTGACCTGAAGCATCTACCTCTCACTACAACCTGTCTCTGGAGTATATTTGATACTATAACCGCATGCAACAAGAAAACATTACGTGTTATCTCACATAGAAATACACAACTTAACTTCATAACGTTAAGTCACAACACAATGTCAGTAACATTTCACATTTACCTAGCTAGTACAGTTTCACCTAATTACTGGTTGTTATGTTATCTCATGCCATCTCACTTAAACATACACACGACATATTCACCTCGATGTGTTATACCTTATAAATTCACAACACCTAGCTAATATTTACTATTACTTACTTTACAGTTAACGTTAACAGAGTTATAACCGTTGATATTGCTAATGCTAAAGCTAGCTAGCTATCGCAATTCCTTCTTTACTTACCTTGGTAATTGTGGATAAACTCTTCGTGGAAGAATTTATAACCCTTGTCCAGTTTGTTCCCTTTAGTGGATGAATGTATCTCCACACTCTTCACCACATTGGCGCTGGTGAACTTCGGAAGACAAGTCAGGCTAGTTGAAAACACTCTAGCTGCCATTTCTCCGTCAACAAAGCATACACCGGAATTGGGTTTACGCTTCCTTGACGTATTTCCGGTTTTTGCGTAAATGGTCTATGAGACAGACCCACAGTGTTTCTCAATGTCAAGGAAGGATCCTTCGAAGCCAGAATTTCGAGGATGCTACGTCATCGACGTCCGTCGAAGGACCGTTCCAATGTCGAGGATCCTCCGAATTCTACCAAGGACTGAGTCCTTCGTTCGGAGAAATCCCCATAGACGGCAAAGGATGCATATGTGTATCCTTCGCGCTCCCATATCACCCACAATCCTTTGCGCGCGGCTTTGCTGGCTTGTTTAAAAAAAATGAAATGGCGGACCTAAGCGGGAGTTGGAGCGGCATCGCTGACGGTGAAATAATCATTTAAACGTATCTTTAGTGTTTGTCGTACATGTGTCATCACCGTTAATGTTTTAAATCAATGTAAAGCTTAACGCTTTAATGCTGGTACAGATTGCTATAGTAATTAGGTAGATACACCCGAGCTAACGTTAAGCTAACTGAACCTATCATTAACATTAGGCTTTTGGCTAGCTAGCTAGCTAGCTAGCTGTCTTTTTGTGCCATTTGTGTTTTTAAAGTTTAATGTCCGGTGGCATTTTCATCTCTTTTATATGTTGTTACTCTATATGCGTAACGTTAGCAGAGATTTAGAAATGTGTGTGTTTATCAGTTGTAGCTGCAGGGTGGTAGGTAACGCTGCACCTTATTTACTTCACTATCAACGTTACATTAAGGCTAAAATGTATGAGTAGTTTCCCATGTAAAAAGTATAACGTTTCATATAACGTTACGTTATAGCATTCATAATGGTAAACATATTTTTATTGTGTTTTGCTGTTTTTTAACAGGGACAAACGGAGGCGGTCACTGAGGATGGGAAAGCAAGACAAGCAGGGAGACAGAGGCTGATGAATAGCTAGATTATTTGCTAAAGCCTTTTAGAGATTGGCATTCTGAAAATAAATGCATTAAATGACCTGGTTTGTCTGTGTCATTACGTTTTTGGGTGTGTATATTATATATCTTTATCTCAGCCTCGTAGATGAGCGCTTTGGCCAGGTCGCCTGCCAGTCTCCTTTCCGTAAGCCGCAGAGTCGGCATCACAACGTCAACAGGTGCTCACAGTAGAGGTCCATTTTTGATACGCAGCAATGGCGTAGTATATCTCAATGTGTCACCATCCTTCGCACAAATCGTGTGCTCCGCCACGAGATTAACAGCTTCTTGGTCCTGACGTGACCGTGTTGCCATTTTCTCGCTCCTAAAGGGCAAGACATCAAGCTGCCACAAACGCTCCACGTGTTGACAAAGGTCATCGGGAGATGGTCTGAAGCAAGTGAAGTAGCAGTTGGTTGGCACTTGATGAGGCATGAGTCCGTCAGGCCCCTGGAGAGTCCAGCCAAGCTCTGTGTGTACTGCTGCTGGTCCGCCACTAGGGCTGAGACGTACAGGTTCCTTGGCCACGATCAGGTGTGTGTTATCGGCTCCGATGAGGAGAAGTGGCTGCACTTTGCTGAAGGGCTGGATCGGGATTCCTCTCAGGTGGCGGTAGCGCTTCTGCAAAGCAGGCACTGGGTACGATTGTTCAGCCAATGTCAGGCGGTTAACAGAGAATGCCCCTATTATGGCATGTCCTCTGTCAGGTTGAGACGGTGATACGATCTGGAAACTAACAGATGACCCCTTGATGTGAGCAATGTCCTGTCTTATTGTTCTTGGGGCCATGGACTCAAGTTCTCCTGCAAGCCCAAGATGGTGTGTTGCCTCTGTGAAAATGATGGTACGTTCGGCGCCATCCATCCATCCATCCATCCATCCATCCATCCATCCATCTTCGTCCGCTTATCCGGTGTCGGGTCGCGGGGGGAGCAGCCCCAGCAGGGGACCCCAAACTTCCCTTTCCCGAGCAACATTAACCAGCTCTGACTGGGGGATCCCGAGGCGTTCCCGGGCCAGGTTGGAGATATAATCCCTCCACCTAGTCCTGGGTCTTCCCCGAGGCCTCCTCCCAGCTGGACGTGCCTGGAACACCTCCCTAGGTAGGCGCCCAGGGGGCATCCTTACCAGATGCCCGAACCACCTCAACTGGCTCCTTTCGACGCAAAGGAGCAGCGGCTCTACTCCGAGCTCCTCAGGGATGACTGAGCTTCTCACCCTATCTCTAAAGGAGACGCCAGCCACCCTCCTGAGGAAACCCATTTCTGCTGCTTGTACCCTGGATCTCCTTCTTTCGGTCATGACCCAGCCTTCATGACCATAGGTGAGGGTAGGAACGAAAACTGACCGGTAGATTGAGAGCTTTGCCTTCTGGCTCAGCTCTCTTTTCGTCACAACGGTGCGATAGATTGAATGTAATACCGCACCCGCTGCACCGATTCTCCGACCAATCTCCCGCTCCATTGTCCCCTCACTCGCGAACAAAACCCCAAGGTACTTGAACTCCTTCACTTGGGGTAAGGACTCATTCCCTACCTGGAGAAGGCATTCCATCGGTTTCCTGCTGAGAACCATGGCCTCCGATTTAGAGGTGCTGATCCTCATCCCAATCGCTTCACACTCGGCTGCGAACCGACCCAGTGAGTGCTGAAGGTCACAGGCCGATGATGCCATCAGGACCACATCATCTGCAAAGAGCAGCGATGAGATCCCCAGCCCACCGAACTGCAACCCCTCCCCACCCCGACTACGCCTCGATATCCTGTCCATAAATATTACAAACAGGATTGGTGACAAAGCGCAGCCCTGGCGGAGGCCAACCCTCACCTGAAACGAGTCCGACTTACTGCCGAGAACCCGGACACAGCTCTCACTTTGGTCATACAGAGATTGGATGGCCCTGAGTAGAGACCCCCTCACCCCATACTCCCGCAGCACCTCCCACAGTATCTCCCGGGGTACCCGGTCATACGCCTTCTCCAAATCCACAAAACACATGTAGACCGGTTGGGCATACTCCCAGGCTCCCTCCAGGATCCTTGCGAGATTGAAGAGCTGGTCCGTTGTTCCACGAGCAGGACGGAATCCGCATTGTTCCTCCTCAACCCGAGGTTCGACTATCAGCCGAACCCTCCTTTCCAGCACCTTGGAGTAGTAAAGGGGAACCACCACCCCAGTCTGCCACTCCTTTGGCACTGTTCCAGACTTCCACGCAATGTTGAAGAGTCGTGTCAACCAGGACAGCCCCACCACACCCAGAGCCTTGAGCATTTCTGGACGGATCTCATCAATCCCAGGGGCTTTGCCACTGTGGAGTTGTTTACATGGCCTACATCAGTGACTTCTGCCTGGGAAATCGACGACAATCCCCCGTTATCCTCCAGCTCTGCCTCGAACATAGAGGGCGTATTAGTCGGATTCAGGAGTTCCTCAAAGTGCTCCTTCCACCGCCCTATTACCTCCTCAGTTGAGGTCAACAGTGTCCCATCTTTACTGTACACAGCTTGGATGGTTCCCCGCTTCCCCCTCCTGAGGTGGCGAACAGTTTTCCAGAAGCACTTTGGTGCCGACCGAAAGTCCTTCTCCATGTCTTCTCCAAACTTCTCCCACACCCGCTGCTTTGCCTCTTTCACGGCAGAGGCTGCAGCCCTTTGGGCCCTTCGGTACCCTGCAACTGCCTCCACAGTCCTCTGGGATAACATATCCCGGAAAGACTCCTTCTTCAGTCGGACGGCTTCCCTGACCATCGGTGTCCACCACGGGGTTCGTGGGTTACCGCCCCTTGAGGCACCTAAGACCCTAAGACCACAGCTCCTCGCCGCAGCTTCAGCAATGGAAACTTTGAACATTGTCCAGTCGGGTTCAATGCCCCCAGCCTCCACAGGGATGCACGAAAAGCTCCGCCGGAGGTGTGAGTTGAAAGTCTGTCGGACAGGGGCCTCCTCCAGACGTTCCCAATTTACCCGCACTACACGTTTGGGCTTACCAGGTCTGTCCAGAGTCTTCCCCCACCCCCTGACCCAACTTACCGCCAGATGGTGATCGGTTGACAGCTCTGCCCCTCTCTTCACCCGAGTATCCAGAACATACGGCCTCAGATCAGATGAAACGATTATAAAATCGATCATTGACCTTCGGCCTAGGGTGCTCTGGTACCAGGTACACTTATGAGCATCCCTATGTTCGAACATGGTGTTCGTTATAGACAATCCATGACTAGCACAGAAGTCCAACAACAAACAACCACTCTGGTTTAGATCAGGGAGGCCGTTCCTCCCAATCACGCCTCTCCAGGTGTCCCCATCATTGCCAACGTGTGCGTTGAAGTCCCCCAGCAAAATAATGGAGTCCCCCACTGGCGCCCCATGCAGGACTCCACTCAAGGTCTCCAAGAAGGCAGAATACTCCGAACTCCTGTTTGGTGCATATGCACAAACAACAGTCAGATTTTCCCCCCCCACAACCCGCAGGCGTAGGGAGGCGACCCTCTCGTCCCACGGGGTAAACTCCAACGTGAGCGGCGCTCAGCCGGGGCTTGTGAGTATCCCACACCCGCCCGGCGCCTCACGCCCTGGGCAACTCCGGAGAAGAAAAGAGTCCAACCCCTATCCAGGAGTACGGTTCCAGAACCGAGACTGTGTGTAGAGGTAAGCCCCACCAGATCTAACCGGTAGCGCTCCACCTCCCGCACCAGTTCCGGCTCCTTCCCCCACAGAGAGGTGACGTTCCACGTCCCCAGAGCCAGCGTCTGCCGCCCGGGTCTGGTCCGTCGAGGCCCCTGACCTTCACTGCCACCCATGTGGCAGCGCACCCGACCCCAGCGGTTCCTCCCACAGGTGGTGGGCCCATGGGCTGGAGAGATGGGAGCCACGTAGCTTGTTCGGGCTGTGCCCAGCCGGGCTCCGTGGCAAACCTAGCCACCAGGCGCTCGCCGACGAGCCCGCCGTCTGGGCCTGGCTCCAGACGGGGGCCCCAGGCTTTCTCCGGGCAGGGTCACTCCATCTCTACCTTGTTTTTCCACAGGGTTTTTGTTCAGCGCCGTCATCCAGAATTGCATATGTATGCAATGATTTCTTTCATTACTCACAATGACAGGAACAACCTTTAGATAGACACCCGCAACTTGTTTGATAGGGGTAAGTGATGCTCCCTCCACTGGGGTGATGATGTAGACACCTGAACTTGGCTTAGCAATGACGTGCAGTACATGGAGGTGAATCTCCTGACATTCACTGCATGGCTTCTTTATTGTACATGTGCCAGGCTCATGGCCAGTGCGACCACACTTACGACATCTTCTACCCTCTGTAATCCACATCTCTCACTGATCTGCTGTCCGTGTCACAATCGTCGGGCATTGTGAGAGATAGTGAGTTACTTTTACAAAAGAGACAGACTCTCAGTCTGTATTTCTTTGTTTTCAGGGTTGGGGGTGTTGATGCCATTAGCGGTGTAGGCTCAGCCTTGGAGGTGTCACTACCATGGTAGATGGTCACTGGCGGAGCCCTTTGCTTTGGTGAACCTGCGTTTTTGTCCCTTTTTGCCATTAACGGCTTCTCGGTTTGGATTCGTTGACAAAGTTTGGATGACAGCCGTTGAGCTTCAGCCTTCACCTTCATCCACCCTGCAAGGTCTCTGAGATTGTAAAGGTTAAGGCCCTGTGTCCGCAGTCGACCACGTACTTGCAGATGTTCTATGAAGCTGTCCCTCAAATTTCTTGGAAGCTTACTGAGAAGCCTATCCACATGGCCTGTTGACGTCAACTCCAATCCATTTGGGCCCTCTAGAATGGTGAGCATCCCTACCAACAAGTCAACACGTAGGGCAAAACTTTGGAAGGCTTTGAAGTCCCCTGCTTTGACTTCAGGTGAATTCAAGATTGCAGCGATTTCCCCTTGGGCAAGCTGATGAGGCTGTCCAAATTCCTGCTGTAGGGCTTGCATTGCAGCGGTGTAGGGTTGAGCGTGATGGCGGCAAGCATGTGCAATTAGGCGGGCTTCTTCCAGCACCAGCTGCTCCATGAGGACTCTATATTTGTAATGTTCCGACAGCTCAGCATGTGGGTTCAGAAGATGATCCAGTGCCATTTTCACATCTGTAAACTCCCTTTCACTGTTGTTCCTTAACTTTGGGAGTGCCAGTACTGGAACAGGCTGCATAGGCAGAGGGGGTGCAGTAGTGAATGACTGTACCATTGGCTGCGAAACTGTTGAGCCGAGTTGCATGTGTGCTGCGGCATATTGAGGGGGATAAGACAGATGATAGGAAGGCTGCAATGGCTGAGTAGCTGCCTGAGCTGGGGGATAGGGCAGATGATAGGAAGGCTGCAACGGCTGAGTAACTGCCTGAGCTGGGAGATAGGGCGGTGCTAATCCACCGGCTACGTTGTGTGGTAGGGCGTATGGCGTTGATGACCATGTTGGTAGTAGCTGACTAACCTGCTGGGCAGCTGCTGTTGGTGCACCATAGTGTAGGTGTGACGTAGCTGACGCTGGTACGAAGGCTGGCTGTGTTAAAATTGAAGATGTAGGGGCAGGTATAGGTATTTGGTAAGCTGGTGCTGTACTTAAAGGCAGCTGGAGAGTTTGACTAGTTATGGGCCTCTGTTCTATGAGGGGCTGTGACCAACTGGTGTATGTTGTCTGTGGGATGTATTGAGAGCCACCTGCTGCTGGAGCTAAAGCCTGAGGGGATGTATAGCTCATCAGTGACACTAGTGGATACACTGGAGACAGTGTGGACACGGGCAGCCCTGGCCGCAATGCAGAAGGTGGGACATAATCCCAAGCAATACTACTCACTTGTGTTGATCTGGGAACATAGGCAGGGGTGTGGGAGCTATGCGGAAGTCCGTGGAATTTGATAGAGCCAACAGATAGGGAGCCATCCTCCTTTGAATCCGCTTCACTTCCGTGCTGTCCTTCCTCTTGTTGGAAATGCTGACGTCCTAAATCTCCACTCAGCTGACTAGAGAGAGCTGACAGTTCTGCTTTGCCTACTACATCCTGTGTTCTCTGATCCAATCTCATCTGGTGCCCGAGCACTGCTGGTAACTGGTCACCTGTCAGAGAGTATGCTGGTTCCCCACTTGATGACCGAAGTTCTGGAGTGCTGGCACTAAGAGGTTTAGACATGAGCAAGGCTTGAGGTAGGTTCACCTGATAATCTTGCAGGTGTGCAGGAAGATGTCTGCTCCGTCTCTGTCCGAGTATTGTCGGTAGGACTGTTGCTGCTTCCTTTTCTGCCATTCTGTTCCACTGTAGGTGAAGATATCCGGCTCGAAGGACCAATGTGAGATTTTAACTGGACTGAGTATGTATATCGGTAACAGTTGTAGGCCGGCTCCTCATCTACAGTGGGTCTCCGGTTAGAGAGATAGACACAGGGGGCAGAAGTCTTGATTCCACTTAACTTTCCTGGTGTTCAGAATCTGGTACAGTAGTTTGAACAGCAGGAACAGGTAATAGGTAGTATGATGCCTGTATGATATACGTGTACGGACGTATGGTATCTGAAATAATAATCAGAGTAGGAAACAATAGTGGGTCAATGTGACAGCAAATGAATAAATGTCATATGTCAAATTAATACAAAACTGTCACATTAGCATCTACTATCTTAATATACTACACTCACAGATTAGCATCTCACAGCGTTAGCATTAGCGCGTTAGCATTAGCGCGTTAGCGCGTTAGCATTAGCTTAATAACAGCGATGTAGAAACAGTATAAACTCTACTCAGAAATAACAATCAAACTCTCTAAATCGTCCTTAAACCCAATACAGCTCTGCCACAGAACATCTAAGTGACTGAAACATAGGTTCTGGTTATTTAACAAACTTACATGTGCTCATTCACGCATACAATGTTCATTTCTTGGCTGCACCGAGTGGAATAACTCACTACGAAACAGACGCAGTAGTAAAGGACCCCCGTCTTGGCTTAGCTGCCCGGCCTAATGCCTGTCCCTTTATCTAACTAATACTGCCACCTAGTGGGAACAGTGGGAATTCAGTACAGTTGTAGCCTTGTTGCTTGTGTGTCTATAGTACTATTTAACCTTTCTCACTTGCAGTTTACTGCATATCATACTGCCTGTGGTAGGTCATTAGCTGGTAGTGTTTACCTTGTAGTTGCTGATCATATTTTGCACTGCATTTGTTTGAAAGCTAGAAGCTACTGGACAATGAGCTAATGTTACATGCAGTAAACTACAAGCTATTGTAAACAACTACTGTAAGCTTAATGTAATTAAGATTAATTAATGCAATCTCCTTACCAGTTAAGTGTTATGACAACTACAAACATGAACTCCCACGAATTTTTAATTTTATTGACATGGGATAAATAAGAGAAAACGACTATTGCTTACATTAAAGCCTATCAGTGTCGGTAACTTTACCTACCTTGGCACGTTGCGGCAAAGTTTCCGACAGAATATTCTCTTCCTGCAAGCAGACTGAAGCTGATTCATGTTCTCAACAAAAAAATTGAACTTCACAGTTCCACATCCATTTCGCATTGACATTTTGTCCAGTGTTTTGAAATGCAGCGCGGAAGTGAAGGCGGCGAAACATTTTAAATTCAAAGCGAAGCAAAGCAGCTTGTTTTCATCTAAATTCAGCAAGAAACACTCCAAGGAGCAGGAGGAGGACATTTTAAGTAACGCGGTTACAAGTGACGATTTACCATCCTGCTCGGCCGCCCTCTCCCCATCAAGTCCTCCCGTAGCCACACCGTCACACCAGCAAGGCAAGTAGTGTCTTAACGTTATTAGTGTATGGCTGTCTGAATGCAGGGGGAACCTGAATACATTTGGCTTATTTTAATTGGCCCCTCCAGTTTTCTGGAGGCCCAGTTGAGTTCAGAGAGAGCGGATGACAGTTGGCTTGAGTTCAGTAGAGCACACGGCTCTGTAGAGTCGTGGAATTATGACTTTATATACTACATGTACATAGTAACAGGAAACCCTGTTGTGTGTCTGCCCTATTTCTGATACTGTGGCGGCAGAAATCAACATAGAGGAAACACTGGGTAGCTTTTATTATTATTATTATTATTATTATTATTATTATTATTATTATAGCTACATGTTGAATCGGCTGCAGGGCTACTCTGACAGTTTTATATTTTTATAAAGCCTACTAATAATACTTTTATAACAGTACCCATAATAATTTGGAATATTATTTTGGAATATTATATTTTTTCTTTCCTTTTATTTTTACTGCACAACCTCCCGGGCTCCATTGTGAAAACCTTTGGCCTAGGCTATTTCATTATATTGTATCCAGACAATTGATAGTATTAATTATTGTGCGCGCGAGATTCAAGACGTACTGAATTAATAAAAATAAAATTATTTGTACGAATTTATGTAGGGCTGCTCCCTCTTAGTGGATTAGTCGACTAATCATTGGTTTTGGTCTTAGTCAACTTAGATCTCTTTAGTCCATTAGTCATGTTTGATGCTTTTTTCATGCTGAATGACTTATTTCCAAGAAACGTACGAGCACATCTCTAGTAAACACAAGAATTAAGGGTTGACATTTTACCTAAGAGATATCACCGTGAAACCTACTTTGATTACTTTCATTAAGGCAATTTTTTGTTGTATTACACGTTTTCTGAAATGTTGTGTTTAAATATGCAAAGGAGGCGTTATCTTATTCAATATATGCATCATTTTGCATGACTCTTTGCAGAGAAACTCAGATTTACAGATCTGTTGATTAAATCAACTAATCAATAAGTCGATACAATTTAATGAATGTTAGTCGACTAAGAATTTCTTCAATCGAACACAGGCCTACATTTATGTCATTTATCAGATCAGACTCCGTCCCCACCCAAACCCCTGCCGCCAAAATCTCACTCTGAACTCTGTTCAAAACTTGAGAGCCTTGAGTAAATAAGGCACTAAAATTATTAATATTCCTGCTGATAATATTCGAGGAAAAGGCTTGTTGGGTTGTCAAGACTTATTACTGAATTAATAATAAGAAGCATCTTTTTAAAGATGTCATAGTGTGGATGTGGTGGAAGTTGTCTCAATCATTTTGCATTATTATTTTGAAAAAGCACTGTTATTAACTTTATCAACGAGCAAGACAGGTGTCACTGAAATAATTGATATGTTCCCATTTGTGAACTTATTAGTTGTCCTGAAGAATCCATACTACAAAGTGCAAAGCAACATGTGTGTCTGTGGCCTAAATGAAACTGAATGATGCCTCCTCATATGACGCAGCTAGGCGTATACCAGGCGACCAATGTCAATGCCCGTTCTAGATGGATTTTGTAAAAAAATAATTTGCTGTTTTCTGAACATGCATTTGGTTTGTTTTGAAGGACGAAATTACTTTAGATAAAAAGTATGTAACGCAGGACTCAGTCGAGACCAACTACAATATTTGGCGAGACCAATGGCCAAGTCCAAAACAAGTCTGAGTCCAATTACCAACAAGCCCAAGACAAGTCGAGACTCTACGGCAATGCAAGGTTTGTGACTTATAAGATGGTGATAAACGTTCACCCACGTCCCAAGAGTTACAACTTAAGCACGGAAAGATGATGGAATGTCGCATTCAAACCTGCCCAAACGAACCGCAACAAACCAATCCTAGTGTGATTCCACCAAACTAAATGAGGCAGGTGTTAAAGCCTGAGTCCTTTTTTTGGTCGTCCACTTTTCAGTCCACTTGGATGACAGATGCCTCTTAAAACACCCTTATTATAGCAGCCTGTGCCATGCAACAATTATTGTTCAGTGTAGAGCTACATTATGTGCTCACTGAAACTGCCACAGTTATTCAAGAAATGCTCTGCTGACTTGCCAGAAGATGGAGCTGTTGACTTGTATTTTGCAGGATAGAAATGAAGTAAGCAGTTGAGATGACAAGGTGAATAGTGGTGTAGTCAAGTCAACCTTTGTCAAGTCCAATACCAGCACTAGTCAAGACCGATTCCAAATGAGAGACAGAAAAATAGAACCCTCTTCAGACCTCTTAGTTACCTCTTCATAATGTATGTGATGCAAAAGACACTGGCCCTCATTTATCAACCCAACGTAGAAACCAGCGAAGATATGAGTGCAGAAATCATCTTACAACAGGCTTCACGTGTGATTCATGAAACGTTCGTATCACACCAATCACAGCGTAAGAATGGTCGTACATTGATAAATGCAGCGGCTGGAAACGATCGTCAATTAAATATCACGCCCCAATATATTCTCGGTTTTGGGGCCTCGCCCCTTCAATTTACGACATGGCGAGACGTAGTCTGGCTGAGAAGCGTCATTTTTCCGGGGTGGAGATTGAAAACCTGATATCTCAGGTTCATTTGCGTACTTTTTGGCATCCTGAAAACTGGTATTGAAAGCTGTAGAAAGAATGCGGGATGAAAAGAGATCACTGATGCGGTCAACAGTGTTGCCGTAGTAAATCTGACTCGAGCTGAAGTTTAGCCTATTTAATTGTATAGTCCTAACAGTAATATACAGGCTTCTATTGCAAACTCTTAGGCCTACATGTAGGTGTACCTATATTTAAATAAACACACGGTAGCGGAGTTTATGCAGTGTCTTTTATTTTACTCGTGTTTTTTTTCATAAGTCAGAACGAGGCAACAGCTGAGGGAGAGTGCGTGTCCTCCGCCCCCCGTGCTGGACCACCACCTCGACCCTGTCTCCTGACAGCAGAGGGGCTTGAACAACAAGCCGAAATAACTCGGACAATGGCAGAAATAAATCATTCACGACAGAGAAATGAAAACCTGAAGAATAAATAAAATTGTTGTGCATCGTCATGTTTCCTGTATTGAATATCATTGCCAAACATAACACTATAGGCTTTCTTTTAAAAGCGAGGAATAATATCCTGTCTCCTTCGTTGGGGCTGTGCTGGACACTGCTCTCTGGGCATCAGGTCATCTGGCTCCATCTCTACATTTATGGCACCCTGTTTTCCTGTGCGATGTTGTGCAGAACCCCACAGGCTAAAACAATGTTGTAGACTTTTTCTGCCGTGTATAGGGTCCCCCCCCCGCTGATGCAAGCCATCTGCCCTTAAACAATCCGATGGAGCGTTCCACCGTGGCACGTGCGCGTACGTGTGCACTGTTGTACCGGTGCATAGAGGTCTTCTAAAAGAGCCAGATCTGCCATTGCTGATAAGTGATCAACTGATGACTTCTCCTTCTCCTGTTAAACTGATTATACGCTGCACCGCAAGTCCACACTGACTCGAAAACTTGCGTAAACGAGTTCAGACCAGACGTGAGATTTTATCGCAGCCTCGCACGTTCAAATTGATAAATGCCGAGCTTTGTGTAGGAATCGGTGTACGCCCGTCCTAAGCCTGTTTTAGGTTGTACGCACGTTTTATAAGTGAGGGCCAATATACTGTATCTTATTTTAAGATAATAATTCTGCATTATTTTTTGTAATGATCCAAAAGCAAGTACAGTGCAACAACACCGTAGGATCAAATTAGGCTATAGACAGGTGTCACAGGTGTCACAAAAAACACAGGTGTCCCTAAAAAAGAAATTTCCTCAGGTATAAAGGTATGTCAAATGTGGCCAACCGCACTCATCCCAGAGTTGAGAAATACAGTACACCCAAAAGTAAGTGAAAGAGCAAGACACTCCAATGGGGTTATTCACTGAAAAAACACTTCATCAAAGGACCAGTCTATTTAGCAAAATTGTGATAATATGTATGTGGGTACAAGTAACATACACCACAAGAATGAGCGCGAAATAGTAGCATCAGACATAATGATGGCATAATCTTTAATAGGTGTGAATGGATCAAACTGACACTCCAAAATCCACTATGAAAATTAAAGATCAAGATGAAAGAGTAACATTAACATTAAACAGGCTGGCCTGTTTTGTAGCTCACTTGTACACATCAAGCTAAAAGATTTAAAGAAAACAGCAAACATTTATAAGATAGTTAAGTAAAATAGGTCAAACTATGCTAAGCCAAATGAAGCTATGGACTCGTGTGCCGAAAGGGGTTTTAAGCAGGAAGAGGTGTAAAATTATAAATACATGGTCTATAATCATAACCATACGAACTGTTTATTAGTTAAATCTTCTAAATTAAAATATCTTTAATTTTGTGTCTCCAATCCCAAAATAAACATAATGCCAGAGTACACAGTGGCATGTTAACCTAGGACACAAACTAATGAGCTGATCATTTCAGACAGTTGTGTTGATGCTCTTAAATATCTAAAACACACAGCAATGGTTTCCAAAGCACAATGGCTGATTATGTACAGTACAGGCCAAAAGTTTGGACACACCTTCTCATTCAATGCGTTTTCTTTATTTGCATGACTATTTACATTGCGGATTCTCCCTGAAGGCATCAAAACTATGAATGAACACATATGGAATTATGTACTTAACAAAAAAGTTTGAAATAACTGAAAACATTATATTTATATTTTAGATTCCTCAAAGTAGCTACCCTTTGCTTTTTTGATAGCGCTGCAAACCCTTGGTGTTTTCTCAATGAGCTTCATGAGGTAGTCACCTGAAATGGTTTTCACTTCACAGCTGTGCCTTGTCAGGGTTAATTAGTGGAATTGTTTCCCTTATTTAAGGGTTGGGACCATCAGTTGTGTTGTGCAGAAGTCAGGTTGATAGACAGCTGATAGCCCTATTGGACAACTGTTAGAATTCACATTATGGCAAGAACCAATCAGCTAAGTAAAGAGAAACGAGTGGCCATCATTACTTTAACAAATGAAGGTCAGTCAGTCTGGAAAATTGCGAAAACTTTGAAATTGTTTGTGTCCTCACTTGTGTCCCCATGTGCAGTCGCAAAAACCATCAAGCTCTACAACAAAACTGGCTCACATGAGGACCGCCCCAGGAAAGGAAGACCAAGAGTCACCTCTGCTGCTGAGGATAAGTTCATCCAAGTCACCAGCCTCAGAAATCACAATTTAACAGCAGCTCAGATTAGAGACCAGATGAATGCCACACAGAGTTCTAGCAGCAGACACATCTCTAGAACAACTGTTAAGAGGAGACTGCACGAATCAGGCCTTCATGGTCAAGTAACTGCTAGGACAGTGGTTCCCAACCTTTTTTCCTTGGGGCCCCCCCTACTCATGTCTAAGAAAAGCTGAGCCCCCCCCCCCGAAACCAAAGTTGAGGTAACTCTCGAGATATAGCCATACTTTCTTTTTTGATACAGAGGAGTTGTCGGCACATTTACGTTTCTCCGCCATGTTTCATTCATAAAACAGTGATGCCGTGGCGGCAGGAAAGACGAGGATGATAGCAGCTAGCAGCTGACCTGATGACAGCAAGGCTCCCAGGTTAAGAGGTCCCGGAGGTTTGGCCTACTAAGTAGCCTGCCTACAATTTTAAGCGAGAACAAACATATATAGTTTTTATACAGACTTTTGTATACATTATATATTCTAGTGTATTATCATAACATGTGCAAATATATTTGTTTTTTTACCTCAACCTCAAACCAGATAAAAACTTGCGCCCCCATTGTGATCTTTGCCGCCCCCCTGAGGGGTGCCCGGACCCCAGGTTGGGAACCACTGTGCTAGGAAACCACTGCTAAGGAGAGGCAACAAGCAGAAGAGATTTGTTTGGGCCAAAAACACAAGGAATGGACATCAGACCAGTGGAAATCTGTGCTTTGGTCCATCATTTACTTTTCAACAGGATAATGACCCCAAACACACCTCCAGGCTGTGTAAGGGCTATTTGACCAAGAAGGCAGGGGCAGACTGGAACAAAATTTCAGCCCTAGCACCGTAGCCACACCAGCCCACATTACCACACCCATGCAGCCCCACCAACGGACATGTGCATTCACTAATTACATTTGTGTACAGGTGGTGAAATAATATAAGCAGTACCTTATGTAACAGATGTGTTTTTGTGTTTTTGGTTTGTCGCACAACTAGGAGGGCCAAAATTTATTGTAAACCCAAATTGATATACGGGCCAGATCTAAATCTGCAACGGGCCTAATTTGGCCCACGGGCCTTGAGTTTGACACGTGCTCTACAGTATGATGTTCCTTGTTTTCACTGTCTGTCTGTTCAATTGTCCGTGTTTCTCTCTGTTGACACTTTACATATTGTCTGTCTTGTTCTCCATCCTATCATCTGTTTTAACTCTCTGTTTGTGCAATTTATATATGTGTTTATGGCTGTGATATACTTCAGGGTTTTTCCTTGCTCAGAATTGGCCTTTGGGGGAACACATAAGGTTTTGAGGGTAAAAGACTTAAATTCCTGCATTCTGTTACATTTTTAGGCACCAATTTATGGTAAAAACATCTAAGGAAATCACAAAATTCTGGTGGCAGGTAACAATTCAAAACACAAAATATAATGGAATATTATTATATTCAATAGTCCATTAAGGGGGGTTTCACATCTCAGACATTGGCCGGATACGACTACACTTGACCCCAAGGTCCAGTTGTTTAAAATAGCATGATGGTCACTTTTTTTCCCCAATGAGCACGTTTTGCTCCCAAGTTGAAAAATTTAGGATTGACTTACATAGGCTACTGCTTTTAGTGCTAAATTGTACAATAACACAAACATGTTATGGATACAAAACGTTGTGAAGTGTAATGTTTTCTACATTCTATTGATCAAAAAGTGATGTTGAATATAGCCTACAGGGTAAAGGACCACCACAGTTTACGCATACATGTGAACTGCGGATTAATTGCAGAGTTAAACCTACATAGTGTAAAACTAACACAGCAGAAAGACGGCGCAGAACTACGCCGCTTGTTCAGAGTTTTCATGTGTACTCCAATAGGCCTACACTTCGCATCAGCCATTAAAACCAACTGTACAACAAAACGTTTTTAACCGTCTCAATTTAATACTGCTATTGTCAGACGGCCGCGTGGACAGACAGCAGTTGGAGCTCCGGGGAAGCTCTGCGCCCGTCAGCAGCGGGCTCTCGCTGCTGCAGCCGGTCCCCCAGAGCAGCATGATCACCGGGAGGGTCCGGTACAGCCTGAACTCTGCAAACGGAGATCCCGTTTGAAGGTGATGTGCTTGATTTTGACTGAACGTCCCAATTTAAGCAACCTCTGGAAGGTTGGTCAGCCCATCTCCAGGCTGGCTGTTGCCGACTGGCCAAATGCTTAATATTTATTATTATTATTAATAGTGAAATCGTGCAATCAACAAAAACCCATCCTATGCGCTATCGGCCTGTAAAGACAATTTATTTGTATATTTAAAAGAAAATCTGACCGGCACACATTTAAAAAAATGGTCCGGCCCCTCTGGCATTTGCCAGAATTGCCAGATGGCCAATCCGCCCCTGGTCTCTGGTGACAGATGCAAATGTTACATTTTCTGGTTGTCCACTGACTTCTGGTCGATGACCTTTAACCCATTCCTTGTAGAAACCATTCAACACCTAAAGCAGATTTTTAAAAAGGTGGCCTAAAACAACATAAGTTAACAGTTCAATGACAAAGCCCTTTAGTGGCCGCAGGAATTATGTATCTTGTCCATAAGGAGCAAAGGAGGAAGTAGTACGACTTAATGAAAGAGTGACAAAGTCTACAGACGGAGGAGGTCAGAGTGGACGCATAGATAAACAAAACGTTGGACGTAAAATGGTAGCCCACTATTAGCTAGGTGTTTAACTATGGCCATGTGATAACAACATTATCAAATTGAAATCCAATAGATAATCACAATATTTTGTATGCTTTTACAGTAATTTTTTTCAGAGTGGTGAAGTGAATGTGAAGCTTTGGCGAAAGTTTAATAAGAACTGACCTCAATCAGTTAGGGATAACGTAGTCTCACCTTGCCAGACCATCCACAGCTGCGGAGCGGAGGAGGGTCTGGCTACTCCACATGGCATTCCGGGATGGGAGAAAAACGTGCTCTGGTTTATTGGCATTTCTTTAAACCAATCACAATCGTCATGGGCAGTGCTAAGCTCCACAGAGAGCGGCTGTAAAGTAGTCATGCAAGAGAAAACTAAGATTGGACAGACTCAATTTACCATACAGAGATCTGAGGAGCAGTTAACCCTAGTCCTCAAATTCCAAGTTTCAATTTCCAACACAAAGAAAGTGGAAGGAAACTGACATACATGCATCTGGCGGTATTTCCTGTGGCACCGGAGCAAATCTGAAGAGGAACATTAAGGATATTGACTAGGAATAATGTACAGCCAGCGAGTCATTATTGCAAGAGGTTTATTTCACATCAAATTCAAATAAAATGTCAATCAAGTTTATCAAATCACTTGATAATTAATCACTTTATGTTTGTATACACATGCATTTTAACCGATGCATTTTAAAATTCACAATCACATTTTTTCCATTGTTTTTTGTTATTTCCACCCTTGAGGCCACTTATCTTAAATGATAAATGGCAATTTCTTGAATGATGATTGTGAGACGGGAAAAATGATTAAACATGACTCTATTTTCATCATTTCACAACTGTTCTCATCAAAATCATTCTATTTTTTTCAATTCAAATGCATTTTTACTGCTCTGTTTTTTTCACCCACATTTTCATCACCTCTTCACCTTTTTACAATTACAGAAACCAACCTCTTATACCAGCAATGATGGAAAGTAGAGAGGTACATTAACAACCAAACTACTGAGCAAGCACAACGTAATCCAGCTGTGTCTGCATGCCTACATTTGAGAGCATGCAGGGATGGTTTGGTACACACAGAACAAGTGCAAGTAAGGACAGTCATGAACATAATTAAAGTTCTGAGGCCGCGGAAGGAATTGTCAGTTGGTGTCTTCAAAGTTACACATTCTCAGTTTTGGCAGTTAGTATTCCTCAGATATAAACTCCAGCTGAGAGCAGAGTAAACACTAGGACTACCCATAATTGAAGTGTCATTCTGTTTAGTAATGCCAGGCTACTTCCCTGTGTGCTCCATTAGCTTTTTCATTTGTCTAACAGACTGTGAACATGATCTGACCCTAACAGCTGGATATGGGAGTGACCTTTTAAGGCATGCTAACCAAAGTTGTTACTAAGCATCCCCTCATGTCCCCTTCGGACATTTGTATTTGCAGATTCATTACAGCTTAAAGGACTAGTTCAGTCTTTGGGGAAATACGCTTATTGGCTTTCATTCTGAGAGTGAGATGAGAAGATCAAAATCAATCCAAATCTCTCTTTGTGTTCACAACAGAGCTGGAGCCAGGATGTGTTAGCTTAGCTTAGCATAAAGACTGGAAGCAAGGGAAAACACCTAACCTGACTTGGTCCAAAGTTCAAAAATACATCTACCAATGCTTCTTGTATGTAGCCTCGTGAGACCTTCCTGATCTCGCGAGCTCCAGTTTTCCACTCGCAGATCAGTCTGGCATCTTGAGGCAGAGAAAATTTGGAGCCGTTAGCCAAACGACCGGGCCAATCAGCGTTGGTTTTGAGGTGGGTTGGGTGGTGATAGACTGATGGTTTATCCAATCAGCTAACCAGTATTATCAGCCAGCGGTAGCCCTAATTCTGTTAGCCGCTCGCTAATGCTTTTTTTCTCTTGGATCTTTCTTTTGGAATATGGTCATATGGTCACCATGAACCTGAAATGGTGACTTTTATTCCTAAATTCTCGTTACACAAATGGCAAATATCCTTTACCGACATGTTGCTTGCATGCTGAGCTTACGAGCTATGCTTTGCCTGCAGCAGCAGGGGCGGGCTTGTGGTTGTATTTTCATACGCTTCGTGGATCTGATTGGTTGATTTGGCCCGTCTATCACCAACATAGGTGATAGACAGATGGTTCATCCAATCAAATAACCAGTATTCCGCCCCTTCCCAAAAGTTCTCCAACGGAAAGTTCCCAGATGGATATGCCGAGCAAATGCGAAGCAATCCATCTGGCGGAGTCAGGTTATCTTGTATGTACTATACATACAAAATACATTGTTGGAGAACTGTGTAGGAATGGCCATGATATTTAATTTCTAATATTCTCTCTACTTTAATGTCCGATGTAAAGCAATTGCTAGTGATGTCCAAATAAAGCTTTGCTAAGCATTTTCATTTTCTTTCTGAGCCCATTCGATGGCACTGTTCTGTTCAACAAAGAGTTGAAAGCACATTGAATTGCCATCCCTTGGGCTTTTCTCTTTAAACCAAGAGTGCCATCTAGGTGCATCAACAAATACAATTAATAGTTTACAAAGCTTCATTTGGACATCACTAGTAATTGCGGAACAGCACCATCTCCTGTCAAGTCTGTTCAATTTCTGTAACTAACTAAAACTGTTGTAGGGACCCAGGTTCCATTCAGCCCAAGATTATTTGTTCTGGGAGAAGGGTCAATCCTCAGTGGGATGGATAAGCACAAAAAAGTTGGTTCCACACTAGTTTAGTGATAGCCAGACAGATTATTTAAAGAGGTTGAAAGAATGAAGGGGTGCCATCAATTCAGGAGAAGGCTTGTGAGATAGCTAGGGTGGCGGCATTTCAAAAGTTGTCATATAAACGTTTTGCCAGATTGGATGTCTATACTAGGGAAAGTACCTGGACATTCTGGAGGGCTCCTCAGAAGCTTTGTGCTGGGGACTGTGCACTTGTATGATGGGCTTATGGTGTTGTCATACATATTTTTGGTACATTTGTTGGTTTATGGCTTATTGTTTTTTTCGTTACTATTCTGTTGAATGGTTTTGAATATTGTAGTTTCTGTGTCATTTTTTCTTTATTTTTGATTGAGTGGATGGTGATGACCTTAAAGGTATAGTGGAGGATTTTCCCGAATTTTAGAAACGAACCGCCCTCTGTACTTTTTGAAAAAATGCAAATGCGCAACACTCTGTCTGCTCCAGAGAGGGAACGCCTATTAAACGTGTGCACGAGAGTGCACTGTTTACAAGTTGCTTTCGGCATGACTCATACAAGACTACTTTCCAAAAGAAGATTTGCACTTTTTCACAAATTGAGATGTTTACCGTGTGTGCGCGGTGCGTGACTTGTGCCAGGTCTAGCATCGCTAATCATAGCTTACATCAACTTTTACTAGCAGTGATTTTAAATGGATTTCTCCAAATAGCATGCCAAACTTTACCTGTGGAGTAGAAACTTCACAACCTGTGCTTTTAGCGCACACCAGCGTGTGAAATATTATCCCAAAAGCTTCAATGCTTCAATGAATGGCTGAAACCGTAGCTCAAGCTCACCACACATATACACCTGAAAGCTAGGGACGTGCACGTACAACGGCCTTACGTAAACATATCACCAGAATGATTGACAACTAGGAGGACAAATAGTCTTGATGATCCACCCGGAAAAAGAAAATCCTCCACTATACCTTTAATCACAAAAAAAAACTGCAACTGACATTTAGTGTTTTAACCTGGCTATATAGTTTCAGTTTAGTTTTAGGTTTTCTTCTCTCTAAGTCTGCTAAGTATGTACTTCGGAAACTGTCACCATATCATTTTTATAAGGTGATATGTTTACAGCTGTTGCCCCAATGGCCAGAAAATCTTTTCAAATAATGGAGCTTTAACAGTCAATGAGATTGAAATTTAACTACTCATTCTTAGCCTGACATCCGTCATATTCAGATTCTAGTCAGAATATACTGACAATATACTGCTCCATTGGGCTGTGATTATGATTATTCAACCGAACCAGAAAAGAAAATGCCTCTGCACTCAATTGGATAGACCTAAACCAATCAGAGCAACAAAGTATGTGACGTATGTTCGTACCATCGGGGCAAGCTGATAAATTAAACTTTTGCCGAATCCCGTAGGAAGGACAGCAAAAACATATTTTCGATCGACAAATGCCTTGATCGCGGTTCTCTATTCCTCTTTTAAAATGAATGCACTGTCGATGTCTTCTATAACAGACGTGATGGCGGAATCTACACATCTCAATTCTCCAGCGGCAGCCACCTTTGTTATAAACAAATTCAACCCAAGCAACCAAACTAAAGCCAGCAGCTTTGCACACAGAGGGATTAACAAAATGTCCTGTTAAATTACAGTAAACTACTGGCAGCTACAGTTGCCAGCTTGAAACTGTTATTCTACAGTGAACCTACTGTGATCTACAGTTTAGTACTGTAAAAATATTACAGTAGTGTGCTGTATGGAAAATAAACATTTAAGTATTATACTGTCAGGTCTTTGGTTGCAATTATACTGTTATTTTACAGTTCTTACAGTATTCTCCATTAACAACTTATTACTGTAAAACTGTAGAATGTGATCTTCACAGTAATATAAACTAATGATTTAAAAGTTTTAAAATGAAACCCCCTGAAATAATAATAATAATAATAATAATAATAAATGAAAATAGCTGTCACAGAAATAGCTCAGACAAGAGATGGCCCAACAAGGCATTTATTAAAGCTGAACATTTTCAGTATCTACAAAATCCATAAAAACACCATTACTACTTGGTTGTCAGAATTTTTTCTAACATTACATTCGTTAAACTTTGTATTTTCTTCCCCTGGTCAAAATTGACCAGGTCTGGTTTGACTGTTTGCAAAGCATAGAGTACAAATTATCTGCCAATTCAACTTCATTTAACCTTACTGCTAGTTTTTTGCCTTCCTCCTTCCTCCCTCTACCCAAAGACAACAGTTGGGTTAAAGTCACTCCATCAAATGCATAGCAGCTAAGAAAACTAAGTAAAAGCTAACTAAATTACACACATTCCATTAACAATAACAATTAAACGTATCAAACTGGCTCTCAACAATGGTGGGTCCAAAAATGAACCTGGACATCTGAGACAGATGGACTGAACTATACTGGCTAAATAAAACCCCACTCAAAGTCCATCACATTTTTTAGTCGAGTGGCCACATGGGGATTCACCGTTGTTGCCTTTTTGTGGACCAGCTTCCCGTGGCTGGTCTTTCTTCCCCTCTCAGGGTTAATCCCAAAGAGGCGCCTAAAATGTAATAATAGAAAAAGTATATAAGATATTAGGTATGGTAAGTAAAGATAATTTGCATTTAATATGGAACCCTATGACAGTAATTGAATAAAAAATGAAGATGTCTTTTTATGATAATGACCCCTGTGTCTCATAATTATGAGAGAATGATCTCATTTTGATACACTATTGAGAAACAAAACATTCATGATTCAAGATTACAACAGATCAGCTGTTGCCATTATTACAGTATCTATTAAACTTTGATTTGAGGGTGGCATTAGGAAACATTGTCATCTTTGGGAAACTTTATCTTTGGCAAAGTTTAACATATAGATACTTTTTGAAGACTGTACTTCAGGCTCCTCAACCATGGTCTCTATTGTCAACTTAAGAAGAGCAGTTAGCGAAGGACACATTGCTCAATGAGTGCACCACAGAGAGTGACATGGCCAGTCTGAACAGCCCCATTCCTTAATTAAGATGGGTGCCAAAAGGAAGCAAGATATGCTTTTAGGTGCAACAACTGTAAAAGTTAATATACCAGCATGGCTTATAATAAATGACAATTCAATATTTCTGAACAGAGCTGGGAAAAGGGGTAACATACTCAAACAATATTTCTGGCAGAAATTTACCTTTGAACAAACTCCACTGTCCTTGCAGCTTCTTCTTGGTATTGCAGGTTGAACACATAGTACGTGGCGAAAACTGCAGCAAGCCCTGTGATGAAGGTTTTTTGGATGCCATCACAGTTGACCTGGCTTTCGATGCTGATCATCCAATGTCCCAATGTGACTCTATCACCAGCAACTGATGCAGACAACAGTTATGGAAAATAAATATGGGTATAAGGGCCTTATATGAGGATAAGAAGTTTACAGAAAAAGCCACCCCTTATAGATTGTTTTATTTTTTTAACAGTAATGTTTTGTGCGACTTGATGTGTTTGTGTGGCATTAAAGCTATTTTTTTGTTGTTTAACTGGTGTTTTAGGTCAATACACACACACATTGAACTGTAGTGCTAAAAGGAAAGCTGGACAGAAATGTGTTTGATGTATTCATTGCAATGTCTGTGTATTTTGCAGAATAACACACTAAAGACAGAACATAAAAGTTACACTGAGTCTTTGTTCAAGTGTGCAACACCTATCCACACATTTTCTACTGTATTTTTATCAAGTATCATAAATTATATTATTGCAAATCATTAGTTTCCACAACTTGAGATAGCAAAAAAAATTATGAGAGAATTACATCCATGACACACCACAATAAAACTTAAGTTTAGGAGACAGATACAGAAAGAGAAATTAGACAGATGGAGACACAGAAAGACAGACTCACTTTGTTCTATACTCCATGTCATGCTTTTATGACACTTACCCAGTAGAATCAGTCGTGGACTGGTTGGGTGGGTCAGTGTGCGTTCAGCATTGACTGCTGTGGCAGACATCTGTATAACATGGACAACATTATCCAAATTAAGAATGGAATTGCATGTACAGTCATTGTAGACACAACAAATCTTGCTAAACAAAACTTACATCAGCTAAGAGTATCAGTCCCTATGTTCTTTCATCAAAGTAGGCCATCCGTAACTGGATGATGCAAAGAGTCAATTCCCCATCTTCAGACTGTACATCTTTGTTCTTCAGTTTTGTCCTTAAATACTTCTCTATTCCTTGTCCACATTCTTCAATGGATAGCTCCAAGGCACACAGAACGCTGATGTCAGTATCAGGTTGTACTCTGGTTTTTGCCTGCTGCAGTTGCTCCATCACTGACTCTGAGGACAAGAGAGACTCAATGGTGTTTTTCACAGGTACATATTGTCCAGTCCTTCCAGAAAAATGCAGAGTTTTATTGTGATTGTTGCGGGCAAAAATCCTTGATTATGCAGCACGTTTTCTTAAAAAATGCAATGGAATATGCAGGATATTTATGCAATTTTATGCATTGAAATTGCGGGAACTTGCATAAATTGCGGACACTTGCAAAAACTGCGGATTGATGAAAAAGAGAAAAAAAAGTGATTCCCCCAACACCCTGCTTTTCGATGATGTTCACGTCGTGTAATTATGTCACTTCATAACATTCCCATGGCAACAGGGGAAAATGGCTGCTCTTGTGTGAAGTAAAGGCAACATTTTTCAACTTTCTGCTAAGATGTATGTGACTTTTTTGCAACGAAAATGCAGGGATTATGAAATCATGCAAGCCCCGCATATTTTGCATGGAAATTTGCAATTTATCGGTGAAATCTGCGATCTCTGTGGAGATCCTCATTTTTCAGTGTATCTATGACAGTATTTATGTCAACTTCAGAAAGTCCAAGTGATGTCAACTTCTCAAAGCTTGGAAAGTAGGTGAGACTGATTGATTTCATGTATTTCCTGATAATGTTCAATTATTGTTTGAATGGTGGAGGAAGGAAGGAGCAATTTAGCTTGTAATTTCAAATAAAACAAGGCCAAATATCTGACAAATTCCCCTTCATCTGCTCTTTCTGGGTAGACTTCCGTGTCTTCATCACTGGACTGACTGGGATTTTCAAGCTGTGTATCGCAGCCCTCATCATTACGATCACTGGTGCAGCTTGTACTTGCTATGGACTCAACTAGACTTCCTTCAGAGTAATCTTTATGCTTTCTGGAGACATGCAATGTGAATGTTGACTTCACATCGCACAAGGACTTCACAAGGTCCCATGGCGTGGAAATTTAACTTTATGAGATTTTTTAACATTAATATGCGTTCCCCCAGCCTGCCTATGGTCCCCCAGTGGCTAGAAATGGTGATAGGTGTAAACCGAGCCCTGGGTATCCTGCTCTGCCTGTGAGAAAATGAAAGCTCAGATGGGCCAATCTGGAATCTTCCCTTTATAAGGTCATGAGGAGGAAGGTTACCTCCCCTTTCTCTGCTTTGTCTGCCCAGAGAATTTGGCCCACCCATGAAAAAGAGACACCATGGCTTTCAAACAAGCAAAGTGGCAGCTGATCAAGGCCACACCACCTTCCACCTTGCCCCCCTTCTCTCCTCCTCAATAGCTACAGACACAGAAATGGCACATACTAAGGAAAGGTCATTGTGGGACTGGCTCTAGTGGCTGTAATTCTGCACCAAGGCTGAATTTCGGGAAACAGACTTCAGATACAGTATTAGGGGACCACTAAGGTCTATATTAAAGCATCCAAAGAGCACTATGTCATGGGACCTTTAACTGTAAATGTTTTGTCACATTGTCTGAAAGGGCACGAGACTGTCTTGCCATCAGTTATATGACTTTTCATGTGCAAGAGAAGACCCCGGATAGCCTCACATTTTGTACTACAGAAGTCCATATGACATGTTAAATCTCCTGCATTAATCCAGTTTAGTTACATTCTTTACATATTTATGGTGATGAGAGTGAGAGCGAAAGGCCAAAAACTTAGAAAAAGCTCTTGTGCATTCAGGGAAACCACAATTGAAAGATGCATTAGGCAGACAACTACGAGTTTGCATGTGCATGGCATGCAAATATATTCCTGCAGGATTTAATTAATTATTTAATTAATTAAATGCTAAAGCCAATTTATGCTAATTTAAGTAATGTGCTTCAACAGAAAGCTAAACTTTTTTTCCACATAGTTGCTAATGAGAGTAATGTATGTGCGGCACATACTTTTGACTCAATCTTTTCGGCAAAAAAACGTCAATAAAATGTTAATCCAACACAAAATCACATTAGCATTATGCTGACTTTTGCAAGATTATATTTACCTTCTTAAGAAAGCCACGGGGACAGGATGGATGAGGGTGCGCTGCGCAGTTGATGAGTCCAGATGAAAACTAATTCTTCTTGTTATTGTGTCCTCAATCTCAAATAAAAACACTGATGTGTAGGCCTATTTTTTATTTAATATTTTTTTTATTTTGCTCAGATGAACTATTAAACGGACAGAAGATCAAGTCTGATTTAAAGTTAACTGAAAAAGAAAAATAAATACTATATTATACCGTAAGATTATAGGTAGCTTGCTGTAAAAAATAAATAAATACTGCTTTTCACCGTAAGATTTTACAGGAGCCTGCCGTTAATATTTTCTTCCTCAAAGACATCAGAATTTACAGTATTCAACTGTATTAATGGAAAATGTTTTTTTAAGATTATTTTTTTGGGCATTTCCAGCCTTTATTCTGATAGGACAGCAGAAGACATGAAAGGGGAATGACATGCAGCAAAGAGCCGCGGGTCAGAGTCAAACCCTGGCCCGCTGCGTCAAGGAGTAAATCTCTACATATGGGCGCCTGCTCTACCAACTGAGCTATCTGGGTGCACTACTGTGCCAAATATCCAGTATTTGTACAGCAATTTGTTACAGTATATGTAAATAATACATAATGTAAATAATATATAATATAAAATATATAATATATATATATATAATGTTTCCATTTTTTGGGCTTTTCTAAGAAATGTGTGTAAATTTATCCAAGACACAACTTCTTACAAACCAAGGCAGAGACGTCCTTTTACGAAAATAAGTCCTAAAGGATCTGCCAGTGACTCTAAACCGCTGCCAGACATATTAGAGCATGAGACATTGTATTACCTTAAAGCAGCAGATGCATTAAAAAACAACACAGAGTAGAGTGTGGGATCAGTTGCCTTACTGCAGTGCTGTGTTTTTAAGTAGTGGTAGCATAGACAAATCTGACGTGATTTGTTTATTTGGGGATTAGATGTGCACAGAGTGCTCTCTAAAATCTGGATTAAAGACAGATGTGCGTCGTACAGGAAGATTGTGTCTGATACATTATTCTTGGAAGTTATGACTGTTTTCAGTACAGATGCTTCTTAGCCATTGCTGTCATTATAAACCAGAGTGGGGGGAGCTTGACAGCATTGTGGTTTCAAATCCTTAAATTCTGAAGACTGGTGGTCCAATATGTTGGATCTTCAAAGCCGTAACTCAGGACACATTTGAAAGAAAGTCTTTATTTATGAAATTTGCTCTGACAGCATTACATTCTGAACATTTTCTGAAGATGAAGGTTGAAGTGATGTTGATTTGGAAGCTAACAGATCTGTTTTTCTTGTTTTGGTTTTGTGCTCTGAGAAATCTGACTTGCTATTATGAGAGTATCATTCCAAAATGATATGCACCATTAAAATAAATAAATAAAATGTTGGCAAATGATTGCTGCCATAAAGCAAAATATTGGATGCTGAAAAGATTGTGAAGCAGGTCAAGAACTTGTCCTTAAAAGAGTACTTTGACATCTTGTGAGATGTGCCTTTTCACT
The DNA here is from genome assembly GCF_004354835.1 of Perca flavescens. Taxonomy (NCBI): domain Eukaryota; kingdom Metazoa; phylum Chordata; class Actinopteri; order Perciformes; family Percidae; genus Perca; species Perca flavescens. The sequence continues at coordinate 8,356,133 of NC_041348.1, forward strand.
TTCTTGCAGAAATTTACATGAAAATATCAATACCACTCTCATGTCTGTGCAATAGGTATGGAGCTAAAGCCAAGATGTACTTAGCCTAGCTTTTCATAAAGACTGGAAGCAGTGGGATACAGCTAGCATAGACTGGTTCCAGACCTGTGAAACACCTCAGATTTGTTCGCCAAGTCCAATAGGTCTGGTGTGCTCAATAACTGCTGCTTCCCCTGGCTGGTTCCTTTCTGAACCAGCCAGACCCCCCCACCCTTCCAAACAGAAACGGCATACAAACAAAATGTCAAGCTGAATAAAATCAATGAAACAAGATTGAACAGGCTACAAATTTGTCTCTCCCCAAATGTCTTTCTTACATTTTTGGTGGTACTGATTAAACAAACGACAGGGAACATGGTATTCAGTGAGCTTGAGAGGTGCTGTTGGCTTATTTTAAAACTTTGGACAGAGCAGGGCAATCTGTTTCCCCATGCTTCCAGTCTTTATGCAAAGCTAAGATGGTCGCCTCCTTGGTCCAGCTGTGTATTTAACATGCACAGAAATTGATTGATTGATTTGAAATACTGACTTGTAAACCAGTGTTGTGGAATGATACTGCAGCACTTGTGGGTGGGTGAAGTCACACACCACAGCACAACCAGACATAAGGATAGCTTCTAGTTTACTATTTACCCACATGATTTGATGCTGAATTGGATGGGATTCTGCTAAGAACTCCCCAATATAACAATGCAGTCCCTCATAGTACTCAAACAAACAAATGAAAAAGCATATGGCCATTAAACCATGTTTGTGCATAAAAAATGTTCACTTAAGGCGGTTCAAGTTGGTTACATCACTGGTAAAGCTTTCCATGTTGATAAGTCCCTTCTAAGAAATACACATCTAGAAAGACACAGTATTGCACGTCTGCAGCATGCATCAAGCAGTTTCTGTACAAGCCCTGTTACGTGCATCTTTGCCAACTTAAGGTATAATGGCACATGGATCTGTTGCTACACTAAAAATAAATAAATATCAAATAAAAGAAACTCAATGAATGAACAAGCTGTGAATACACAAATAAATAAAGACTTTACTCAGCAACAGTGATGTGTGTGTTGCTTTAAAACTCATACAGTAGTAACATCCTGTTAGTCCTGTTGCTTTAGTCTTGTTAATGCCGGTAGTTAATTACGGTAGTCCATGTGTAATACTGTACAGGGCAGCAGCATTTACTGTTACTTTAATTGAAATGTTGTCACTGTAGTAGGAGCGCCATTAAGGGAAGAATGTCTGGTATTTAGCTCAGTTACTGCCTCATAAGCAGTCTGCTCTGAACACAATTAGCTATGCGACTCAGTCAGATCCAAAGTTTACAGAGGCGATAGCAGCCGAATGATCTACTCTTGTTATTTTGACCGTTTGATCATAAAGATAGAGAGCTTCAGAGAAGAGAGTGGTATTTAGGGAAGTACAGGCAGGGGCTGGAAGCACAAACATTTGATTATGGTTTAGATAGGAACAGTCCAACTTCAGTTAGACATAGACAGTAAGTTCTTCAGTTGTGCAAAGCTTTCATGACTATCTAAAAACTCTGCCAATCAATATATTCATGACACTGACATATGGCACTTCATTAAACATATTTTTCTCAGAAGTTGATGGAGACATACAACATACAACAACCACACAACATAAGTTGTGTTGCCAAAAACCACATGAACGCTAATATTGCACATTGTCTGTTGGATGTGTAAATGCACAACTGGTAACACATTAGTCAAAACCAACTTCATAAGGTGACAAGATGTCCATGGTTTGTGTTTTTCAGCTTGCTGTGGAGATCCTCTTTGTAGATCCTCTGTAGCCTTGTTTCAGATCACTCGCTTCTCCAAGTCCATTAGCCAATCAAATAGATCTGGTGTTGTGCTCACTGACAGTTATTTTCCCTGGCTAGAAAAACAATTGCTCAATCTGAGTTTAGTAGGGGGGATTAAGAATAGGGGCACCATCTTCCTACATATGCTAGCTACCTAGATACAATTATAAAAATAAGTGATTGAAAAATGGCGGATTACATCAGCATATTTTTTTACAATTTTAAAAAAACGACTAAAGCTTTAGTAATGAGTGTAGCAGAGAAACATGTTTAAATGGAAAGATAGGAAAATGTTAATGCTTAAGTTAGGACAAAAATGCTGTTGAAATAAATTGCAAACGAACAAAAAGTTGGCTACAAGACATCATGTCTGTTTTGGGTTGGCCATATTAATAGTAGGCAGAGCTGGAGAGTTAATTAGTCTGTTTTTATTTTTGTACATCCGCCATTGGACTAGTTAGACTAGGGAGCACAACTTGTACAACCAGCCAACCAGTTGTTGGCGTATGATGTGGGTAAATATGACCTTGTGATATAATTATGTAAAGGAGGAGAAGCTGTATAAGTGGTTCAGTCCAGCGGTGACATGTGAGCCAGAGTTGGAGCTATGCGCACCCAGCAGCCTCTGATATTCTTCAACCATCCTGCCAAACTTGTTGCTCCACTTGAACATGCAGAAGGGAAACAACTGTATCCCTCTTCTAAGGACAACTAAAACATTCCGCACTTTTTTCATACACTGCTACAGTTTAGGCTAGAATGCACACAATCAGCAGTACACACACCAGTAGATCAGGTTAAACAGGATGTAGGCGCCAGGGAATATCATGCGAGAATAGGTGTCAATGGCGTGAGTGTTCTGGATAATCCGGAAGCCGCGGATGCCCTTCTTCTTGGTCCCCGTGGGCTCGGTGTCCAGGGAGAGATGCACTACCATTCGCTCCTGTTTTTCCGACACATCTTCAGGTGCCATGGAGGCCCTTGTGTACCCCGCCAGGCTGTTGGCATCCGCCTCGCTGTATGTCCCATCTAGCATCATGGTCCTGGCGTGGGACATGCCACAGGTGCAGGGGAGTGTCTGGGACTGGGCAAAAGAAAGGAAAGAAATCAAGATTGAAAAAGAAGTTGAAAGCACCATTTGGAGACACACTCCATATGTGAAACAGTCTCTGTACCTGTTCTCTGGCTTTTTCTCTGAGCTTGCGGTCTTTACCATCCCTCACTGTCGTCAGGTAGTTGACGGCAGCATATTCGAGCACAGAAAGGAAGACAAAGACAAAACTGACCCAAAGGTAAATATCCACAGCTTTGATGTAGGAGACCCTGGGCATGGAGGCGTTGACTCCAGTGATGATGGTGGACATGGTGAGCACTGTGGTTATACCTGAAGCACAGAGAACATACAATCTTATTATGAAGAAGGTTCATATTCATGTTATCTCTGTCTGTCGGGGACAGACATCACTCTGGAACATGCAGGGCAAAAACTAGAAACTGATGAAACTGTTAGCTGTAATTGTTGGAACAATTGGAGGAGCAGTGCAGGAGCAATTTTAGGCCTTTTTTAGGGTGTTTGACGAGCTCTCGCAAGATCAGTTTTTGAGCCACAGCAGAGATTCCGTACCAATGTTAAAACAATCTTTTTTTATTCCGCCCAACAAATTCTTTGTTTCTCTTTTAATAATTAATGTATTGTTTGGACCTCATTATCTTTTAATTTGATGATGTGACTTTTAATTTTTTCATTTATTTAATATTTGCAAAATACCATTTGATTTGTAATACCACCTCACCTTTGTAGTAATAGCCCTGTGGCTCAGCATTAAAGTCAGTTTTCTTAGAAATGTTGGTGTCTTTCCAGTTACATAATTCAGTGTTTAACCTACAATGATGGTCCAAAATTATGTTAAAATGCAGTTAGCACAGTAAAATAACCTTTTTTAAAGAATTATGTTTAAAGGGTACCAGACACCCCTAAAGATGTGATCCTAGAATCGCCACTGTATTGAACCCAAAAATGTGCCAGCACCCTAATTCAGCAGTTGCATGACATGATTATTGCATGTGTCTTAGATATATTTATATGCAAATCTATATATATATATATATATATATATCCCACTTAAAATGTATTTTTGTATGCATTTCATTCCATATGACATATGATATGACAATATGATATGTTTTGGCTTATGTAGCTGTTAATAAACTCAAAAATATGTTAATTAAACAAAAGATTGATTGATTGAATACAAATCAAATTGTACACAAATACAGTATAATATTGCATATATGCTACAATAAAACAAACTAAAATCTGTTGGCCTACAGATTAAATTCGATAATGAAAATGGTTGGAAATTGATTAATTCCGACAACTATGGACAACTATTTTCAAGCAGTCCATAGTGGAAAAATAAAACTCAAATTTCTCTGAAAATTCAATCCTTTTGTTTTTTAAATGATGATGTAACATGATATAGTGTTGATGGATGTGGTGGTATGGGGGTTACACACATCAGTTACAAATTTCTTTCTTGAATCAGTCTTCATCAGTTATGAATCTTTTCACGTGTCTATATTTTTTCCAAACGAACACAAAATGGACATTCAAATACAGAAGTGGTTCAAAAGAAATATTTAAAATGCTGTGTTTCATTTGCTTTAGGTAAAGAGGTAAATTGCAAAAGATTTAACATCATAACTTCATCATCTCAAGCACCAGTAAAGTAATAACCTTTTCCTGCATTTCACAAAGGAACATAGCAGTGCTGATGATCTACAGAAAGTCTCAACGTGTAGAGCACAAATGGCAGACATGCTGATATATAGTGATGCAAGACTAAATATTAAGTTTTACAACTTTCTGAACTTGGTAACACTAAAGACCTTAATATAACTATAGTAACATGTAGACATTAAGTGCTTTGTTGTTATAGAAATGCACATTACACTCCTGAAATGAAAGTGCATCTGTTTTCCTCATGATCTGGATCAGCACACGATATCTTCAAATTAGACAGAAATACCCTCATATTTAATGATGGTCAAAATGGATCAACAAGTAAGTAATTAGGATTCATAATGTGAATGTGAGATTAACATTTTATCCTTTTACATTCAACTATATTAACAATATTGTTAAACAAAGCATTAGCTAGTGCAGATGTATTCTTGCAAACCTTTTTACATTCATTTTCTTACACTCACTCTTAAAAAAGGTTCCAGAAGATCTTTGTAACAACAGTGTCACAAGCTGAAGGTCAACATGCCTCTTCTTCAGCACTTATCCTTTTCCTTTAACTGCGCCAACCTTTAGTATGCATCTGGATTGAACTGTTTAGCAGTGGTCTCTTACAATTAAAAAAATTAAATTAAATTAAAGCTGCGAGCAGCGATGGACGGGCCCTCGCGCCTCTGCGCGCGTCTGGGTTTCCGGCGGACGCCGCTCCTTGCGATTGTGCATTTGTGCGGCACTCAGACGCCACAAACCGTCACCAATGAAAAGGGAACTCCCCGCCGAGTTCAACGATACCTCACACAAGACTACGTCATACGGTTCATTAGCTGTGAAAGGGGGCGTGGCTAAAGCATAGGGGGCGGGTCCAACCATCACCAATTAAAAATGAAGCCTCTGCTGAGATGAATGATAACTCACACAAGACTCTACCTTAAATGGGTTAGCATGTATGAAAGGGGGCGTGGCTTAAACATAGGGGACAGTCCAAACCATCACCAATGAAGAAGGAAGTCTCTGCTGAGTTCAATGATACCTCACACAAGGGTATACCTTAAACGGTTCAAATGTTATGAAAGGGGGCGTGGCTTATGCATAGGGGGCGGGTCAAACCATCACCAATAAAGAAGGAACTCTCTGCTGAGTTCAATGACACCTCACACAAGACTCTACCTTAAACAGTTCAAATGGTATGAAAGGGGGCGTGGCCTGATTAAGTGGGCGTGGTCATATTATAGGGGGCGGCTCAGTATCACACGTAGACCACACATTCTGAGTTTCATGCAAATCGGATGATGTTTGTCATATAAGGCAGATTTCCTGTTGCCAGCGGGGGGTGCTATGACCAAAAGTCAATTTTGGCCTGTAGGTGTCCTCAGGCATGGACCCTTGTCAATTGTGAGAAATTTCAGGCAGATATGACAACGTACACTCAAGTTACAACAACTTCTTTGTTCATCGCTAAACACTCAAAATGGCCGCCACGCCACGCCCACACCGCCTGACAAAAAGTTTTTATTTTAATAACTTTTCATTGTTAAGGTGTTGGGATGGTACAGACCAAGTTTGAAGTCCATCGGATAAAATCTCTAGGAGGAGTTCGTTAAAGTATAGCACCTTGACTTTTAGGCCTACTTCCTGTTGCCACTAGGGGGCGCTATGACTTTAAGTAAATATCGGCCTTTATTTGTCCTCAGGGTTGGACTCTTATGAATCCTGAAAAGTTTCGAGGTAATCGGACAACATACACACGAGTTACATCCACTTCCTGTTTCGGCGGCAAAATGCACAAAATGGCCGCCCTGCCACGGCCACGCCCTATGACGAAAAGTTTTTCTTTTAACAACTTTTCCTCTTTAACATCTTAAGATGGCACAGACCGAGTTTGAAGTTTATTGGATGAAATCTCAACATGTGGAAATGGCCAAAAATCGCACTAATTTCGAACATTTAATTCAAAATGGCGGACTTCCTGTTGGGTTTAGGGTATGGCTCTAATGAAGTTTTCTGTACATCTTGACATGTTACATAAGTGTACCAAGTTTCGTGAGTCTACGTTAAACGCACTGCAGGGGCTCAATTTTCTTAACTTTCTAGGGGGCGCTAGCGAGCCATTTTTGTGCGCCTATTCCCGAAACCCTTAAGATACTTAAATTTTCACCAGACTTGATGCGACCGCCAAATTTGGTGAGTTTTTGAATATATTAAGCCCCTGAAAAAGCCAATTCATTTGACGGGAAAATAATAATAGAATTATTCCTTCAGTTTCAATAGGACCTTCGCCGCTGTCGGCGCTCGGGCCCTAATAAAAAAATAAAACAGACCAGAGAGTAGACTCATAGAAAGTGCATTCCTTTTTGCAGTAAGGCTGTCATTCATAGTGCTGAATGTCCTCTTGCACTCACTAGTGGAAACAATAGTCCTGATAGTTTTTAGTAGAGGCTCTAATGCAGCAAGTGTTGCCAAAGGACCATGATCCATAATCGATCTTTGCCTACTGATGGTACTTGTTGATTTTTGGGTAGCTGCTTTTTTTGTCTTTTGTTTTGTCTGTTGTCTGCTGTGCTCAGACTCTGCTGCATTCAGGAAGTGTCTTTTTTAAGAGCAGATAAAATAAAAAGGGGAGTTCATATATATATCTGACTGCTTGATTTTGTCGATGGAAAACTCCATGTAGCAATACGTTATAATATTGAAGCATTATGATGTTGAATCGTTTTGAATTGACAGGATAATCATAATTGAATCGTGAGACCAGTGAAGATTTACACGCCTACTGTACATCTAACTCCTCTTTAGGCCAACTTTAAGGATCTAGGATTTTCATGTCATGCATTAGCTTTTTATAAGAACTGTCCAGCGTTTATTTGTCCAAGTCTGTGGTTCACACGTTTTTGTCCACAGCTGCACGAGCTGTAGTCACATGTGGGCCAGGAATGGAAACTATGGACTCAAACACTTGCATAACTCGAGTCAACAGACTGTCTGCTGGCACTGTCATCTCTCTTTTTTGGTGTTGCAGAGAGAGGTAGCTAAGCTCTGTGAGCGCATCATACATCAGTCCCAGATTGTTGACAAATGCTGCAGATGTGAGCACATCATCAAGCCCTTTATATTTTGCCCCGTCACTGGAATCTCTGCTTATGTCATTTGTTGCTTATGGAAGAAGTACTTTGCACATCCAACACTTCTTTTGTACAAGTGAAATGTGTGTTTATTGAGAAACACTCCCATTGATAAGTGATTGTCAACTGTCCCAAACCTAGGGACACAGAATGGGAGGATCAGAATGTATATAAGACCATTGTTGTGTTCATGGTTGCAAATACTCTTGACAAAGGTCCAGAGGGACCGAAACGTTAGTTTTCATTAATATGATGCAGAGCAGCAAAAAGTGATCATGAAGGACTTTTACTTAATGCCACCCATCGGACGGACAAAAAATGTCCTATCGTTAGTAGGCGCTGTCTAACTTCTTGTGCACACTGTCCTAAGTCCCTTTGATTTTTTGGGCAAGCATGGTACAGCAAGTAGAGTTATCAAAAAAGACCTGAAAAAAATTGAGGCCAGAAACTTCCTTGATGACATCACCTACTGCTAGCTCCAGCCGGTGGTTTAAGCAGTGCCGCACAAAAATGCCCAGGAATTTACTGCACAGCTGGCTAGCATACCGCTCTTCTCCCTAGCATTACTGATGCCCCATCACAAGTAAAATAATCTAGACACTGATCTAAAAAGTCCTCGGTGAAATGTAAAAAAGTCAATGAACTCCCCAAAATAAATTTCAGGGTAAGCATCCACTAATGCTGAACGTAGACATACACCTCACACAGATTTGCCACTTGAAAATACAGTTTCCTGTTATTTTTTGTGATGTCTTTTGCAATTTTTTCCTTCATCAAATCTGCAATATGGTTGAGTATTACTCCACACGTCTTACTGGATTGCAAGACCCTGCCCATATTTAGTCCATTCAGGTGTTGCAAACTCAAATCAACTGGCATGTCCGCCAGCGGCCAGCAATGCTTGCCTACTTTATTTGCTGTTTGAATGATTCTTGCCATGCTCTCGTAATCTGATGCATGCATAGCCAGTACCTGCTTCTCAATTGCTTCACGTGAAGCCCATTTTAGTGTGTCAGTAGTCTTTTTATGAGCAAGTGATTCTTGGTTATTTAATCTCTTTCCTAAGGCCTAGATCGTGTTTGTACTCATCATGGCTGAAGTGCGTCACCACACACTCGCACCTTTCAGTCAAAGGTTTCAGTCTTGTCCACAGTGTACTCCCAGAGATTTAACATGTCTGCAAATTTATCATCCAAGATTCTTATCTTTTCACAATGAACCAATCATTTGCCTTGCAGAAACAGTGCTCTTGGTCCCTCATCCAGCAGTCAGGTGCACTGTGCCCAATGTGCGAACTGCCACCCAGTTTCGTAGCTGTTGGGGGGAGTTGTGTTTAGATAGTTGTGTTTAGATCACAGAGATGCAGTTTGCAGCATGGTTGCCAGATCCCGCAAGAGAAACAAGCAAGCAACTAGGCTCTCCAAATGAAACAAAAAAAAAACAAATAGTCACAATAGGTCAGTCAGTAGGGAGTTGGATTGGGAACTGGAGGGTTGCTGGTTCAAGTCCCCATACGGATCAGTATGGGCACTGCCGAGATGCTCTTGAGCAAGGCCCCCTCACTCTGACATCCCTCCATTAGTGCATGTTTAGGTACTGAGCATGTGTGTAATTCAGGCCTGTGTTTAATGTGTGTAATAACAACAGAGTGGAAACATTGTAAATTCCCCTTGTGGGATTAATAAAGTATACATTATTTTATATATATTAGGGCTGGGCAACGATTCAAAGTTTTGATCGCGATTAATCGCACGATTTCCCTGATTAATCGCATTGTTATACGCAAATTATAGTGTATAGTGCAATTTTATTTAAAATGTTCTGCCATATGAACAAAAGTGCCATAACATTTGTTCTGCAAACACTTAATATCAGTATTTTGTTTATACAGTAGCAGTTAAAATATTTAGTGTAAATCTCAACTTAAACAATGTAATCAGAAAAGGAAAACTGTCATCATAACAATCATAACATTAAAACTAACTCCAAGGTAATTATGGTTACCCAGTGATGTCCACTAGTCCCCAGTGAGAGTAACACGTTGTAAAGTTGTCGCTTTTGCAGTCCTCTCCTTTTCATTCAACTCGTGTATTCTTCTTGTGATGGTGCGTCTTGAGGGAATCTCATACCTGCCGTCATTTGTTTTGCGATTCTCAGAATGTTTCTCAGACCGACGTCCTCCACGACACTAATGGGCCTGCAGTCTGTAGCTATCCACTTCGCTACTTTGTTTATCTATACTTCTCACACACGCTGCATCTAATGTAGTCTGCCGTCGCGCCACTGTTTGTTTTGTTGAATTATTTGCTGGTATCACCTGTGTGTATTGCATTTAGGTGATATTTCAGACTGGAAGTACTCTGGTGATAAGGAAATTCACATTTGCAGTGTTTACAAATAACTTTGGTTCTGTCTACTGCGCCGTCTAGAAGAACTTTAAAATTAAAATGTCCATGTAAAAGTTCTGTAACCTTCTCCATGTTTGTTGGTTTGTTTATCCGCCAATTCTTTTCTTTTCCAGTTCCTGTAAGCACGGCATCAGTCAGCAACAGACTTTTACAAAATAAAAGAAATAAGCGTTATCGGCCTTAATTAATTAATAAGTTAACTTGCCCAGCCCTATTTTATATATATATATACAATGTATATATATACACACAGTGGGGCAAAAAAGTATTTAGTCAGCCACTTATTGTACAAGTTCTCCAACTTTAAAAGATGAGAGAGCCCTGTAATTTTCAATACAGGTACACTTCAACTATGAGAGACAAAATGAGCAAAAAAATCCAGAAAATCACATTGTAGGATTTTTAATAAATTAATTGGTAAATTCCTCGGTAAAATAAGTATTTGGTCACCTACAAACAGGCAAGATTTCTGGCTCTCACAGACCTGAAACTTCTTCTTTAAGAAGCTCCTCTGTCCTCCACTCGTTACCTGTATTAATGGCACCTGTTTGAACTTGTTATCAGTATAAAAGATACCTGTCCACAACTTCAAACAGTCACACTCCAAAATCCACTATGGCCAAGACCAAAGAGCTGTCAAAGGACACCAGAAACAAAATTGTAGACCTGCACCAGGCTGGAAAGACTGAATCTGCAATAGGTAAGCAGCTTAGTGTGAAGAAATCAACTGAGCAATCATTAGAGAATGGAAGACATACAAGACCACTGATAATCTCCCTCGATCTGGGGCTCCACGTAAGATCTCACCCCGTGGGGTCAAAATGATCACAAGAACGATGAGCAAAAATCCCAGAGGGGACCTAGTGAATGACCTGCAGAGAGCTGGGACCAAAGTAACAAAGGCTACCATCAGTAACACACTATGCCGCAAGGGACTCAAATCCTGCAGTGCCAGACGTGTCACCCTGCTTAAGCCAGTACATGTCCAGGCCCGTCTGAAGTTTGCTAGAGAGCATTTTGATGATCCAGAAGAGGATTGGGAGAATGTTATATGGTCAGATGAAACCAAAATAGAACTTTTTGGTAAAAACTCAACTCGTCGTGTTTGGAGGAGAAAGAATGCTGAGTTGCATCCAAAGAACACCATACCTACTGTTAAGCATGGGGGTGGAAACATCATGCTTTGGGGCTGTTTTTCTGCAAAGGGACCAGGACGACTGATCCGTGTAAAGGAAAGAATGAATGGGGCCATATATCGTGAGATTTTGAGTGAAAACCTCCTTCCATCAGCAAGGACATTGAAGATGAAACGTGGGTGGGTCTTTTAGAATGACAATGATCCCAAACACCCCACCCGGGCAACGAAGGAGTGGCTTCGTAAGAAGCATTTCAAGGTCCTGGAGTGGCCTAGCCAGTCTCCAGATCTCAACCCCATAGAAAATCTTTGGAGGGAGTTGAAAGTCTGTGTTGCCCAGCGACAGCCCCAAAACATCACTGCTCTAGAGGAGATCTGCATGGAGGAAATACCAGCAACAGTGTGTGAAAACCTTGTGAAGACTTACAGATAACGTTTGACCTCTGTCATTGCCAACAAAGGGTATAAAACAAAGTATTGAGATGAACTTTTGTTATTGACCAAATACTTATTTTCCACCAAAATTTGCAAATAAATTCATAAAAAATCCTACAATGTGATTTTCTGGATTGATTTCCTCTCATAATTGAAGTGTACCTATGATGAAAATTACAGGCCTCTCTCATCTTTTTAAGTGGGAGAACTTGCACAATTGGTGGCTGACTAAATACTTTTTTGCCCCACTGTGTATATATGTGTGTGTGTATGTGTGTGTATATATATATATATATATATATATATATATATATATATACGTACATACATACATACACACAGTGCATACGGAAAGTATTCACATTGCTTAACTTTTTCAACATTGTTATGTTATAGCCTTATTCCAAAATGGATGAAATAAATTTTTTTCCTCAAAATTCTACACATAATACCCCATAATGACAACTTGGAAAATAAGTTTGTTAGATTATTTGCAAATTTATTAAAAATAAAATAATGAAGAAATCACTTGTACATAAATATTCACAGCCTTTGCAATCAAGCTCAAAATTGAGCTCAGGTGCATTCTATTTCCACTGATCATCCTTGAGATGTTTCTACAGTTTAATTGGAGTCCAACTGTGGTAAATTCAGTTGACATGATTTAGAAAGGCCCACACCTGTCTATATAAGGGCCCACAGTTAACAGTGCATGCCAGACCACAAAACAGGCATGAAGTCAAAGGAATTGTCTGTAGACGTCTGTGACAGGATTGTCTTGATGCACAGATCTGGGGAAGGGTACAGAAAAGTTTCTGCTGCTTTAAAAGTTCCCAATGAGCACAGTGGCCTCCAGCATCCATAAATGGAAGAAGTTTGGAACCACCAGGACTCTTCCTAGAGCTGGCCGTCCCTCTAAACTGAGTGATTGGGGAGAAGGGCTTTAGTTAGGGAGGTGACCAATAACCCGATGGTCACTCTGACAGAGCTCCAGCGTTCCTCTGAGGAGAGAGAAGAACCTTCCAGAAGGACGACCATTGCTGCGGCACTCCACCAATCAGGCCTGTATGGTAGGGTGGCCAGACAGAAGTCACTCCTTATTGAAAGACTCTCAGACCATGAGAAACAAAAATCTTAGCGTTATGTTTGGAGGACACCAGGCACCGTTCATCACCTGGCCAATACCATCCCTACAGTGAAGCATGGTGGTGGCAGCATCTGGGAGACTAGTCAGGATTGAGGGAAAGATGAATGCAGCAATGTACAGAGACATCCTGGAAGAAAACCTGCTCTAGAGCGCTCTTGACCTCAGACTGGGGCGACTGTTCATCTTTCAAGAGGACAACGACCCTAAGCACACAGCCAAGATATCGAAGGAGTGGCTTCAGGACAACTCTGTAAATGTCCTAGAGTGGCCCAGCCAGAGCCCAGACTTGAATCCCATTGAACATCTCTGGAGGGATCTGAAAATGGCTGTGCACCGACGCTCCCCATCCAACCTGATGGAGCTCGAGACGTTCTGTAAAGAGGAATGGGCGATGTGTGTGTGTGTGTGTGTGTGTATATATATATATATATATATATATATATATATATATATATATATATATATATATATATATATATATATATATATATATTGCATTTCGATGTGTGTGTATATATATATTTGCATTTCACAAACCATTTGAAAAAAATACTGTAACTTCTAATAACATTTTCCTTATTAATACTCTGCTTTTGGTGATGCGTACCTAGACTCACCAGGAGGTGGAGGTAAGCAATAAGAAGTGACGGTACTCCATACCGGTGAGTACCAGCCCATTTCCGGCACTGAGAAGGAGGTCCACAGACAAACAATGGAGATTAGTGATTGGCTGTTAGGTACACACATTCACAGCTCATCCATGTTTTTGTCTGGCTGCTGATTGCCACAGAAACATTCACTGGGAATTATTTGCGACTCTCGTCAAGGGAGAGGAATTAAGGTCTGCCCAAAAAGTTGCTGGATTTGTCCCTATGTGCTTTAAGAGTAATCACTAAAGGGGTCATGTAAGTCACCAAGTCTAGCATAAAGATTTTAAGGTAACACTGACGCTGTAACTCTCCCTTAAAATAAAAAAAAATTAGTGTACAAATTAAATGTGTTAATTTCCTTTTAAGGTACTGGTAGATGCAATAGATTATTTTTTATTTTAGATAAAAAGCTAACTGTTTACCCCTGCTTCCAGCCTTTATTCTAAGGTACGCTAACCACATTCTTATTCCAACTTCATACTTACCGTAATGGGGACATGAGATTGAAATTAACCTTATTTTAACAGTTTAATTCCTGTGCTAACCAGCTTATGCTTTCAGGTCACTGTGGTGTGATTGTACACCAGTGTTGGGCAAGTTACTTCCAAAATGTAATACATTATAGATTACTAGTTACTGTCATTTCAGAGTAATTAGTTATACTGACCACGGGAACAGAGACGGGACAGCTCGCTTCAACGCAGCGTAATAGCTCCTGAAAATAATGTCCATCTCGCACATGTATCTGTCCCTGCAGTCATGTCAACCATCGAATACAGCAACAGGAAATAATACTCACAGCTTTTTCTTTTCCTGTGAAAAAATGTTTTGCGGTGTTGGTGAGTTCTTAAAAAAAAAAAAAAAAAAAAAACACCACTAAATGTTGCGTTAAAATGCGTTGTAACTCACGTTACTGCGATTGTAACGGGTACAATATTACCAAAATGTAATTAGTAATGTGTTAAATTACTTCATCACAGCAAAAAGGAATACATTACTGTAACTGCGTTACTTTTGTAACGTGTTACTCCGAACACTGATGTACATACATTAAATTTGAACAGGCAGGCTGGTCATTGTGTTGCATATCTTCCTACCTAATGAGACTCTGGCAGGGACGGCCCTGCGGTCGATCCAGAAGGACACCCAGGACAGCATGACCATCAGAGTGGCTGGGAAGTAGGTCTGCAGCAGGAAAAAGAAGATGTGACGCCGCAGAGTGAAGTTGATGTACAGACGGTTGTACCAGCCTGGTCGAGGGAAGAAGGAAAATACAGTGAATGTTTGAAAATAGTTTTATGTGTCAGAGTTAAAACAGAAGAAATGCTAAAATGCCACGATATACACAGAGCCAGGTGAAGTAAACTAATCTGCACAGGGATGATAGAAATCTGGATGGGCTATAAAACCAAACGAAACAATGAACAAACAAAAACCCATCTGAATAGAAAAGAGATAATTGCATTGGATAACACAGCAAGATTACAATAGGTTATAGTTCCTGAGTTGCAAAACATTTCTCAGAGGAACAGCTTTCCTCTGCATACATTGTTAACCTAATTGGTTGAGTAAAAACCTCATTAGGCAAAATTAAAAAGTAAAAGCTCTGAAAATGAACTTTAACTGGAAGCTTAACTCAGTAACAGCTTACAGCTGTTATATATATTAATATAACTAATATTTGTTTCCTACCTTTAGTAGCACTATTTCGTAACATGATAAATTGTTAGTGTGGTTTGTTGATTGTGGTAAATAACTATACTAAATTTTTCTCTAAAGACAAGTTTGTTAGGCCTGCTGCTCATAGGTAGCTTCTCTGTCTCTCCTCTCTCCCTCCCCACTGTCTGTCTCTAATTGCAGGGGTGGAGTCTGGTGTGCGGGAGTCAGGGTTCCTTCTGCAGCTCATCTACCACAATCAACCTCTGCTTCATATACCCGGTCATTCCTCCACTCTGCGTCAGATCATAGTCAAGACGATCACATTGATGCTACGTTCACACGTAGCCGGCTATTTTCATAAACGGACATTTCAACCTCTCTGTTTTCAGAAAAGTGTTCATGCTGAGTTTATATGTACCCGTGTATATATGCCGTCAAGAGCATGCCAAACCTTTAGGTGGCAGTGTAACGAGAAGCTCAAGCCCACGTTAGCCAATCAAAATCCTGACAATAGCAATAACAGAAACCAATCACGTCCTCTTTCTCTCTCCCGGCTGCCTAAACCTCCGTTTGTCTCAGTTTACATGCAAACGAAGATTTCCAAAATCTCCACTTTGGCCGGAATTTTTAGAAATAAACGTTTTCTGTGATTAAAAACGGGGTTTTCGTGTAAATGAGAGGCCAAACCGCAGGAAGTATCTGCGTCTTCCCTTCGTGTAAACAGGGCCTACTATTGGAACCTGACTCCTGCCGTCCACTGGACCAGACAACCACCACTAGCCCTCATCACTAGCTGTCCACTGGATAATTCTGACGGAACCACACCTGCACGGAACCGTCTGGACCTGTTCGCCTCTCTGGAAATGCTTGAGCTCATTCAAAATATGCGTGTCATTACACAGTGTAAGAAAAGTGAAGACACACCACAGGCATATCAGGTCTCTGCACCTAGGTGGTAGTTATGACCACTTGGGTCAGAGACAAGGATATGTTCAAGCGGTTTGGATATCAAGTCCAAAATGGCGGTCAAGACAAAGTACTGTCCTTTACAAAAGTTTGAAATGTGATAGGAACAGAAAATATTGCATTATTTGCTAAAATAGTGAGAAAATGAATAATAATAATTATATAGAAATTACATATACTTTCACAATTCAAATACACACTTTAAATTAAAAGCATTAACTGCAATTGACAGAGTGCAGAAGAAAGCAGACGATATTAAAACATATATCTGTTCATTTAATATCTTGCCTTTGGCTAGCCTCATTGAGGTTCACCTCAGCCAATACAATTACTTCAGGCTGATTAACGCGTCAGCAGTAGAATGAGGGCCCCTATTGATTCCCTGTGTGTTCTCCAACTTGATTATGCGTTGATTAAACATGAATTTGTTTAAGAATATGCACCATGCAAGCATCATTTCAACTAAAATATTAACAGCATCAAAAGTACATTTTGACACGGGGCCTCTCAACAATACAGCACCTCAAGATTAGGTACAAATGCGCAGTCATATTAAGGTCTTTTCCATTTCTGTTTATATTAATCCATTAATCAAATGACTTTATACTAATTGCCACACAGTAAACATGAGGACTTTGGGCCCCCTTGGAGCAATCACCATTTTGGGGTGAACTGCCCTTATATACTGTAAAATACCTACAGACTGGAGATTTGTTTTGCCAGTCTACCTGTGCTGCTGTAGAAAGCCAGTCTGGAAGTAGTGTGAAACTTCTGGATGAGGAACTGAGACAGAGAAATCCTGTCATCAGTGCTCAGGGACTCATCACCGCTTTTCCAATACAGCATCAGGTCTTCGTCTGTGTAAGCATCTGAAGGACAGAAAGCATGATTGTAAATAAATAGTTGTACTAGTTTCAGTATCAGCAGGATGAATAATGGCTAGTATGTGAGAATTTCCTGTAACCAATAACATCAATGTGTTAATACCCAATGTGAAACAATGCCATTGAAGGCCCTGAACAGCTTAAACACAGTTAAAATGCTGACAGCTAAATGGTGTAAAGTGTGATTGTATTTCACTGGAAAGGATATCAACACCGGGATGTGCAACAGTCTGCAGCTAAAGACACAAACTAGCTGCACTATGGCCACTGCCACTGTTGTAGAAACAACACAGATGTGACTTAATGGTGCATTCACTTGCAACAAGTGAGACTTGTGGTTCAGTTCAGTTCAATTTTATTTATAGTATCAAATCATAACAAGAGTTATTTCGAGACACTTTACAGATAGAGTAGTCTAGACCACACTCTATACTGGTGGTGCATTGTGCAATGAACAAGTCGTTCTTTAATGTCACCAACTGTCGTTTTGTGTTCTTCTTTTTTTTCTTTTTAAATCTTTTTATAAAGTATCAGTTCAGGCATTGTTTAGGCACCGGCATTGTTTGAAAAGTATTGTTTTAGCACCAGTATCTGTAAAACCCCAACCCTAGACTGATTGATTGACATCTTCCTGAGTGTCTTGTTAGCTTTGTTTCACCTGTTAGGCCAGGACTAGTCTTGCAAGCCTCTGGAGGAGAGGGTCGCCTCCCTTTGCCAATGGGTTGTTGGGTTGGGGCGTGACTCACAATCTGACTGTTGTTTGTGCATATGCAGAGAGCAGCAGCTCGGAGTATTCAGCCTTTTTGTAGACCCTGAATGGAGTCCTACATGGGGCTCCAGTAGGGGACTCCATAGTTATGCTGAGAGACTTCAACGCACACGTAGACAATGATAGAGACACCTGGAGAGGCGTGATTTCGGACGAACAGCATCTGCCGTGAAAGAGGCAAAGCAGCGGGTGTGGGAGAAGTTCAGAGAAGACGTGGAGAAGGACTTTTGGTTGGCTCCAACGTGTTTCTGTAAAACCGTCCGCCACCTCAGGAGGGGAAACAGCGAACCATCCAAGCATCAACTGAGGAGGTAATTGGGCTGTGGAAGGAGCACTTTGAGAAACTCCTGAATCCAACTAACACACCCTCTTTGGTAGAGGCAGAGCTGGAGGCTGATGGTGGATCATTGTCAACTTCCCTGGCGGAAGACACTTCTCAGCCTCCCTGGAAAAGTCTACTCCAAGATGCTGGAAAAGAGGATTCGGATGATGGTCGAAACCTCAGATTGAAAAGGAATAATGCGGATTCCCTCCTGGTTGTGGAAAAACGGACCAGCTCTTCTATCTCACAAGGATTGTGGAGGGGGCCTAAGACAATGCCCATCCAGTCTACATGTGTTTTGTGGATCTGGTGAAGGCGTATGACCGGGTTGGGAGGTTAATCACCAGAAAATCTGAGGCCATGGTTCCCAGAAAGAAACCGGTGGAGTGCCTACTCTGGGTGGGGACTGAGTCCTTACCCCAAGTAAAGGACTTCAAGTACCTAGGGGTACTTGAGATTTTTTTCAGGAGAGTGGCTGACATCTCCCTTAGAGATAGGGTGAGAAGCTCAGTCATCCGTTAGGAACTCAGAGTAGAGCCGCTGCACCTTTGCGTCGAAAGGATCCAGTTGAGGTGGTTAGGGCATCTGTTGAGGATTCCCCTTGGGCGCCTCCCTAGGTAAATGTTCCAGGCACGTCCAGCTGGGAGGAGGCCTTAGGGAAGACCGAGGACTAGGTGGAGATATTACATCTCCACCGTGGCCTGGGAATGCCTCGGGATCCCCCAGTCAGAGCTGCTAATGTGGCTCGGGAAAGGGAAGTTTGAAGTCCCCTGCTGAAGCTGCTGCCCCTGCGACCCGACACCCGGATTGATGAGCGGTTGAAGATGGATGGATGGTCTCGCAAGGAACTTGTTTTGGTGAAACATTTGCAAAATTAGCTGGATACATGGTTTAACGTAATTTGCTCTTACCAGTTTATTGCCCTGTGTATTTTGTCCATAGCAAATCCCCACCAATTGGTCCCCAAACCTCCCAGTTAGATAATAAATGCCTTAAACATATTCTTTGTAAATCTTGACTATCATTCCCTGAAAGAACAAAGCAGGCCTGCCATATTGCACAATCCAAATGTTCTTCTAAACTTTCAATTTTCAGCATGTATCTTGCTAGCTTGAAGTTTGTTGTTTTTGTTTCCTGAAACGAACAGAGGTGTGGGTGTTCAAGGCTTTAACATCCACTGTTGTTCTGCACCAACCTCTTACTGATAAATAACACTATAATGAAACAGTAATTAATAACTATTTTGTGTTTTAGTCAGTGTGGTGTTGATTTGGGCACATGCTGCAAAAATGCTTTGTGCCTTTCATAATTAGTCTTCTAAGCAATAGAGTGGAGTGGTCAGTGCATATGAATACTCACAGCTCTCCAGCTCCAGCGTGCATGTCTGCGAGTCCAAAGGAAAACGACTGAAATCCATGTTGCATGCAGCAGTTACTGTAACCCTGGGGAAAGAAGCAAAGTGTAAATGTCACCAGCTCTATGCATTCTGCAACAAGGCCTGCCATGTCTCATTTGGTTTGTGTGAAAACCCTGTGATGGCAGATATCTGTGCGTGGTGGGAGCTTCCTGTACTCACCTCAGGCTGTATAGGACGTGACCGTCCG
Organism: Perca flavescens; assembly: GCF_004354835.1. Classification (NCBI taxonomy): domain Eukaryota; kingdom Metazoa; phylum Chordata; class Actinopteri; order Perciformes; family Percidae; genus Perca; species Perca flavescens. The sequence continues at coordinate 8,375,835 of NC_041348.1, forward strand.
GAAACACCCGCAGCATGATGTTGTCAGTGGTGGTGTCATGGATGAAAGACCTCTTGGAGTGGACGAAGAACACATCAGGCACCCAGATTTTCTTCACCAGGCGCCCGTCAAATGTCATGCTCTTGTTGGTGGAGCTTGGGAAGGCAAGCCTCTCGTCCTTCCAGTAGTGCCTTAGATACAGGGTCATGGTGAAGTCCTGAGGGAGGGGTGGGGAGGGGTGACAGAAACAGAAAAAGCCTCTGGATTAAGTCTCACTACGAGGACTCTACTTGCTCGCTGCCTCTGGTTTATTGAATCCCTCTGGGATTACAGTGCTATGACCCGTTGCTGTTGGATTATATGGATTTCTTATAACTAAACATACATGGTCAAGAGAAGTGCTGAACATATGTTAACTAAGCAGTCCACCGCTTTCATTGGTCCTAGATTACCCTTGTCTTCTCACCTCCTTCCCCCTGTTGCTATGCAGGCGGAATAGTCCTGTGTCTGCACTACTCCCCCCGCTAGAGGGATCATCCTCTCCCATCTACCTCATGGTATTACATAAGACCAGATCAGTTAGGAATAATAGCTGCATCAACACATTGTACTCTTGGCACCCACCATAAAAAAATAACTTTGATGTTGCATAAGATGAGTTCAGGGGCATGTCTGAATCCCTCCAAAAACTGTAATGTGTTATACGTTTACTAACGAGAGATGTTTTCAAGTGTCAAATACATTCCCTAATTTACCGACTTGCGTCTGTGGAGGGAAAAGTCTGCTGTGCGTCGGGTGCAAAATAGGAATGATACATGCATCGGTGTACAAAAGCAATTGCGCTGAGTGCAAGATAGGGCCCTTAGTCTCTAAATGCGAGCTAAACTCCAGGGTTTTGCTGCTACAGTCTTAATTTATCTGGTACAACAGTAGGTTATGATGGCTAATGTTGGTTAAAGGTCCCATAGCATGAAAATTACACTTTATGAGTTCCCCCAGCCTGACTATGGTCCCCCAGTGGCTAGAAATGGCGATAGGTGTAAACCGAATGAAAGCTTAGATGGGCCGATCTGGAATCTTCTCCTTATGAGGCCATAAGGAGCAAGGTTGCCTCCCCTTTCTCTGCTTTGCCCGCCCAGAGAATTGTGCCCACCCATGAGAGAGAGACATCATGGCTTTCAAACGAGCAAAGTGGCAGTTGGTCAAGGACACACCCTCACCCTCCACCTTGCCCCTCAATAGCTACAGACACAGAAATGGCACATCCTAAGGAAAGCTCATTGTGGGACTAACTCTAGTGGCAATAATTCTGCACCAAGGCTGAATTTCGGGAAAGAGACTTCAGATCCAGTATTAGGGGACCGCTAAGGTCTATATAAAAGAGACTTCAGATCCAGTATTAGGGGACCACTAAGGTCTATATAAAAGCATCCAAAGAGCACCAAGTCATGTGGATAGACATTACTGTGTAGCTGTCTTCATGACTTTTCTCTACTACTGTTATACTACATTTTAGCATTAACCATGATCTCATAATTTCCACAAAATATTAAGTTGAATTTATTAGCAATAAAACACACTAGTGTCTAAAATGAACTAATAACAAGCCAATTTATGATAAAAATCACTGTGTAATGGTTCACTGACTTTATTACTTTTCTTTACTTTTGCTACTGCTATGCTATATTTTAGCATTCATTATTACCTCATCATGCCACAAAACAGTGTTGAATTCCTTAACAAAAACCACAGCACACTCAGAGGTTCTGGTCTGCTTTCAGTATGGTGGCTAATGTTAGCAAACCTTAGACATGTATTGCTGTGAAAATGACATTACTGAGTCAGTGCTTATGCAGGTTTAATTTATATCCTGAGCTCTACCCAAACAGTTGTAACAAATCAAGGATTAAGGGAATTGAAGTTTCAGCCTGAGACACGTAGAGGAGAAAATCGTCGGCATGAAGGGAAACTTTGTGTTACGTGTTCCCTTTATTTATGTATAAAGGTACTGTTACACGGCTAAGCCAACCTTGGCTGGCAGAGCAAAGGAACACAGCCAACAAAGTCAACCTAGTTCACAACTTCAAACAAACTGTCTCCTCTCCCTGCGTGTTTGCATTTAACGTAAGAATGAGACCTGAGCTCGCATGGATGAGTGTAGGCCTGGCAAACTCGATTCCTTTTAAGGATTCGGATTATTCTGAGTCACTCACTAAACTGATCGAGTTGTGCGAGTCACTTGAGTCACTTGAGTCAGTATTGCTAAATTGCCAGGGAAACTCATTCCTAGTCCATTGTCTCTAACCACTAACATAGTAGGAAGTTCTGTGGATCCACTCGGTGCAGATTCACTATTTCAGATCTGATATATAGGCTTTCAATGTAGACATAGAAACAGGAACGGAGAAATGCCCGCAGGGAATACATTATTATTATTTATTTTATCTATACACCAAACCTATAACCTATAGTCATGATTCATCATGACTCATGGGTCCTCGAGTGAGTCCCATGGTCTGCGAGCTTGCAATGTTTCCGGCTCTGAGTCTGCAGGTCGGGAAGTTCCTATAAGACTGTCTCGGACTGTCTCTGCTCACTTAGTCGCTTGTGTTGACTTGAGAGTTGTGGTTGCCTAAATTATTCTTCTTAGCTTTAAGTTATAAAGCTTTTGGCAGCTAAGATGGCTAGGACTAGTAGTAGCTAATGTTGCAAGAGGTTTGTACAGGTTTAGCTGAGTGTATACTTTACTTCTTAAGAGGGGTTGTGCTGTGTTAAACAGACTCACGCAGCTGCTGTTTCAATTCGCGGTCCGAAACCTGCTAGCTTTGTCCATGCTGTAGTGGATAGTGGACCCCCCCATCTGTCTCATGTGTAATATCAGTTCTGACCCTTATCAAAATCATGGAAATTTAATATAACGTATTAGTTGAAGTGCTGTCCGAAGTAGCTTTATGTATTATTATCCGCATTAAGGATCCAGAACCCAGTGTGAGTTGAGCGCGGGAAGTCTTATTTTTTATACCCTCTATTTATGCCCAAAATCGAGTGATTACATCTCACAGCTAAAGCCAGAGGTACGATGGCCAAGACAAAGTGGAGAGGTCTCAGAGGGCACCCATGGCGAGTACTTTGACTTTATGACTCTTCTCTACTTGTGCTAGTGTTTTACAATATTTTAAATATGAACCAATGGGCTTAGAGCTGAGAGAAATGACAGGGTAGGAAAAATGAGAAGGTATTGAGAGACGGACTAACACATTGTTGGTTTGAGTCTTTCCATGAGATATGTTGATAAAATATACCATCCATATTCTTTAAATTCTCATCTTTGCTTAACCTGTTTACCTTTAAATGAAACAGCAAAAGATTGCTCTGCTGTTAAACTGTTTAGCATCCTGCAGCTTTGTGATATGACATAATGTCATTAAGATCAGCCATAGTCTGGAATCATTGGTTGAACCCCCCCCGCTTTTTTGGATCCTAAACAATTAAACACACAACACTGGGATCCAAATTAAATCTAATCCTTGGTTGTCCTTGCAAACAGGAGCTTACACAACATCAGGACAACAGTTTTGGATCCCAATTTATGGTTCCAGAACAGAAGGTTGATTTAATAATTAAAATTGAATTGAACAACATTACTTAACATGCATTCATACTGACTTTGAGCAAAATAAACAATTCATACCATTGAGCTTTTGTAATTGATTGATTATGCAACTGACCAGCTAAATGACATACTAAAATGTTATATTCATCAGTTCAAAGCACAGAATCCCTCTAATGCCAGTGGCAAAACAAAGACATCTGGTAAGAGTCCAATCAAAAAAGTTGGATTAAGAAGACAAGTGTGAACACAATCTTAGTCACTGTTGTACTCATGTGTCCATTCTCATGCTGTTAATGAAAAATGTTCCTGCCTATTAACTGCTTTGTCTGATGAGAGCTTCTTTCCCCATGTGTTGAAGCACTATGAGCTCATTTGTTAAAGTCAGCGACGGCTGCACGGTCACAGATTTACTGGAGACATTTGCCACCAGTACCATAATCCAGTGGAATAGTAGCATTAATGACATTACATTTTTACTTCTTCCATAATCTCATTACTTTTGAGTTTGTTTTGGTCTTTGCTTTCAAACCTGATTGAATATTAAACTAGAGAGACAGAATAATCTGAGCAATCCTCTATTTTTACGCCCAAACTGAATCTATTTTCACAAATTTTCAGTACCTGCAGCAGATTTTTAGTTCTTTTTGAAGTCAGATTACAGCTGCTACATTATTAGTAATCAATTTGCCCGCAAAGTTACTGTGTACCGTATGGCATTTAACACATTCAAGCCACTTACCATGTCCACCTCTGATATGCTGTCCAAGCTCTCCACCTGCACATCCACTCCAACAGGGACAGCTGGACCTGCAGATAAATATCAAACAGATTAGAGTTTGCTGCACTGTACTGCACAATATTTCAGGCCCATTGACTATCTATATTTGTTTTGTTACATCATAGTGCAGACTTGGATCAAGATTTGGAAGACGAATATCCTAAAGTACAGGACCTGTATGACCTACTGTTTTATGCAAAGAGGAATGTCATACCTATGTGGAACAGGACAAATGGTTTATTTCAATAATTTTACATATTTTAACCAGGTAGGTCTAAAGAGGTACAAGTGGCTTCACCAACCCTATCTCCTGACAGAATGTTGAAGTTGGACCATTCTGTAAAACCCCAGATTGCATTCAACGACAATGTTTTTAACATCCACTGCCAACCTTTTTAAAAATGTATCTTCTGACAATATCTCAACGACAACAACAATATTGCTTTGGTAAGAAACAGATTGTGGTGATAGCTAACAAACTGTAAACTAAGGAGAGATGGTCGAGGTTAGGTTTTAGGTTAAAGAAAAGGGAAGATTAACTGTTGGATGTTAACTGGGTGCAAACTCTTGTCTCTCACATGAAAGTCTAAAGTGTTATATGTTTATACACCACCCTGACCTCCACACCCTGACCCACCGCCTACTTTCAGCCTCAATGCATAAAGGGCACACTGCTTCCTGCATTGGCACTAACTCTTGGGACTGGACCTAAATTATACACTTCAGAATTATCAACCAACAGGCGATGTTGGTTTCTTTAAATCATGATCATAACCTTAACCAAGGACTTTGAGTTGCCTAAACTCAAGCAAACATTAACCACAGAGGTAGGAGATCAGAAAATGCAATTTTTTATAATGGTAATATGATAATATAATGGTCTGTTTTGGAAGGTGCAGAAATACAACTTACACTATTTTGTCATTTACATACAAGGACTTAAAATCTTTAAAAGGATTAAAATCTAAGGGACGGACTGCCATGAAAGTTAATGAGCACATTCATGTTCCACAGAGGATTTTTCTGACAATGTTTGTTTAAGAAGTGTAACATGAGTGAGTGGACATGAACAGCAGGAAATTGAGGTGAAGACATGCCTCCACGAGCTGAAAATGTTTCAACTTCAGCAAGAAATGTGAGCTTATCACTTCCCCTGAGGTTTCATGACTTCACTTCATTAATGTATGCAGTCAAGAGGAAAAGGAGAGAGAGTGGAGGAGAAATGGTGCATTGATTTCTAACAAGATATAGAGTTGGTACATCTGCATCTTACACTGATTTGAAGATTTGACTGATCGCTTTTAAGGCTTTTCATAGCCTTGCACCCAGCTATATCTCTAAACTCCTTGTACCATATATGCCAGTAAGTATTTTGAGATGAGTATTTTGGGCAGAGGTCTTTTGTCTGTTCCAGAGGCCCTGCTGAAAAATAAAAGGGACAGTGCGTTTGCAGTCAGGGCCCTGAGGCTCGGGGACAATCTTCCACAAGGATATTAGGTCTGCTGAGTCAGTGATCTCTTTTAAGTGCCTTCTTAAAACTACTTTTATTGTAGAGCCTTTCCTGATTTTATTTAAGCTTGGACCTACTTTGAACTGTCATTTTATTTCATTTAAAATGTTTTTACTATTCTAACCTACACTGTATGGGAATGTATACACCTCTTTTTTTAGTTTAAGTTTATGTTATTAGTTTTAAAAACCTGTTTTTGTTTTTATGACTTTTTTTAATTTTTGTTTTGTGAAGCACTTTGTAGATTTTGAAAAGTGCTCTATGAATAAAGATTATTATTATGGTTTGGCTGTTTGAGGGAAATTAACATGGACTGCAAAAACACTCCATCTGTGAAATTTGTGCAAATAAAGTGAGGTGAAATGTTTCATTGTGTTCAATCTTAACACATTTACAGTGTTAAAGAGATTTCTTTTAAACTTGCAATAACTTTTTTTGCCCTCGACATTAATAGCAAAACACATTCACACACCATTCTGTCACTTGTGTATGAAAGGCACATTGACTGCTGTATTATTGTTAATCTGAGCAGCAGTGGATGCCAGCCTTACGTAACTGGTGGCACAGCAAAGCTGCTACCTGGAAGGGGGGATATCAACTCATGCCCATTTCCAGCTGTCAGCAGAGTGTCCTCCCTACTCTTACTCACACCATATGCCACATATCACGTGCCAGATTCAGCAAAGCTTGTGCTGACATGTTGCCTCAGTGGACATAACACCAGACACCTGCTGTGAAAAAAGCCTGGACCAGCGGTGCTGATGGAGCGGGATGGCTGTTATTTTGCTGCATTTCAGTCCCCTATGCAGCTGGGTCACATGGGGCCACAGACAGAACCCATTCTGAGCTGAATTGCACTGTGAGGACACAGGAATGGTAAAAAAAAAAAAGTCATTCAGTCCAGAAGAGGGATGTAGCTGTGTAGTTTCCCAAAATAACAGGGTATGGCAGCCTGTTTTCTGTGCTTCAATGTTCAAAATGTTGGCCACAAATTGAGGCTGATAAAGTGAAGTTTGTGTGTGTTCAAGCACGACAATTAGGCATACATGAAATGTCCTGTGTGTGGTTTTCTAGAAGATTTCCGTTTTCTATTTTGGGCTGACGGCATCAGCGAATTATTCCATGTCACTGATTATCAGATGAGACCCATGAATGCGTCATAGCAATGCTCCACATCATAATTCCTGTTGGCCCTTGTAGCTCTCAGTAGCACTTCCGTGTCTTTTCAAATGGGGCATGAAGCAAGATTGCGCCATCCAGTGTTTTCCCCCTGACCTCATGGTCCCATAAACATGAACACCACACAACATCACAGAGGAGCAAACACTATAAAAAAGCCTGTTTATGGGCACACGTAGCACGCAGAACAGGCATATTGATAGTTTCACGGTTCTGCTTTCCTGAGAGCTCTACTAAACCCCAACGGCCTCACTCAATACCACGCATTACGCTTTAAAATGGAATTATCGTCAAAGCATAGAAGCAAAAACAAAAGCACATAATCCGTACGTATTCAAAACGTGACATAAAAGCAAACATTTGATTAGCTACATGTGGGGATTTATCCAGCTTCTGAATTTTTTATCAGGCTAATTATTTGAGTCACTGTGTGTATAGACTTTCATTTCTCCCTGTGGCTAGAACTTCATAATGTCTCTAATTAAGAAAGTTACACTTGTACTGTAGGCTACAAAATGATCATTAATCTAAGAAATAATGGATGTCAGGTTTGGGGAGGGATTGTTTTTGATGTGTGCCAGCAGATGTTCAGGCATATTAAAGTATTAGGCAACAGGGGAATGATTCACTTGTGGAGGCAATTTCCTAAGTTTTTTCATCCTGTTTTTACTGCTAATCTAATGAAACGTTGTATTTCTGAGCAGGCAAGTAGAAATAAAGAAATAAAATGTCAACCATTAAAGGCCTGAGGAAAACACTAGCTGTGTTGCCCCTTTTTCCCCAGCTCGTTATGCATGTGCAGACTCCTTCCCATATACCGTGCACACAGCAGACTACACTTGGCAACTTCGTCAAAATTTGCCGATAATAAATAGTAAAAAATCCTCAGACAGTTCTCCTAGGGATGTTTGCAGTGTGTGAAATTAATTTTTAACAGTGTGTGAAATTAGTTTGTGGTATCGTATATTTCACGTACGGCCCATCTAATAGATAGGTATACAGGATTAGGTAATAATCGTCACCGTAAACACAATGGAGGGAAAAAGTTATGGAGGTTTACCACATGGAAAGTATAACCACAAGGTTACAACTAAAAACAGAAATATTTCGGACTAAATGGTCTTCGATTATAAAATGCTTTTTCAAATGATGTAACCTAAGTATAAGTGAAACAATTTATGTGAATGCTTACTTAAATGTGAACACTATTATTTAATTATTATTATTATTATTATGTATTTATTTATTTTTTGTCTGTGCTTATTTAGTTTTTTTTAATTGTTTACATTTGTCTCTTCCTTGTGTTGCTGGAGGAATATCGCTCATCCCTGCGAACTATGAGTGGGTGTTAAGGTGATGCTGAAATCCCTGGACTTCAACGTTTTTTAAGCCAAGTAATGGACTGTTCTTATATAGCGCTTTTCTAGTCTCAACGGCTTTAACATTGTACAGGAACCATTCACCATTCACACACATTCACACACTGTGGCCGAGGCTGCCGTACAAGGTGCCACCTGCTCATCAGATACTCATTCACACACATTTACACTCTGATGCGCAGCATCGGGGGCAACTCGGGGTTCAGCGTCTGGCCCAAGGACACTTCGACATGGGACTGCAGGGCCAAGGATTGAACCACCAACCATCCGAGTGGCAGGCAACCGCTCTACCACTGAGCCACAGCCGCCAAGGACCCCTTAGCTGAAATAGAGACGGATCAGGGAACCCCTACTACATATATTGTATAAAATGAAGTTGCATATTAATCTGGTCCTACAATAAATTTTAGGGCAGCCTAAAGCATTTATAGATACCCTTTTTTTTGCATAGATACTAAGCTATTCAAATAGCCTTAAAACTGTTGGCATGATTTTATAAATCATGTTTTAATTAGTGACTACATTATTGGCCAGTAAGCCTATCATCACTGGGGATTTATATTTGCTAATAATAGGTTGAAATCATGTTAAGACATTTAAATTTTGAAACGACTTTGAAAGATTAACAATAATTTGGAGGCCCCCCTGCAGCGACTCTGAGGACCCCCTAGGGGTCCAGGACCCCCTGTTGAAGATCCCTGCCCTAAGACGTTTATGCCTGTATTGTGTCTCTGAACAGTTGACTATACTGTTTGATTGCAAAGGAAATAAAAAGAAGTTAAAAATGAATCGCCTTCATCACCTTAATGCCCTTATCATTTCTGTCGATACTGAGATTTAGTGGAACATATTCTCTAAAAAACTTGTGCTTAGTCAAATCGCAACCAACAAAACCAAAACTACTTCTACTAACTATCTGCATGGCTGGGCTGCCCTAGGGTCCTGAACCACATGGGGCCCTATAGCTCAAGGGGCCCTGAAAGCCCCAGGTTAACTGAGCAAGTTGATGTGTCCAGGTTTAAAGATATATCTATCTTTAAGATTTCTGCCTCCACCCCATACATTAAGGGGGAATGGATTTTTGTATGTGTGCTGCTCACAAATCATGTTCACACTGAAGCCATAACTAGACAATGCTTAATTTTAAGGGTTCACAAGCCATAAATGCTGGGAACCACTGATATAGGGAACAGTGAATGACTTAACAAGGGAGTGATTTCGGGCACTGCCAGTCTGTGTGAATTGATCCTTTTTGCTTCTGTGTTTTGCATTAAAGTAATTCTTGACACAGATATTCTTTTGCGGCAGTTTCTTTAAGGATAAGACTATATTGAACGTTATTACAGAAAGATATCTCTGATTACAGCTGCACTTTGCAGGGAGTCTTTTTTGTTCTTGAACTTATTGATGCCTTTCACAGATGGTCGTTATGTAATTTCTACAAATGTGTCTAGAGGGAGAAAAACACCCTATCCATTCCACCTAATGAAGCTGGACTGCTCCTCTTTTCATGTATTAGCAACTATAAATCCACTGTTGGTTTACCCTGGCTAGATTAGACACTATACTGCTGAGGCTATAAAGAAATCCAAGTGAAAGGATGCATTTGGCAGAGGGTTCTTCGGAATCCTGTGGGTGGAATGAGGGTAAAAAAAAAAAGCCGTCTCTTTAATGCAAATGTGACTAATGCATGGCAGGTCTATCCACCCCATTAGATGTTGTTTCTTTTTTAAACCCGAGGCAGACAGGAAGGAGAAGCTCCATAAATAGATGTACCCAAGAAATCACAACTTGATGTGATGACAAGTATTCCATCCAAACAAATGTCTTCTTCCCTTTCAAAATGTACAGCTCCACCTGCACACTTTTGATTACACAAACCTAATCCACTGTTGCTCTTTTAGGCATACTGTAGAAGCAGAAGAATCTAAACCAAACAATTAACATTTTTCTCTTCAATATCTTTGTTCTCTGGGTATGGGATCAAAACATAGCAGTTTATTGTGTACATTTGGACAATACAATACTCCACAGTCAGGATTTGTCTGATTGTGACTTGGGAATTTTCTCCCTATGTGAACATCCCATTGGCACGTGACAGCGTCGTCCTCGATAATTTTCCAGAAGAGGCCGTGTAAGAGGCTTTCATTAGTAACACTGCAGTCACTCCTTTTGAAGCCAGGAGGAACCACAGCAGCTGCTACACACACACTTTTTCCTCAGCCAAATCAACGCATGGCAGTCTGCTGTGTGCAGCTTCTGATGATGTTTGAAGAAGACAATCACATTCTTTTTCTTCTGCTGCTGCAGAAGCTGCCCGCGCCGGCTAACCAAAGCTGACAGACACAATAGAAAAAGCGGTCCTCAGTGGGATCCACGCTCCCATCTGTGGCTGCAACTGTAGTCCCAGAGCAGCATGAAATTCACTGTGAGGCGTTTCATTTATCTCGCCACCTCCTCCTGTGCTTCATCAGGACCCGTTAATGCTAAATACAAGAGAATGGGACTGAATGGTTCAACAAATAAGCTTCTTATTTTTAATTGCCTCCCCAAATCCCAGCAGCAGTGCCATTTTCCTGACATTCAAGGTTGTAAAGCATGGACACACACAACGCCCAGTGACTTTTGCTTGGGCCCAACACGTGAGTGAGTAGTGTCAGTGCTGAAAAATGCAAAAAATGGTCAATGGTAAAGCCAATGGTCAAGAACTAGTAGCGTCGTCCCACATCGCCCCAAGTCGCCTTTGTCTTGGCTAAAAATTAGCACTGAGACTACAGCCGACGGCTAAGTACCACATACGCATGCGTGCAAGGAAATAACTCTACGTACCAGCAGGCGGTTTCCACCCACCTAACATGATGAGGTTGTCACTCTGGCGATGTGCTTTCCTACGATTTGACAAGATCTTGTCAAATTGTTGCATTTTCCTAATTGTCACTTCTAGTCCCTTTGTCAAGTTTCTTTGTTTAGTTGGTTTCATGTTTCTGTTGGTTTTCCCATTTCCTGTTTTATTTTGAAGTCTGTCTTTTCTCCCTAGTCTTGTCTGGTTTTACTTCCTGTCTTTTGGTTTTCTTGCCTTTGTGATTGTCTGATGTGTTTCCCCTGTTTCCCAGTCCTTGTGTCACCTGCCTCTTGTTACCTCGTTACCTCTTGTATTTAGTCTCTGTGTTTCCCTTGTCTGTTGTCGGATTGTCTTGTTATGTTTGCTGTGCGGTCTGGTCCTGTGGTCCCCGGCGTGTATTTCCTAGTGGTGGGCAGATCGAGGCTTCGTGAAACAATGAAACAGTTGAAGCAAATGTGCCATATTGTGTCGAGGCTTCGAAACAATCCGACACCCGTCTCAACGATGACACCTAGTGGTCACTTGCAGGTGTTGATCTGAAACAACCTTGACAATGAGCCATTAAAAAAAGAATTTATTATTTTATTTTTGTAATATGTGAAGCTGTTAAGGCTTGTAGGCTCCTCACTGTGCATAATGTTATTTTGGTCATGAATAATTAATATTAATAAAAAATCAAGCCACAATGTCTCACTTTTTTATAGATTTTTATTCCAAAATATGAATTGCTCTGCTGTGGAAGGACTTAGCCTACTTCTTTTTTTACCCATAATTTCTCCAGCCTTTGAAAAAATCCTCTCACAAGGGACACTTGTTGCTGGCATGCAAAGATATTTTTTAGCAAGGACATACAAATGAGGAAAGATTACTGCTCTCTCTTTCCAGTAAGTTAGGGGCTCATGAGTTCTGGGCAAAAACGCATCGTTGAGGTATTTTTTCACTTCCACTGTGGCATCAGCTGTAGCATTGTGTATCATCTGGGTTTCACGGATAAGATCATCAAAACGTTCCCATAAACTGTCCTGTGTTTCTACTGGTGTTGATGTTGATTATTATGGGCCTGATGTTGACATTCGTGGCTCTGAATGAAAACGGAGTTTCCATTTTTATCTATCTATCTATCTATCTATGTGGGTCTGGCTTGTCAGGCTACTGAGGAGCAGTCAACCATATAGTCCTCATAAATCCACCGTATTTAAAATTCCAACACAAAGAAAGCAGAAGGAAACGGAAAATACATGTATACGGCGTAATGTCCTGCAGCACCGGAGCAATCCTGGAAGTGGAACGCAAAGATTAAAGACTAGCGTGGCATCCACATTCACTATACATTCATGTTCTACAAAGGGTGAACCTAATCTAATCCTGTTGGTGTGTGTGAAATCACTCAGAAAACACACTTCTTCAAAGACACAAGAACAAATAATTCTATATTGTTAATTTTTATTAAGACATCCACAATTCATAGTTTTTGTTGATTTGATTTTATAGTTCCTCATTCTCGTTGTCACTGACATGATCACTGACTACAAGCAGCGGCATGTCTCTTAAAGCTAACAGAGCTTACCTGCGAAGGCGGGCCTCATGGTAAAGTCATGCTCGTCTATGCGCAGAAGGTGGGTGGTCTTCATCTTTCGGGCTTTGGTTCCATCTGCAACCTTCTTTGACAGAGGACTGGCAACAGACAAGCAGACAGAGAGTTGCCGTTAGAGTTTGGTCACTGTAGATTTTATCGATTGTTACTCACACACATTTGTTTTTTTCAGGAACACATAGAATATCAGCAGACTTATACTTTATAATTACAAGAGTGGAGGTAGGGGAAGGCAAGAGCAAGTTTGCTTATGCTTTCTACTTCCTAACAAAAGAAGCACTGAACAGTTCAGGTTACCAGGTTGAATGAAATGTTCTTTCTGTGATTTTTAATTGGAGGTCATAGTTGTTCTGTAAATTTGCATGAGACAAACCAAATGAAGCTCAGTGTAAATTCTTTCAGGAAGACTATACTATACTTAACATTTCTCTCTCTCCCATCCTTATCATCCGCACTGTCCCCAGCTGAATGTGGGCGTTTACTCTTTCAGTTAAAGGTCCCATGGCATGAAGATTTCACTTTAATATGTGTGCCCCCAGCCTGCCTATGGTCCCCCAGTGACTAGAAATGGCGATAGGTGTAAACCGAGCCCTGGGTATCCTGCTCTGCCTTTGAGAAAATGAAAGCTCAGATGGGCCGATCTGGAATCTTACTCCTTATGAGGTCATAAGGAGCAAGGTTACCTCCCCTTTCTCTGCTTTGCCCGCCCAGAGAATTGTGCCCACCCATGAGAGAGAGACATCATGGCTTTCAAACAAGCAAAGTGGCAGTTGGTCAAGGCTGCACCCTCACCCTCCTACTCAATAGCTACAGACACAGAAATGGCACATACTAAGGAAAGCTCATTGTGGGACTGGCTCTAGTGGCTGTAATTCTGCACCAAGGCTGAATTTTGGAAAAGAGACTTCAGATACAGTATTAGGGGACCTCTAAGGTCTATCTAAAAGCATCCAAAGAGCACCATGTCATGGGACCTTTAAACCAACCAGATTTGCCACAATCTCCATGAGCTGTCGTGTTGTTGCATTGAAACTTTAAATCTGTTTTAATCTCTGCTGTTGCCAGTTATCATTCCAGGCTAAATTGATGCAACCCTCCTCCAACCCATTCACCTCCAGTTCTCATTATTCCCAACACCAAGGGTTCCTCCATCAGAATCTCCGCTTCACATCACATCCATCAAGGCTTCCTTTATCTCTTCATCACCTCCACCAGTGTCTAGACTCCATTGGGGGGATATTCCTATACCCCTTATAAATTAACATTGCGATGGAGTCTAATCGCCAAAGACTCTAATCATGTCAACCTATCATGCACCGTGTTCATTAAACTATTTCACTCTTAAATGAAGTCTCTCCTGATTGAATTGGTTTAGAAATAAGAATATGATTTGGCTTAGATAAGGGCCCTTAAAAGTTAAAAACTTGTGCCGAAATGTCTCTAAAGTAGTGCTGAAAAAAATAGTAGATTCGTCAATTAATTAGTAATCAGCAACAACTGTATCTTCTTTATCATTTTCTAAACAAAAAGGCAAAAGGAAAGCTCTGGTTCCAGCTTCTCAAAAAGGAACATTTGCTGGTTTTCTGAGTCTTCTATCATTGTAAATTATATATCATCAGTATCGGACTGTTGTTTCAATTTAACACGCAATTTGGACAGCTCGACACGGGCTCTGGTAAAGTGAAAGACCAAAGATCAAATTTAAGACAAAACAATGAAAGGAGAAAATAATAGGAAGCTTCATCAATAATGGAAATTTGCAGTCCTACGTTGCAGGGCCTTCTTTTTTTTTTTTTTTTTTTTTTTTTTAGTTGTGCCTGCCCGTTCAAAACGTGCCTGTGTGGGACGGGCCGATTGCTTGGGCTCTTGTATTGCTGCTTGTAGCTTTCTTAACTACATTTTACTGTTGTCTTTTTTGTCAACTATATTGCATGTTTATATTACCACAGTCAGTTTCTTAATGACGGCGGTGTTGTCATAGTCTCCTCATTATTATTATTTTTTTAAGATTATATTTTTGTCATATCTCGAAAGAACGAGATCCAGGGTACAAGAGGCCAAAATGGGTTTCCTCAGGAGGGTGGCTGGCGTCTCCCTTAGAGATAGGGTGAGAAGCTCAGTCATCCGTGAGGAGCTCGGAGAGAGCCGCTGCTCCGCCAGCGTCGAAAGGAGCCAGTTGAGGTGGTTCGGGCATCTGGTAAGGATGCCCCCTGGGCGCCTCCCTAGGGAGGTGTTCCAGGCACGTCCAGCTGGGAGGAGGCCTCGGGGAAGACCCAGGACTAGGTGGAGGGATTATATCTCCAACCTGGCCTGGGAACGCCTTGGGATCCCCCAGTCGGAGCTGGTTAATGTTGCTCAGGTTTGGGGTCCCCTGCTGGAGCTGCTCCCCCCGCGACCCGTCACCGGATAAGCGGACAAAGATGGATGGATATTTTTGGGGCTTTTCCCTTTATCATACAGTGGCAGTGGACAGCAGTGGCAATTTTAGACCCTTTTAGGGTGGTTCAAGCCCTTCTAAATTTCATCTCAGCCCCGTTAAAAATTATAATAAAAAACAAATGATTATTGAATCAATTTTACTGCTTCAAGTTAGAGTTTGCGAACTTGTCTGTTAATAACGGAGGGCAAACAATTACAGGTTCAAAGAAACAGGTTTTAATATCCTGTCATCAATGCTATGCACCTGTAACCCAGTCAAGGCAAGTTTTATTTTCTATTTATTTATTGTTTACACCTCATTATCATTTCATTTGATTCTGGTAGTCCATAAAGGGACTTTCGTAGTTTTTTCATAGGTTCAATATTTTATATTTATGTTATACTGTTGTAAGAATGAATACATATATTTATTGTTATCCAATGAAATTACTGATTTAGCAGGCAACACTTTTGCAAGGCACTGTATCACATTCTCATTAGGGGCTGATTCTAGAATCACCTTTGGTGGACGGGCTAGAAAGGGAGAGAGAGAGACGACACGCTGCAAAGGGCAGCAGCTTGGATTCGAACCCGCGCCGCTGCAGGACTCAGCCAACGTGGGGCAAATGCTCTTACAGGGTGAGCTAGAGGCCCCCCCGTAGTCTTGTCATTGCTATCTTTCAACATATTCTCACTCCCATCTCGTAAAAAACGGACGCTTGGTCAGGTGCCTTTGTCGTTGTTATTTACGCTAAAAGTCTCCTTTAGCGTCGTATAACACGCTTTAACTAAACGTGCTTGGTCGGGACTATTGGTGTCCCTTTTGACGCAGTTAGGTTAAGGAAAAGCTCGGGGGTTGGCTTACGTTTCAGTGACTCGTGGGAAAAACGGGATGGTTAAGGTCACACGCGGGACACGAACCCCGGTCTCCTGGGTGAAAGTCCCGTTTTTGACCCATCCACCACCCCGAGCAACCTCCCTACATGGAATAGGCTAAGTGACTTGACAGTAATAAAGTAACATTAAAGTACGGATTTAATTAGCGGCGGTATTTTGCGGAGGGTAATGTGCACTTAAACAAGCGGACCCAGGGTGAGTCTGAGTGAGACGGAGGAAGACAGCTCTCTTTGCCCAGTCAGGCTCTGAGACGGTGTTTTCTTCCTTCCTTCTGTAGAAGTTGTGAATTTACAGCTCACAGCAACTTGATACGATCTAGTGTCTGGCTTTTGTTTGATATCTAGTGTCGGCCAAAAATGCCTTTTAGTGTTTTTCCTCTTAGCTAAATGCTCCAGGTGACTTTAATCTGGGCTTTTATTGTGAAGGGTCGACACGGAAGAGTCAGCGTTATGGGCAGCATTTTGTTTCCTCAACCTTTTTTTTCTCAAGCTTAATTGTGCCGTCGTTTAGTTTCATTCACAGTTTATTATTACCCAATATCCAACGCTGTCCAAACATCTCCAAATTCCAAACGCTAAGTTCACTGGGTACTCAGGAAGCCAAGTGTGAAGTAGTCAGATCCTTTACTTAAGTAGAAGTACTAATACCACACTACAAAAAATACTCTTTTACAAGTTAAAGTCCTGCATTGAAAATGTTACTTAAGTAAAAGTATGTAAGTATCATCAGGACAATGTACTTAAAGTATTAAAAGTAAAAGTACTCAACGGCTCTTTAATGTTTAATTTATTATACTGCACTGTAACTTTTATTCACATATTTTATCTCTCAGTTCTTTGGGGTTCTAGTTAGATCAATTAATAGAATTGAATTTATGATTTTCCAGTGAGTTTTTGCAGAAACGGACATATTTCTGATTATTTCTTTGAAACGGGTGTGACAATAGATTACAGAAGAGACAACAAAGTTAGTTTGATAACTAACTGAAGGTTCTGAATACCAAAACAATTACAATTGAACAGAAATAGTCTGAGAAACTATTAAATTAAGAATAAAATAAGACCTGAAGACCGTTCCGGGTTTTGCAAGGTTTGCCGAAGAAAAGAACTAAGCCTTGTGGTGACGACTGCATTGAAAAAGAAAAAGAGTATACTAAAGCTTCTGTAACTATGGGGAATGAAACCTCCATGTGAAGCATCAGGACCCATTTTTGGTGAGGTGAACCAGAGATATGGACCGAACTGCTTGAAATGTCTGACATATTGGTCCTTTCTTTAATTAACCTATTTTATCTGCTTTTATATGTTTAACTGTTTTAACTGCTCTTTATTCGCGTATTTATCTCTCAGTTCTTTAAATTCTTATACTGCACTGTAAATTTTATTCTTGTCTTTTAAATTGTTTTTAATTGTTTTCTAACTGCTCTTTCATGTTTTATGTAAAGCACTTTGAATTGCCCTGTTGCTGAAATGTGCTATATAAATAAAGCAAATAACCTTGCCTTGCCTTGCCAATGCAAAAACATCCTCACATTTTAGAAACTGGAAACGATCCAAACTGTTGTGTGTTTAATGGTCTAATCAATTACTTGTAGGTCGTTATATTGTTGGCTAGTTTAATTTATAATAAAACATCCGATTTTATTAACTACATGTCTTTTGTGTGCAAAAATCTTAATGTGTTAAGTAACTAGTATCTAAAGCTGTCAGATGAATTTCGTGGAGTAAAAAGTACAATATTTCTCTATGAAATGTAGCGGAGTAGAAGTAGAAAGTGGAATGAATAAAAAAGACTCAAGGAAAGTACAAGTACCTCAACATTTTTACTTAAGTACAATACTTGAGTAAATGTACTTAGTTACATTCCACCTCTGGATCAGATGAACAGTTCTCGAGATATTTGAAAGACAACGGACATGCTTTACAGTTAGAAGATGGAATAAAGCATTACCTGGTCCTATGGATGTGCCATTTAAGTCAACATTAAATAACCAAATAAATACATACGTAAATACACAAATAAATATGCCTCTGAAATAAATCCCAAACAAATAAATGAGGCAATAAATATAAAAATGCATGCACATATAAATATATAAATGAAGCAACGTAGCTTAATAAATGATTATTTCATAATTCCATATCTATTTATTACAGGGGATTTTTATTTCCTAATGACATATTTATTTCCAAGCATTCTTCATTTCCAGCTGATACATTCACATGAATAGGGCATGGTTTCTCACAGATTTAAACCAAAGCAACAGCACAAGAATTAGTCAGCTAGCACACCCTGTGGCCCCGCCCGCCTTACTCCATGCAGAGTGGGAGGGACCGCGGGGTGCGATGGCTAGCTAAATCTCGTCTCATGTAAGGTCTGATAGACATTAAATTCATCAAATTTAGTGATCCAAGCTACTTTCCAAGCTACGGCAGCTGTCATAATTTGCAGAGACAGACCTTCAGCAGCTGTAGCGACTCATATTCAGCAAGAATGTTTCCTCAACAATTTTTTCTCAAGCTTAATTGTTCCGTCGTTTAGTTTCATTCACAGTTTATTATTACCCAATATCCAACGTTGTCCAAACATCTCCAAATTCCAAACGCTAAGTTCATTGGGTACTCAGGAAGCCAAGTGTAAAGTAGTCAGATCCTTTACTTAAGTAGAAGTACTAATACCACACTACAAAAAATACTCCTTTACAAGTAAAAGTCCTGCATTGAAAATGTTACTTAAGTAAAAGTATGTAAGTACCATCAGGACAATGTACTTAAAGTATTAAAAGTAAAAGTACTCAATTGCTCTTTAATGTTTAATTTCTTATATTATATATTTTTTTAATTTCTATTTGTTTAAGACCCAGGGCCCGGGGCTGATCCCTGAGCGGCCCAAC
Organism: Perca flavescens; assembly: GCF_004354835.1. Lineage (NCBI taxonomy): Eukaryota > Metazoa > Chordata > Actinopteri > Perciformes > Percidae > Perca > Perca flavescens. Next base: position 8,394,917 of record NC_041348.1, read on the forward strand.
TTCAAAAATAAGATAAAATAATAATGAAATGTGGAATTATGAAATAACATCCCCTAAGAGATAAATAAAAGTAGCCATGGGCACCCAGATAGCTCAGTTGGTAGAGCAGGCGCCCTCACATATTGAGGTTTACTCCTCGAAGCAGCGGGCACGGGTTTGACTCCGACCTGCGTCCCTTTGCTGCAGGTCATTCCCCCCCTCCCCCCTTTCTCCCCCTTCATGTCTTCAGCTGTCCTGTAAAATAAAGGCCTAAAAATGCCACAAAAAAAAATTAAATAAAAGTAGTCCTGTTTTAAATAAACGCCTATGTATTTATTTATTGAACTATAGTGACTCATTTATACATTCATATGTATTTATTTATATATGTATTGCCTCATTTAAATCCTATTTATTATAGGAATTATTTCATTTGACTATTTATCTATTTATTTCATAGGCATTCTTATGTATGTATTTATTAGTTTAATATTGACTTAAATTGCATTCCATATTGTACTGCTACAGCTAGGCAAAGACATACAATCCATGTTTTGCTAGTAGCCTACTAGAAATTTATGGACGGGAAAAAAACCACCGATGTTGCTGAGGGACGTTTGGCAGAAGTGTGACAGTCAGGGGGAAAATACCAGCCACCAGGGGCGATTCTAGAATCAGACCTTTAAGGGGGGGGCCCAGCCCCTAATGAAATGTGACACGGATACAGTGCCTTGCAAAAGTGTTGCCTGCTAAATCAGTAATTTCACAGGATAACAATGACGATATGTATTTATTATTACAACAGTGTAAGATAAATGCAAAAATAATGAACATATGAAAAAAACTACAAAAGTCCCTTTATGGACTACCAGAATCAAATGAAATGATAATGAGGTGTAAACAATAAATAAATAGAAAATAAAACTTCCCTTGACTGGGTTACAGGTGCATAGCATTGATGACAGCAACACAAGATATTAAAACCTGTTTCTTTGAACCTGTAATTGTTTGCCCTCCGTTACTGACAGACAAGTTCGCAAACTCTAACTTGAAGCACTAAAATTGATTAAATAATCATTTGTTTTTTATTATTATAATTTCTAGGGGGGCTTGAACCCCCCCTAAAAAAGGTCTAAAATCGCCACTGCCAGCCAAAAAAAAATAAAAAATAAAAAAGGCTTGAAGAGAATACACATCCTAAAATCTCTCTGTTTGGAGTCCCTCATGTTCCCGTCAAGGCAATCCTAGTAAAGAACCTACATTCAGCGGAAAAAATACTGTAACTCGATGGAAGGGCTTTCTTTGCTGTTGTGAATGTGGACACATGCAGAAGTTTTAAACGCAGTAAACGACAACGGGTCGCTGCGCTCTATAGCTGCTCTGTTCCCACCGTTTGGTCCCCCCCCCCAAATAGCGATGTGACGGCGGTATAATATCAGTTACCAAAGCCGATCACCCCACAGAATGATCTACGCAAGAAATGAAGTGAAGGGAAAATCCGCAAAGCTGCTGCTCTGCCTAAACTTAATTGTCTCTCAATCTCTAACAACCCAGTAGCACGCTTGCTGTCAAACCAAGACAAGCGTTAATTGGTCCATTGCACAGAGTTGTGCGGAAATGTGAGTTCTTAGAGGTAGCCTATGATGTGATTTCCCCCCCTGCTCTCCTGCTGGATATTTATCCTAGGACGATCTATGGATTTCAGAGTTCACATATCACTTTAATCGACATAAAAATAAGGAAAGTTTATCAGTACTTACGTGCCTGGCTTGTGATTCTCCGCCGGCGCGGACCACCGCTTTTTCCTACTTTTGGGTCTCTTGCACTCCCCGAGCAGGATCAAACACAGAAGTAAAAACAGAAACCTGGCGTAACACGGCATGATGGAGTTTAAAAGTCCCGCAGCGAGTCGGTGAGTGACGCCTTCGGTTCGCGTGCAGGACACTCTGTGCACGGTACCATCTTCCTGTCAGAGGCAGGAAGGGAGAGTGCGAGAGTCGAGGGACTGTGGCGAACAAGCGCGCCGGCTGCTGTGCAGAGAGAGACGGGGATGGTGAAATCTGGCGAGCGCTCTGATTGGTCTTCGCCCTCCAGAGGAGCTTTTTTTCTGGCTCAGGAGCGCGCAGCATCAGCACCACATGCAGCGCGCTGCAAATAAATAAATAAATAGAGCTAGGCTACGTCCCTCCCCTGACGAGTCGTTTAGAGACCCTGCTGAGGGAAGGCAGTTTATCCCCAAAGGAAAACAAGGAAGAAAAAATAAGTGGGAACATGATGTCACATATGCCTGCTGCAGCTTTGCTTGTTTTTAGATTTACACAAATAGGAGACCATCCGTACACAATGTTACAAGGAGTAGATTACTTTCCTATTTAAAAACGTATCACTTGATTTGATTTCATAAAAAAAGAAAGCTTGAAAAAGTGAAATGATTCTGTCTAATTTACAGGATTGTCTTGTTTGCAGTGTGGGCCAAAGGCATCCTCTTAAACTGACAATGACTTGTCCACATCTGTCTCGCTCTGGGAGCTTCTCTTCACTCCAACTGCCAAGGACCCCATAACTGGAAGAGATAATTGTAAAATTACTAAAATTACTAATTACTAATTGTAAACATAACATACATATGTTGTTTACAATTAGTTGCATTTTAAACTCCTTGCTCCTCCGTGTGGCTGATTCTGTTGATTCTTTTAAAAGGCAACTCAAGACACTGTTATTTAAACAAGCTTTTAGTTGTCTGGGTTTAATTTATCTTTGACTTTTTAAATGTTTTATCTTCATCCAATGTATTTCAATGTGGTTGTACCTTGTGAAGCGCTTTGTGATTTTTATCTGTGAAAAGCACTCTATAAATAAACTTTACTTACTTACTTACTTACTAAACTGGGCCTATAATAACATGTAGGGCAGCCTAAAGCCTTTATAGGCTACATCTCTTTTTAGTACATAGAATATTAAAATAATAATTGTTGGCATGATTTTATATATCATCTTTTTAGGATTCACTGTATCTGTGGATGGCTATCTTAGCGAATACCTTAACTATAGGCCAGTAAGCCGATCATTAACGGTTTTTTTTTCACAAAGAGGCTGATTTATTTCATGCAAATACTTTGTTGGATTCATGTTAAGACATTTACATGTTTAAAATCACGTTTTCAAAACATTATGAATTTGGTGCCCCCCCTGCACTAACTCTGAGGACACCCAAGGGACCCCCTGTTGAAGATCTCCGGCCTAGAGGCTGGATAGATAGATATAGTTTTTTTAGTGTATGTGAAACAGCATTAGAAACCAGTTCCATCAGGAGAGACGTCCTTGCAAATATGAACATATTTATTGTACAGACAAAATATGAAATGTACAAAGTCTCTGGAGATTAGACTCCATTGAATCCATATTATGTTATTAAAGGGGTAGTGAAACCCAAACATATCCCCCGATGGAGTCCAGACACTGGTGGTGGTGGTGATGAAGGTGCACGGAAACCAATCGAGAGTGCCAATCAGCTGACGATCCCCGGAGGACGTGGGTGAGACGACCGGTGGTTGAAGGGGAGGAGGGGGGACACGCTCCATTCCTGAAACGACAGCTGACAACCGAAGAGGAGAGAGCAGATTTAAAACAGGATGTCATGCTGTGATTGGCTTGTGATAAATGGCTGAATCTGATTGGTTTAACTAACAATGAAACAGCTGAACCCGATTGACTACTGACAAGTGAATGCCATGGAACAGCTGATCAATTAGGAGTGATGGAAAAAAAAAAGGAATTTGAAGTCTTCCTGTAAGAAGACTATGCTGAGCTCCATTAGAAATACAATGATTCTGCAGCATTTTTTAACATGCCTCTCAAACTAGGATTCATTAAATTAAAAAATTAAATGTGTTTCCTACAAAATGTGCCAAATCCACCTTTCTCTGTGGAATGTCGGAAGACAAAATATGCCAGCAGCTGCTGACTGCACCATTTCACTTGACCGCACACAGTAAGGAGGGAACATTGTCCTTGATGCTTTTTTTTTTTTTTTTTTTTTTTTCTAAAGATATTGCTTTCTGATTGTTTTCTTCTTGACCTTTGCCCTCCATCATACAGTCAAGAATTACATCGCTTGTGGTGTCAGCTCTGTCTCCTTACATGCACTCTCTTGACTTTTAGACTTTGTGGATGCTTAGAGACATTCTGTTCCCTCATTTAAAATGTTTTTGATTTCAAGAGATTAAAAAGTATTATCCATGTAAAATGACTATGTCCAGCCGAGTGAAAGCTGGGTATTCAGGAGCTGAGTTTCAGCATCAAGAAAAGAGAGAAGAGACGTTTTACTGCCTTTAGCACTTTATTTTACTGTCTCAGATGTAACACACTGAGCAGGAACTGCAGTCTCTCTGCCTTTAGGCAATTTTAAGGGAATGTATAGGTATAATGCTGTGTCTACAAAGAAAATGTGTTTCTACAGCATCAGCTTTTCTTGTCTGTTTGAACTGAAGCACTAGTTAATTTATAGATGAATACATTTCAATATGTAATATAAAGGGAGCTTAACTAAGAGCTGTCTTTTACGGCAGGTATAAGAGTCAAGTCTTGAGCGGATCAAGACAATTGCGAATCAAGTCTCAAGGCTTCTCAAAAATGTCAAAAGTTATTGTCTGCAAGTCAAAATAAAGTCTTAAGTCAGTGAAATGCAAGGATGAATCTAGTCTTGACAAGTCCTGTCAATGTGAAGTCTCAATTTTTCAAATTGTCGAGGGCAAGTCTCAAGTGTACTGAAACAAGTCCAGGTCTACTGGAACAAATCCAACTCAAGTCTCATGTAAATTGAAAAAGTCCAAGTCAGTCAAAAACAAGTCAGAGTCTATTCTGACGTCCTGTCAAAGTTAAGTCTCAAGTTTTCAAGTCCTCAGGGGCAGGTACTGTAACTATGTCCATAGTGTTTTTCCATATTGCTCTGCTATGTCAATGCGCATGTCTGACAATTAAATCATACAAGTACAGTATGTTGCAATCTAAGTCCAGCCTGTTGCTGTCTCATTTTTTCCAATTATTACCAGGTCAAAATTTGCAACTTGAGTCATCCTGACTGCTGCAAGACTTGGTTTACCTGAGACTTGACCCCCTAAACTCCTGACTTGATTTCAACTTTAAAGAGAATACATGGTTTAACCATGTCGAATCACATAAAAGAGTCAGAGACTGGTATAGCTACAAACTATTACAACTTTTGTAGCTGGTGTTACTTTTCTATTTCTTTAAAGATTATTTTTGGGGCATTTTAGGCCTTTATTTTTATCGGACTTGTCTAGGGTCATTGGCCTTTTGGACATTGGAGATTTTTTAACCATGCCAGCAGCATGGCTCTGCAGATGGCAATGTTGACCACTTTAGTCCAGAATGAAATATCCCCAAAACTACTGAATGTCCAGAAGATGTATACTAATCATGGTGATCCGCTGACTTTACCAGTAGCACCATCATGAGATTCACATTTGTGGTTTTGAATGAAACTACAGTACTAGTATGTATTGCCATTACATGTGACATATTAACATCCTCCTAAAAATTCCTTCTAATAACTTAAGTGATGCTTTTCACGTGGCCGATACATTTTTGACCTAATACCTGCTAAACTAATTGCATTCCCAATGAGCCTCCACTGTACTTTGTTTGTGCTAAGTAGCAAATGTTAGCATGCTAACACACTGAACTAAGATGGTGAACATGATAAACATAATACCTGCTAAATAGTGCGTTCCATTTGTAATCGGAACTCAGATTTTCTGAGGTCAAAGTCGGAAACACGCCCCCTGACCTCGGATTTCCGAGCTCGGAACTCGGGGAATCACCAGAGGTGTCAAGTAACAAAGTACAAATACTACGTTACCTTACTTAAGTAGAAATTTTGGGTATCTATACTTTACTGGAGTAATTAGTTTACAGCAGACTTTTTACTACTACTCATTACATGTTCACGCAATTATCTGTACTTTCTACTCCTTACATTTTAAAAATAGCCTCGTTACTCCTATTTCAGTTTGGCTTGTTTTCATTCCGGCTCAAAAACACACACACACAAAAAACCTATCCAGATAAATCATACCATCCAGATAGAGTGAATTTGATTGTGGTTGGATGAGAAGTATAAACATATACCATTCCGACACCCTATTGGTTTGTACGTGATCCATCGCACCTGCACAGACCCGGTGCTAATACGGCACCGGTGCCTTAACGACCGTTATTTACCGGACCGAATAGCAAAGTGGATTTTGACGGGACGTTTCGACGGGAAACGGACGTTAGAGGGAACATCGCCGCACAGGACGCTAGTTAACACTACACCTTACAGCAGGTAACGTTAGCCTACCATTAGCTAGCAGCTGGAGTAAACATGGTTAAAATGCAGACAGCTAAACGGTGTAAAAGTGTGTCTGTATTTCACTGGAGAGGATTCCATCAGCAGTCTGCTGCTGCCATTGTCTGAAAAACACAGAAGAGACGTGTCACCTTTTTCAGCCCTTCTGAGTTTGCAGGTATGATTTTAATATAACATTATTATAGTCATTATGGACTTTAGAAAAATGTTTTTTTTTTTTTTTTGTGGAGGTGGGGTAGTGCACTATAGGCCCCTGTGGGGGCGGCCTAAGCATTTGTCCTTAATGGCATTTTTCCACCCTTATATTACTTTGACTTTTAAGTAGTTTTGAAACCAGTACTTTTACACGTTTACTTGAGTAAAAGGCTTGAGCTGATACTTCAACTTCTACGGAAGTCTTTTCAAACCCTAGTATCTATACTTCTACTTGAGTAATGAATGGGAATACTTGTGGCACCTCTGGCAACCACCAAGGGGGTAAGGCAGCCTCCACAAAGCATAGCTCCTATGGAGCCATTTTGGTGCTAACAAGCAATCACCCGCCGTTAGCATCCCATTGACTGCCATTAGCTCCGTAGCAGACGTTTTTGTAAAAACAGGCTCACGATTGTGTCATAACCACTTGAGTTGCTGTCGATAGTAGAGGAATTACCGTTTAGTACAGGAGAAGATCGGTTTCGACTTACATTAATTGTTTACGTTTAATTACTAATGTTAACTAGCATGTTAGTTATCAATAATTAGCCTGTGCCTAGGTTATCTCCTTACATATACCTACGCTCTCTGTAAGATTGGGAATGATTGAGATTTCTCTTGGCACAGCTACCAGAAGACTTCCAACTTTCAGACAGGTTGCTCACGTCACATCTACGTCGTCAAGTACAGTTGGAGGCTGCTCAGTAACGCTCAGCCCTCACCGGAAAAGTGTTTCTAATATCCTTCACTGGTCTCCGTGGAAATCTACGGCGTCACATTGTCCATTTGTTTAACTGTGTATGGCAATCACTGAGTACCCCGAGCTAGAAATCCAACATGGCTGCTGTGTGCATCAACAGTAGTAAAAGCTGTAGTAATGTACAGTTATTAGCACTTCTTGCGTTATTTGTGTCTCACTAAACCAGTCATACACTGTGGACATGTTGTTATGCTGTTTGTATGCACAAAAATGGCGTAATGCGTTGTTATGAACTGGCATTGCTAACAATGGCTAACCTGGCTAGAGCTAATGAAAACAATGAAAATCCAACTTGTACATGGAACACATTCAAATCGGGTGTGACGTCATTCCCAGCTTCGACTTCCGAGGTAAACGCAACGCACAATGAGCATCAGCATTTTAGTATTTAGCTCAAAGCACCGATGTGCCAAAAATACAGCCTCAAAGAGCCTATATAGCACGGCTATAGACTCTTAGACTCACATCCACTTCTAAAGAATCTAAAAAAATCTAAATCAGGTTCTATGGACACAAAAGAAAGAAGAAAGGATGTTGTACAGCTCAATATCTCCGAAATACACAGCTAATACCCTGTGCTTCACAGTAGCTTTACATGTTCAGATATCTTTTACAACTTTTGTAGCTGGTGTTACTTTTCTATTTCTTTAAAGATTATTTTTGGGGCATTTTAGGCCTTTATTTTTATCGGACTTGTCTAGGGTCATTGGCCTTTTGGACATTGGAGATTTTTTAACCATGCCAGCAGCATGGCTCTGCAGATGGCAATGTTGACCACTTTAGTCCAGAATGAAATATCCCCAAAACTACTGAATGTCCAGAAGATGTATACTAATCATGGTGATCCGCTGACTTTACCAGTAGCACCATCATGAGATTCACATTTGTGGTTTTGAATGAAACTACAGTACTAGTATGTATTGCCATTACATGTGACATATTAACATCCTCCTAAAAATTCCTTCTAATAACTTAAGTGATGCTTTTCACGTGGCCGATACATTTTTGACCTAATACCTGCTAAACTAATTGCATTCCCAATGAGCCTCCACTGTACTTTGTTTGTGCTAAGTAGCAAATGTTAGCATGCTAACACACTGAACTAAGATGGTGAACATGATAAACATAATACCTGCTAAATAGTGCGTTCCATTTGTAATCGGAACTCAGATTTTCTGAGGTCAAAGTCGGAACACGCCCCTGACCTCGGATTTCCGAGCTCGGAACTCGGGGAATCACCAGAGGTGTCAAGTAACAAAGTACAAATACTACGTTACCTTACTTAAGTAGAAATTTTGGGTATCTATACTTTACTGGAGTAATTAGTTTACAGCAGACTTTTTACTACTACTCATTACATGTTCACGCAATTATCTGTACTTTCTACTCCTTACATTTTAAAAATAGCCTCGTTACTCCTATTTCAGTTTGGCTTGTTTTCATTCCGGCCTCAAAAACACACACACACAAAAAACCTATCCAGATAAATCATACCATCCAGATAGAGTGAATTTGATTGTGGTTGGATGAGAAGTATAAACATATACCATTCCGACACCCTATTGGTTTTACGTGATCCATCGCACCTGCACAGACCCGGTGCTAACACGGCACCGGTGCCTTAACGACCGTTATTTACCGGACCGAATAGCAAAGTGGATTTTGACGGGACGTTTCGACGGGAAACGGACGTTAGAGGGAACATCGCCGCACAGGACGCTAGTTAACACTACACCTTACAGCAGGTAACGTTAGCCTACCATTAGCTAGCAGCTGGAGTAAACATGGTTAAAATGCAGACAGCTAAACGGTGTAAAAGTGTGTCTGTATTTCACTGGAGAGGATTCCATCAGCAGTCTGCTGCTGCCATTGTCTGAAAAACACAGAAGAGACGTGTCACCTTTTTCAGCCCTTCTGAGTTTGCAGGTATGATTTTAATATAACATTATTATAGTCATTATGGACTTTAGAAAAATGTTTTTTTTTTTGTGGAGGTGGGGTAGTGCACTATAGGCCCCTGTGGGGCGGCCTAAGCATTTGTCCTTAATGGCATTTTTCCACCCTTATATTACTTTGACTTTTAAGTAGTTTTGAAACCAGTACTTTTACACGTTTACTTGAGTAAAAGGCTTGAGCTGATACTTCAACTTCTACGGAAGTCTTTTCAAACCCTAGTATCTATACTTCTACTTGAGTAATGAATGGGAATACTTGTGGCACCTCTGGCAACCACCAAGGGGGTAAGGCAGCCTCCACAAAGCATAGCTCCTATGGAGCCATTTTGGTGCTAACAAGCAATCACCCGCCGTTAGCATCCCATTGACTGCCATTAGCTCCGTAGCAGACGTTTTTGTAAAAACAGGCTCACGATTGTGTCATAACCACGTGAGTTGCTGTCGCATAGTAGAGGAATTACCGTTTAGTACAGGAGAAGATCGGTTTCGACTTACATTAATTGTTTACGTTTAATTACTAATGTTAACTAGCATGTTAGTTATCAATAATTAGCCTGTGCCTAGGTTATCTCCTTACATATACCTACGCTCTCTGTAAGATTGGGAATGATTGAGATTTCTCTTGGCACAGCTACCAGAAGACTTCCAACTTTCAGACAGGTTGCTCACGTCACATCTACGTCGTCAAGTATAGTTGGAGGCTGCTCAGTAACGCTCAGCCCTCACCGGAAAAGTGTTTCTAATATCCTTCACTGGTCTCCGTGGAAATCTACGGCGTCACATTGTCCATTTGTTTAACTGTGTATGGCAATCACTGAGTACCCCGAGCTAGAAATCCAACATGGCTGCTGTGTGCATCAACAGTAGTAAAAGCTGTAGTAATGTACAGTTATTAGCACTTCTTGCGTTATTTGTGTCTCACTAAACCAGTCATACACTGTGGACATGTTGTTATGCTGTTTGTATGCACAAAAATGGCGTAATGCGTTGTTATGAACTGGCATTGCTAACAATGGCTAACCTGGCTAGAGCTAATGAAAACAATGAAAATCCAACTTGTACATGGAACACATTCAAATCGGGTGTGACGTCATTCCCAGCCGACTTCGAGGTAAAGCATAACGCACAATGAGCATCAGCATTTTAGTATTTAGCTCAAAGCACCGATGTGCCAAAAATACAGCCTCAAAGAGCCTATATAGCACGGCTATAGACTCTTAGACTCACATCCACTTCTAAAGAATCTAAAAAAATCTAAATCAGGTTCTATGGACACAAAAGAAAGAAGAAAGGATGTTGTACAGCTCAATATCTCCGAAATACACAGCTAATACCCTGTGCTTCACAGTAGCTTTACATGTTCAGATATCTTGGCTGTGAAATCTGCCATAATCACTGCATAGCTTGTTGTGATTATTCAAACCTACATATAATAGAAAATGTGAGATGGGTGGCAAAATGTATTCTACACACATTAGGACCTGGAAATGACCTGATCCTTCATTGGGAGTACTTCAAGGTAACAGCAATGTTACAGGTGGGTCTGTGGGTATAAGAAAGACATTACACATGGCTTTCATTTAAGCGATTTATTTTCTGTTTATATCCCACTATAGCAGCCTTGGGCACAAAAACTGAAGAGGCAGATATACAGAGATTCTGAGAATATGGAAATTCATAGCTTCACACACTCTGCTGCCTTCAAGTCATACCTGTACACATGCAGGTATAGGATGTTGCTCAAATAAATGATAAACTACAGAGACAGAATTGTTCCCCTCAACCTCAACAGATAGACTGCTATGAACTCGGATGTATTTGTATGCTGCCAAGTTGTTGTACGTGTCAAAAAGCCGTCAGCTACTATGTGCAAAAAAAATCATTTAAATTGCTTCCCAGTTCCTCATCACTCAAAAGTATATTAAAGAGGGTAAACGTTAGACAGTGTTTGGGTCTATTTATACAATTAGGGGGGGGAAATAGCTGTTTGCATACAGTTTAAGAGAATGCAAGCCAACCAAGAGATTAATGCACAAGGACGTGGGGTGAATACCATGACACAGCAGGGGAGGCAGGGAGAGAGGCAGCGAGGGAGGAAAGATACAAATGAATGGGATTACAGTGACCACAGAAAAATGCCTTCAAATAAAATATAGAAAATCTGTTGTAGGTGGGAAAGCAGAATGGAAATACAATGAGTCACATTTGTATTGAAAGTAAGCAGAAAAGTTGGCGGAACAGGTAGGTGTTTTTCTGAAGACCACAGTCATGTATACTGGTGCAAATAATCCCTAAAAGTAGCTCACCAGTTAACGCTGCAGTGGTGAGAACAGTTGAAAGCACTCTGCCCTCACGGTGTGTAAACGGGTTGCATTTAGCCGATCCTGGATCAGCTAACTCATTCCCTTCACTGGGGGAGACTGCTGGGAATGACTACACTATGGGCTCTATTTTAATGACGACCCGCACTCCCGACATGTTTGGCATTTTTGCTTTTGGTATTTTGCCCAGCGCACGTGGGAGCACAAAGAGTAGTCTACTAGCCTTAGACGTCTGCACTGAGAATAGATGTTTCAGAACCACGTCCGTGTCTGGAGCAAAGTCACTACGCCGGCAATTTGGTGATTTTGTCAACAAAGGCAACCCAAATACTATACATTTGCAAAATCAATTCTTAAAATTGTAAATGAACAATTCCAATTAAAGCCTTTCAAATCAGTAGATGCATTTTAATTGCCTTTAAAAATAAAAAGGCAATGAATATGATTATAGCAGGTATTACACCATATTCTTTGACCACATTGAAAGAGTACTCCGTGGCCGGGTTAGCTCAGTTGGTAGAGCAGGCGCACATGCATGGAGGAGTATGCCTCGCCGCAGAGGGTCCAGGGTTCGAGTCCGACCAGTGGTGATTTCCTGCATGTCCTCTCTCTCTCTCTCTCTCTCTCAGGAGTTTCCCTCGGTTTCTGAGGGCTGACACAATTTCAATTCAATTCAATTTGTGGTTGTGTCAAACAATAACAACTGCAGACAAAGCAGGTGTCTCTACTATCCCTGCTGTCCTGTGTGTGTGTGTTTAAGAGCTAAGCCCTGCCCTCGGTCAAACGCACAGAGGAGAGGACAGAGAAGCTGGCGCGACCATAAATGAGAGCAAGAGAACTCTAAGTATAGTTTTTTTTCCTCTTCATTCGGCTAAGTGTTATAATGGAACCCACATGGAACAACAATTTTCAGAAGTGCTGCTATTTTTCTTTCTTATTCCTAGCTACAGTAGGGTCACACTTTCTGATTGATGGCTTGTGTCAGAAATTGTGACCTCGAGGCACGTTCTCAACTACTCACTTGCAGAAAGCGTGATAACGTCCCTCCAACGACGCCCCTGCAGGCACACATCACAGTGGTCCCAGAACATGGTGTAACATACGAACGTTGGTAAACGTTCTGATTTGAAATGCTTCGCCACACACACACACACACACACACCTCTACGCACATCAGACTTGTCAGTTATAATGCAACATTCTGCCCGTTTATGTGACAGACGTCAGCTCTTATCAATCCTTCCCCTCGTCACAATATATATTAATCACAATATGATTCATCCGTGAGATACGGAATTGAGACTTAAATTCCATACCGACTACACAGTGGCCGCTTCATTTGCACAATTGAAATAGAGCCCTGTAAGGTGTGACTGACCTGACCAAACAGGAAGTTACAGCAAACCAAAAGAATTATAGCTCATACACTATGTGCAGATGCTTCCATGATTAATTCATTACTTAAATACAAAAATCCCCCATGACCTTGTTGACATATTATATTACAGTTTCAATTAAATAATGGGAACAAGTGGCAGCACTAGGACAGAACTATTCTATGGAAGGGTACGTGTGGTGTGTGTAGCTGCTGAACTGATCACAAACACGACAAAGCTTCCCATTCTTAAAAATGCATGACACTCTGGAGAGTAAAATTCACATTGATTAAAAGACACCCCCCCCGGAGGTGTTGTGGAGAGTGGGAGCTCCTCCTCTGCAGGAATGAAAGTTCAACCCCCTCAGCGGAGACAGAACCCTCTGCTGACAAACAGGGAGCGCAGGAAGTCAGTGTCAGCCTCGGCTCTGGTTCCACTTCGGCTGGCCATAGTTCTGTTAGGGTGGTAGCAGGGTGTGGGGGGTGGGGGAAGGTGACTTGAGCGTGAGGAGGGACGGCCAAGTGTGTGGTCACAGCTCGTAGTCAAACTTGTACTCGTGAGCCAGGTAGATCCTGCGGAAGATGAGTGCGGCCAGGGCCAGAGTGAGCACCACGATGAGGGCTACCGAGCCCGCGCGGCTTTCATCCTGAGGTTGGCGAGGAGTCGGGGCAAAGACCGGCCTGCTGGCCGGTTCTCTGCCGTCTCTCTGGCCCTGCTGGCTGTGCTGCTGGGCACGACGCTGCCGGGGGCTGAGCGGGCGGCCGACGACGGGGGCCGCGGGGGCCTGGGGCCCGACTGTTCCTGTGGCTGGAGACGCCTCTGCCTGCGGAGGAAGATGGCATTGGGGAAAAAAACCAGGCATTAGAGGTGAAACAGTTACTCGACTAATCGATGATGCCAACTGGATGCGGCTGCGTTGCGTTTCGTGTTGTGCTACAGCTTAGTCACGGCTCCATTGTGGCTCTAAAGTGCACTGGATATTTTTTTTAGAAGTGAAGTGTGTCTTTCAGCAGACATCTCTATACAGAGGCTTTCCCTCCAATCTGACTGAGCCTGAGCTATTTTGCAAAGAAGAATGAGCAAAAATGTCTCTAGATGTGCAAAGCTGGTAGAGACATACCCAGTGGTGTAGTCTACGTGATACGCAGGGATACACAGTATACCCGCTAAGAAAGCTCCAGGATTTCCATACACCCACTTAAAAATGCCCAATGACAAGCAACAACATACTTTCTATTATATTTTTGATAGATTTTTAATTGTCAGTGTTTTTTTTCTTCGCATAGACTAAATGAAGGTATGTCCACCTTAAATTGGTGCATAAAAGTGTATCCGAATGCAGGAAATGGAAATCTTTGATGCTCAAAATAACCCTGGGGGAGGACACCCAGACCCCCCACTCAGTTCCAGCTCTCTGTCCTCACTCTCACTCAAAGACAGAGCTTTCGCATAACATTCACAGACCCGCCCAGTGAGGGTTGGCGACAGTGGGGCTGTAAATGCTGGACATCTTTTGTTGCCTTCTGTGATCACTTCATTAAATGTCAATACATGTCAATTTAGCCGATCACCCAGTCCAGCTGTTGTCATTAACCTGCATTTATGTTGATTCTGTTAGACAATGTTGTCCTCACAAAATAAGGATGTGATCTGCAGCTCAGCCAACAGCTTGGAAATGACTGCTGGTTAAAAGGTAGTATTTATGAGCTACAATCAAATCACTCATCATCAATTAATACTCCACCATAATTCCACTGTCTGACAATAGAAATGTAAAATATGTAAATGAGGATAATGAAATCACGAATTTGGTTCTATTAAAACAGCGCATTAAGATGCTTTCCTTTTATGCAACTTTATCGAAATAATAAGTCATTCATGAGCTTCCAGGATCAACACATTAAAAGCTACTCCCAGTTTTGGCATGTATACTAAGTGCTAGAGTTAGTTAAAGATAAAGTTATGATGCTCGTGCTGATAGAATGAGTTCTCTCTGGAGGGCAGGAGACTGTGAGGGCGATGACTAACCAATGAGCAGTGCCGACGGGCCTAGCTTTTACACAGAAAATGTACATTTCACCCAATTAGAGACTGGCTGGAGGGAGCCTGCACAAACTGGACAGATGCAGTAAACACTTCACAATTATCTTACATCCCTCTGTACTCAGGGAACAGCAGCAAGGCAGTGTGGGATACCGCGGGCCGGACAAGTTTTAACTCTTGTCCCTTCAACTGCAGCGGCAGATGGGGAGTCCATTTCTGACGTGGCCCTCCTCAGTTTATCTAAACACTAATCTAGACCCTATTCTCTGCCCATTCAGACTGGATCAATGGGTAGCAGCTGGAGTCAAAATCAATGCTCTTAGGCAACAAAGCTTGTACATACCATCTGAACTGGTGAAAAAGCCACACAACCACAGGCTTCAGGCTACCATGGCACATCAACTATGATGTAATGAGAAAGCGCCGATATCCAGCTGCTTGATTTCATACAACCACAGTAACTCCGTGCAATCAATTGAGCTAGCGTAGTGCTGCTGCAAACTCAGTATGCAGAATCATTTCCTTCCATACATATTCAATATGATTTTTGAGCTCAGTGGGATCTCAGCAGGTGATTAAGCATGGCTCCAATTAAAAGGAACAATGTGAAAGATGTGTAATTGACTGCATACAGACAGCACCATGTCATGTCCTTTTGATTGTACACTGTAGAGCTTCCGAACACCTGCTGCTCTGTCCAACACTTTGGAGCTTAAATGGGTTTAAAAAAGAAGCACAAGAATGCTGTAGACAGGTCGGGTATTAAATTATTCCAAATATCAGGAGAAGGAATCAGCAAAGCCTAAATGGTCCTTAAACTAGGTCGCTTGTCAGTGAATGACATTTATTGTTCAGTGGTATATTTTTCATCAAGTCTTTGTTGATGTTATACATCACAAGAAAGCAGTCAAAACAGTCAGTGGCTTCATTCTACAGCTATTCTTGAAAAGCACACTGTATCTTATTTATTACAATATGATCCATTTACGTTGTGAGATACAGAATTAAGACTTATATTCCATACCAACCATAACCAACTTCACAGTGGATGTTGCATTTGCACACTTGAAATAGAGCCCTGTATGGTGTGACTGACCTGACCAAACAGGAATTTAAAGCACAAAAAGAATTACAGATCATACACTATGTGCAGAGGCATCATAATTAATGCATTACTTTGAGAGCAAAATCCCTCTATTGATTGCACTGAGTTACTGTGGTCGTATGAAATGATCCTTAAACTAAGGTTGCATGTCAGTGAATGAGATTTACTTTTCAGTGGTATATTTTTCATCAAGTCTTTGTTGATGTTATACATCACAAGAAAGCGTCAGGCTTCAGTGTGCTTCTTTCTACAGCTATCACACAGGCAGAGATCCACTGTAGAGGATAACATTGTCGACTCTTGAATCCCTGACAGACTAGAGAGAAAAGGTGATTAGGGCTGCAACAACGAATCGATAAAATTCAATTACTAAAAAAGTTGGCAATGAATTTAATCATCGATTCGTTGTGTCGCGCAACTATTACGCCACCTTGTCGCGGAGATAAAAAAAAGAAATTGAGTTGAGCGCAGAGCGGAGCGGAGCGGAGCAGAGCGCAGCGAAAGAAAAGAAAAAAGCGCAGAGCGGGGGTAGAAGAAATACGGAGAGAGACCGGAGAGACCCGTAACGTTGTTCTGAAACACTCGGCGTAGGCAGAGTCATCCACGGTGTGGGAGCATTTCACACTAAATAAATCAAAAACGTGTTAATTGCAAGATAAGCAAAAGCGACACGGCATGGCAGGGGCGCACCACGGTGATGAGTCAGCACCTAAAACGTAAACATGTTGGAGTCCTTGATGAGGAGGAAGGGAGTTCAACAGCAGGGTAAAGTCACTACACTATCCTACTTCTGTTCCGTTCTGAAGTGAGTAACGTACCGTCCCTCCAGTAGCTCTTCTGGTGCTGCCGTTTACTCGTTATCCAGCTGACTAGCATGACAAGCTAGCGTTAGCTTGTTAATAACAGTAATAAAGCAGGGGTGGTATAGTTTGCAAGACTAAAGACACGGTTTTATTCACTCGCCTTTTTTGGCCCATTAATTTTTCAATCTGTTGTCATGTGTATATTATGTGCTTTGTCCAATATCAGTTATTGTTAACAAATATATTAGTGTGTGGTGTATAAATGAAGTTAACTTGCACTTACTACAATGATGGTAATAATTTAATGAATAAGTGTGTGTGTTTGTGTGTGTTTGTGTCTGTCTGTGTGTCTTGTCTGTATCTGTTATTTGGGTTACTTACCTTTACACAACTATTAACTAAAACAACAAGTATGTATGTATTGAGTTGATGTAAATTAATGCTTTTTTTATCCGATTCATCGAAAAAATAATTGACAGATTAATCCCTAAAGGTGACATATAAGACATGTCATATTTCCAATATGGCGCACAACACTTCATTTAAGTCAGTGGTTCCTTAAAGGGTAACAACTGTTTTTTCTTTTTCAAATTTGACCCTATTTTCCCATGTTTTTGTTTCTAAGTGCAGTGTTTCCCACAGATTAGAAAGCAATTTGTGGTGTGGGGGAAAAGGGGCGGGGTAACAATCAAGTATCAAAAACTGAGGATGACACGCTGTTGGATGCTGTCCTCCTCTCCTACGCTTTCTTCAATGCCTAACAAATCTATCTCTTTCTCTCCCAGTGAGTCTTTCTGCTTGAGCAGCACTGGTTGAAATCGGAAAATATTGTAAACAAATTAATAATATAACTAATTCCACTGGTCGGACTGTTCAGCTCTGTTTGAGACCAATACCTCCGGTTCAGGCTGGTCCTCATCCTCAACACATGCCTTTTTCAGTCGCGGAAAATACTTTTCAATACTCATCTGGATTGAAGCAGCAAACATTCAGTGTAAGAGGAAAAAAAAATGACATAACATTGTTTTTAATAAGTTTATTTGATTCACAGCTGCTACATACAGTGTTTTGACCTCGACAACCCAACTGCATTTTACCGCAAACTTGCGACTCGTTAACTTTCTAAAGCAGGCGCAATCGCTTGTTTGCAAAGGGTCGGGTCGGGACTCCAGCATTAACACACTGAGAACATTGTATTCAGAATATAAAATATTTTTTTATAGCACTTTTTAATGTGTGATTGTGTAAAGGTGTTCGCCAGCCGCCTTCCCTCGTTTTGATGGAGACAGACGCAGTGTGCACGGAGGGGAGGGGCTGTGTGTGCATCTGTGTGTGTGTGTGTTTGTGTGTGTGTGTGTGTGTGTGTGTGTGTGTGTGAGAGAGTGAAACGCGTGAGTGACAAAAGAGAGCAGGGAAAGAAAATGCAGCTGAACGAATACGCTGCCTGTTTTAAATAGTGTAAAAAAATATATATATATATATATATATTAACAACAAAACACAATATGTGGCGGCCGGTGTTGATTGTATGGCGCGTGTGGGACACACTGAAGTGACTGATGGGAACAAGTTTTGGCATTGGTCCGTTATTAAGCGAGATCGCTGCAGTTGGCAGCGGCAAAACAAGCTACAATGTAAGTTAATAGGGCAACTGTCCAGCTTGTATTTACCTTCACAAAAGTGCTTGTTTTGCCCCTGACCGGCTCAGATCAATTAATTAATTAATTAATTAATTAATCAAGTGTCTGACAACATTATGGAAAGGATTTTGAAGGCCTCCTGCACACTGGCACTGGTCAAAGTTTATCTTCTATTAGCTTGAATCAGTCGGCCCATTCTCCTCTGATCTCTAGCATCAACGAGGCATTTTCGCCCTGCAGGACTGCCGCATCCTGGATGTTTTTCCTTTTTCAGACCATTCTTTGTAAACCCTAGAAATGGTTGTGCGTAAAAATCCCAGTAACTGAGCAGATTGTGAAATACTCCGACCAGCCCGTCTGGCACCAACAACCGTGCCACGCTCAAAGTTGCTTAGATCCCCTTTCTTTCCCATTCTGACATTCAGTTTGGAGTTCAGAAGATGGTCTAGACCAGGACCACACCCCTAAATGCATTAAAGCAGCTGCCATGTGATTGGCTGATTAGATAATTGCATTAACGAGAAATTTAACAGGTGTTCCTAATAATCCTTTAGGTGAGTGTATGCCGATTTGATTACAGCAAAGACAACGTTGGCAGTATTGACGGCAAAATAGGCTACAGAATATTTCGTTCTGTATTGACAGATTTGAAAAATCGATAATTATTTATTATTTTTTAAATTACATTTATATCTGCATTTATGTAAAAACCTAGAGACGTTCAAACATCAAAATGTCATTTATTCATTTATTAAATTTATTTATCCAAAATAAAAACGGACACGCCACGCAGCTGACACTCACATGCCATACAGGCAGTGTGCAGGATGCCTAATGAGGTCGACGTTTCTGTTAAAGAGTAAGATCCTTTTTTTTTTTAAACATAAAAACATCGGGGAAAGTGCGTCTCCATGAAGCTCCCAGCTAAGCTCCTCTATCTCGTGACGTAGTTAGGAAGCAAGAACGAGCTAACTACTGATAACATAAGCATTTTGGCTCGGTGGATGTCGATTTTAAAGTCATGTCAAACATTTTTCCCATCCTTTTCCCATCGATTTCCAGCCTTAGCCTGTCACTCCCCCTGCACTAACGTTACTTGCTCCGTGATGTTAAGACCTCACAATGCCTTGTGTTTTTCACCCCCGCTAACGTATCAGATGTGACATGACAAAAGCCTTTCGTTTTCACATGTGGGTAGGCCAAGGTGAGAAGAGGGAGATTAGCTAACGTTAGCCAACATTCGAATAGTAATTTCAGGATTCAAATAGTATTGATTATTTTACTAATCGAATTATATTCGACTTTGGGAACTCGTTCCAACAGCACCAGTCCTGTTTAACCCCAGGGGGGCAGTATGACACCTACCTGCTCAGCCCGGGGCTCTTCAGAAGCTTCCTGGCCTGCAGACGTGGAGGCGTCTTCCTGGGTGAGTGTGGAAGGCTCGCTTTCTGCACCTCCGCTCTCACTTGCCGGTCTAGATAAACTGGACTCTTCCTGCATTAACACACAGGGAAGTGCAGTCATCTACACTGTGCCTTGGCTCCTGTCATAGCGCTGGACAATATAACCTCAAATGTATGTCATAATAAACTGTCACAAATACTTTAACAACTGTAAAGAAAAACAAACAAGAATTGTTTTTTAACAAAAACACTGCATGATATTTTCTCTGTCATGGTGGCTTACTTCGGATGAGTAAGCTAGTAATAAAGTAATGGGCAATTCTTAAATAATAGCACATGGCCAGCATGGACAAATCAAAGCTTGGTTCAATTCCAAATCTGGAATTACCTGTAATATAATAGTTCACACAGTAAATTTAGTATACCACTGCTGCTCTTACTTTCCATTTTCTGACAGAAGTACTAGTTTCATTTACTAATAGTTTCCAATCACTTCTACTTTGTTGCAGGTTTTAAAAAGTAATATCAAAGTCAAGCTACGGTCATTGAAATTCAACACTTCCTGCATATGTTTCAAATCAAAAGTGTAACAGAAACGAGAAGAATAGCATTTGAGCTGTTAGAAGACTTAATGTGAAACGTGTGCAGAAAGTCTCAATGTTTCACTTCATAATCAGAAAAGTTAATCAATTAGAGAATAAAACCAGTATTTCAGTATTGTAAGTAGTATTTATTATATTCTGTAAAAGTTTTGCAGATCAGCCACGAGTGGACCTCGCGGTGAAATTATTTTATTAACTGCTGTTTCCAAAAATGTACACTTGACTTTTTAGCCAACATGCATGAGAAGTCCTAAGAATGCTCAGAAAAAAAGGGCAAATATGAACATTTATACTTCCATTACATCTGGGCAAACTCCATCTGCTGATGAAGATGTGATCATCATATGATCGAAATCCCCAGAACAGCTACTAAATGGACCTTGTGGTGGATAATTAATTTTAACTGTTTCCAAAGAATTAACTTTTAAGTGAGTAAAAGTGTGAGTATGACAACTGTTTATTCTCACTTAAATCATACTGCATTTAGACAATTCATTGACAATTGTAATATGAGTACATTTAAACGGGTATGAGATTCATAATGGTTCATTGACCAGCCCTAACATCAAACAGGGTTCCCGTTACAGCTAGTTTGTACCTTGAAGTTGATTTGCTGGGCCAGCTCTTTAGCCTTGTGGTCCTCTGCGCTGGGGTTGCTGTTGGGGGTCAGAGCCAGGAGGGCAGATCGCATGGAGCAGCCACACGCCTCACAGCAGAAGTCCTGGGACCTGCCGGATAACAGGTGGTACACGGTGAGGTCATCCTGCTGCCAAGAGCACCTCTCATTCTACATGTCACAGTGCTAACCCTTGGCCTAGAGAGTAGGTTGCCCACTAGGCAGACACACTAGTTTACTTTCTGCAGGTCCATTATTTATTCCATCCTGTTGGCACAATAGATCTGTTGTCCTGGTGTTGCCAAGTTGTGTAGCCCAGGCCTCTGTGGCCTACTTGTTAGTGGGCAAGTACGATTTTCTAGACATTTTCACATTTTATGTAATAGTTGACAGTGAAAAGGCAGACTGGAAATAGGCAGAGAGAGAGAGAGAGAGAGGTATAACATAGGGCTGCAGGATTCTTTGTAAGAATTAAGATCACGATTCTTTCACTGCATTTCTTGTCTGTGAAAGTGTCCTTCAAAGAAACAAAGCAAGCATATGGGCTTATATTAAACATTTATTAAATTCCAACATGGTCAACATAGCTCCACATTAAAAAGAAGAAAATCCTATACGTCCCATGTCCTATGTCGTTATTCGTCCCATCAACCCACAGTAGTACAAATAGTTTCTGGGAGTTGGAGGAAAATACAAGTGAAAAAGGTTGCATTACCAAAACCAACATCCACTTGTTTCCATTAAAGACTTTATTCTTTACAGTTATAGTCTATAATGGGCACCGCTTTTTAACATGCAACAAAAGATGCTCTGTAAGCATTTGGCTACCAAGACGCATTCTGTGAGCACACTAAAATGACTTATTTCTGGTAATTTCAGTATGCAAACTGTCATCATTCATTCTTAATGAAATGACGACTTTAATCAACCAAATGTTTGTTACTCTGGCCTCCATGTGTTCCCCTCCACACCTTGACCAATGCTTACACTATTAATTTCCAAGATTCAGAGACCTTCATTTAAAAAAAATAAAAAAACAGTATGTGTGACAGTATTAGGCCATTTGATGAATAAGCAGGTCCCTCAACTCCATAAGTGAACAGCCTGCGTCATAAATGAAAAATAAATTACTGTGAGTACAATGGCAGTGGTTCAGTGACTAAATAAATTACCTGTTAATTATGAACAGGCCCAACATTGATGTTCTGGCTCACTTGTCACAGTATATCAGGTTTACCTGCCAAGTTAACTGAAAAATTAACTTTTTTACCAACTAGCGTGTAGAATAATTACATTTTTACTGATATGTCACACTACCTGTATGCAATTATACGGTGGCTCATGCTTGTAATTCATACTGAAGTGCAATTAGGTTTGAAATACATGTCATGATTACGAAGCAACACTGATGTAATGCATTTGCCGCAACACCTTATCTTAAATACATAATGTCGCGGCTACATGCTTTAAAGAAAATCCTGCAATTCTTCAACCTTTGTCTTATTGTCAATAATGTGTCGACTCTGTCTAGTGGCCATGCTACCTATTCTCTCCAAACCTCAATTTTAGATATTTGGGAAACGCAACTTCAGCAAAACAGCATACATCTGGGAAAGCAGAGCATTTTACATAAACTATGTTTTTTTACAAATAATTTCAACGCTTGTTTCGGAGTCCAACTGAATGGAAACACAGAAATTAGTCCTCTTAATTCGCTATTGTAGCTAACCGTATAAGAATCTATTTTTAGGGCAATATTACGGCTAACCAAACAAGCTGCATATTCATCTGGGCACGACGGTTGGTTTACAGGTGTGAGGCTGTTGCTTACGGTTTTTTGCTTGCCACAATACACGTTCAGCGGAGTGCGCATTACCCAATTCTCAGTGAGTGTAAGCATGGCCCATAGTCAGATTGGGTAACACTTTAACAGTTAGCCTGTCTTTTCATTGACATTTTGTTTGACCCTATTAATTAGCCTGGATCAGTGTTCATGTTGGGCAATTCTTGTTGTTGACCAAACCAAGTTGTAGTGACTGATGAATCCGTCCCACAGACATCATTTTCTGTTGACAAAGAAGCTGTGGTAGGGGCTGCTATATCTCCGCTATCTATTTTGCAAGGACACCATTGCTGCATCCAGAGCTTAGTGCGATTGTAGTTGTGTTATTTTTTTCCCCTATCCTAGAATAGGACCAATTCACGTTGAATCACTCGGTGCCAAATTTCGGTACCTGAGAGCGCGTAAGTCCTGTCCTCTCTGCATGTTTCACAGAGAGCGGGGCTCAGCTTCACAAACACACACACACCAAATACAAGAATAAAAGTTACAGTGCAGTGTAAGAAATGAATATTTCTTTTATTAATAGGTTGTAGGCAGGAGAGAGGGACACTGCAGTTATTAGGTCTAAATAGGTTAGTGATACAGGAGTGAAGCCATTTGAGTTTGTGGCAAAACTTTTCACAGTGCTAATTTTTCATTTTGCGACTTTCGATTGAATAAGACTTTCATGATTTAAGTTTTCTTTTAAATAGTGTTAAAATCTCGTTCTCATGAACCCAATCTCGTCTCTCGTCTCGTGAGCTGGCTGTCTCATCACACCCCTAATAAAAATGTGTAGCCAGTCCAATGCTGACACAGCAACCCGTTCTCACTTCCAACTCGTCGATTACCGACGCTTGGTCAATGGCTCTCAGTGTCAGATACCGACACAAAAAGCACCCTTTAGCGTCTGTATGGAACGCACCAGGCAGAGCAGCAGCTCGACCACGGCACTGCAAGATGACATAGTATGAAGCGCGACAGCGATTAGTATTAAAAATCTAAAATCTGCGTAAGGAGGCAGGTTAGGGGGGTAGATGGGTCAAACAACACAGGACTTTCACCCGGGAGGGGTTTGTGTCCCGTTGTTGTTCAACGTGTCACTTAAATGTACATTTTGTAACCCCACTCACTTCTGAGACTTTTTTAAGCGAGAAATCAACTATATAAAGCTCAAATATGGTACGTTTTACGAAAATTGATGGCTTATTGCAAATTTGGTAAGACTGTGTGTCGGAGTTCAGCTGCCGGTGCTGCCTGTGTTGCTGCCTCGCTGCATGGCCTGCCTTCCTCCACAGACCCCGGCCTGCTGTGAGGTAGCTGGAGCTCTGTCACGCCTGGCAGCCCACAGCACTCCATACCCGCGCAAAGTCACCGTTTTGGAGTTAATGGACCAAACGCTGGTGCTCTGACAGAGCTCCAGGGCCTGCAGCTCCGCTCTTCCTGCTAGCTAAATGGCCCGTGTGTGAGAGTGATAGCGCGGTCAGCGAGCTTGTTACACCAGCAATCTCTTACAACAGTTCCAGTTAATCTTGGCTGGCTGTCAGCATAACTAGCTATATTTACAGTTTGAATTTTTTCACGCCACTTATACAATATATCCTTAAAGGTCTTATAAAGCTAACGGTGTCCGATTTCAAGTTAATGAATTTCTGTGAACAGTGGGGGTTTCGTTAGCTATGACTGTCCCTTCAATCCTAGCTATGTGTAGCTAGCTACAAATCAGGGATAGTTAGCTTAATTTACCGCATAATGTGTGTATATTTATAGTTTGAATTTCATCACGCCACTTATACAATATATCCTTAAAGGTCTTATAAAGCTAACGGTGTCCGATTTCAAGTTAATGAATTTCTGTGAACAGTGGGGGTTTCGTTAGCTATGACTGTCCCTTCAATCCTAGCTATGTGTAGCTAGCTACAAATCAGGGATAGTTAGCTTCATTAACCGCATAATGTATGTATATTTACAGTTTGAATTTCGTCACGCCACTTATACAACATCTCCCTAAATGTCTTATAAAGCTAACAACGGTGTCCGATTTCAAGTTAATGAATATTTGTGAATTGCAGAGGAATTCTAGGAGGAGCTACTGTAGCTCTCATTGATAGAGCTACATCCAGCCGCAGGCTCTATCAATGAGACTTGCGGACAAGCGGCGTTTATTTCCCCAATCGTTTGTTTAAATAACTCAACACATTATAATTACACACATTAAAAGATTAACTGGAACCTGTGGTAACAGATTGCTGGTGCAACAAGCTCGCTGACCGCGCTCTTACTCACACACACACACACACACACACACACACACACACACACACACACACACACACACACACACACACACACACACACACACACACACACACACACACACACACACACACACACACACACACACAACGGGCAATTAACTAGCAGGAAGAGGGGAGCTGCAGGCCCTGGAGCTCTGTCAGAGCACCGGCGTTTAGTAGTCCATTTGCCAAAAACCGGTGACTTTGCGCGGGTATGGAGTGCTGTGGGCTGCAAGCCGTAACGGAGCTCAATTGAGCTCAGAGCAGGCCAGGGTGTGTAAAGGAAGGCAGGACAGGCGGCGAGGCAACAACACAGGCAGCACTGGCGCTGAACTCCGACACACAGTCGGACAAAATTTGCAATTAGCCATCCATTTTCGTAAAACGGCCCATATTTGAGCTTTACATTGTTGATTTCTCGCATAAAAAAGTTTCAGAAGTGAATTTTGTAATGGAATAGCAGAGATCTGTGTGACCTAGCTAGATTCAGAAGGCTGAATCCTGAATACTTGATCTCAAGTCAGTTGTGTAGCCTATGTAAATGTTGGGGCGTGACTGTTCTCTTAAGGTTCCGGATTTTGAGATGCTTGCGTAAGCAACCAGCTTTGTTGAGATTTGCCCGTTTTTAGCGGCAGTTTCAAAATATGAGATTTTCATAGTAAAGGGGTGTCAGTGGGACTTTGAGCTTCTATGTATGTCCTATTTACCCACCGAACTGTCGTTATTCAACTATGACAGGGTAAAATTGGTTTTGCATTCTATCACCCCTTTAAAAATTATACCAGACTCAGAGCGTCAAAATTTGACGGCAAGGGGTCCTGACCAAGCACGTTGAAAAGTGGCGCCAAAGGAGTACGCAAAGCGTTGAAAAAATGAAGCAAAGGGGACCTGACCCAGAGGGTTAGAAAAAATTACGCCAAGGGGTCCTGTCCAAGTGAGTACAATGTTTTTAATTACAGTTAAAATGGCTAAAACTACGCAAATTAGACCTGAATTACCCCATCAAACGCTCTATGAAGAGAGGATGACTGCCCAAAATGTTCTCACTGTGGCAATTTAAACATGAACAAACACACAGAGAATTATTTTTGGAGAAGTGTAGCAGGCAGCCAATCAACAGTGTGTTTGATACAGAGCCAAATTTCAGATTTCCTGATGGTCAGAGTGTGTTGTGGTCAACACGAACAAAGAAAGAGAAACCAGACAAAGAACTCTGAATTAGTCAAGCATTTAAGTTACATTTCACAAAGTTAGCAGCCAGTGCAGTGGGTGGTATTGATTTAGAAAAATGTACCGTCATCTAGGTGCTCAGCCAATGGTTATTTGGCATCTTGATTATGAAGCTTTAAAGATTTTTAGGTTAAGCTGCCCATACCTTACAGGGCTGTGTATGAATCCTGTCAAAAAACTGGCAGGAAAACCAGCTTCAAAAGCTGTGTTTATGGCACTGGCTGTCTGTTTGTATTGTTGGCTGCCTCACAGTGTATCCTCATCTGACAGGTTTGTTATTTAACCTCACCACCTGTGGCACATCTACATGCCAGGTCCCTGCTAAGGGTTCAGACAGCTGTGTGCACTTTTACGCTCTCATGTCATTCTTGACAGTGGGGTTCAGTGCAATATTGCTAAAAGAAGGATCAACACAGCTGCATAGCGCAGTGGTGTGGAAACACACATAAAAATGCAACACATTAAAGAAGTGTCTGTGGATTTGACTTAGAAAAAGCTAATCGTCCCTTGCATCAGCTAATGGGCTGATGTTACAGCTGTGAAGAGGATGGATGAATCATGCTCTGAGGAACACCACATCATCACTGTGGCACTCCTCAGGCTAAAGGTGGCATGGATACATTTGGATACATTATGGTAATAAATGATCCAAATCAGTGTCTTCCTCTGGAGCCAAACTGAAATTGGATTCTATTCAAGTGAAGTTAAGATGTAGCTGGGGAAGAAGCTGGGCTTTTAAGACATTAGACATTTTGCAAGGCATGGTAAATGTTCTCTTACACCTCCAGTCATCTTGTCAGTGGACTATGACAGCTTAAACAGGGAATCTATGTCTCCAAAAGCAGATATTCCGTGGTTGGTTGATGGTTGCGCACATGAATGACTGTTTGAATTCTTTTAGTCATGAGTGCTAATCATCATGAACACATCTAAGCTTTAAAGGTCCAATATGTAATATTTGTACTGTAATAAATCCAAAAATGACACCAATACCTCATCAGATATTAAGGAATCATGTTAAACTGAAATACTATCTTTTCTGACAACAATGCTTATGTCAGTATTTTTTCTTTTTGAAATTTACATTCCGTGACGGAATTTATGTTTATGTTTTGATCTGTGTGTTGTTATCAACGGCTCAGTTTGACAGCCAGGCCGGGTTGCCAGATATACCTGTAAAAACGTAAACCCAGCGCGCTACAGCCGTAACGGTAGTACAGCCATGAAAGCAGCAAACAAACGAACAGGATCAACGGAGATAGATTCTACATAACATAAAAAAAAAGAAAACAGCATGTTTCTAACAGTTGCGTGACCAGAGACGTAACAACCCCCTGGTAAATATTGGAGATGTATTTGAAAGATGAAGACAGCTTGGATCCCAAAATGACGCAGAGTTGGCTTATTTTCTCCTGAACAGGTAAGCATTAGCTTCAGGCTAATTTATCACAGCTACTAGGGACAGGCATTTTTTGTCATTTCAACATTTGTGTACTCACATTGAATTATATAGCTAGAGTACCCGAGTTGGTTACTCGCAAAAACAATTGAGACATAGCCAGTAAAGTGATCCCGACTGGTCCTGGCTAACGCCGCCATGCTAACCCTGCTAACTGTTAACGTTACAGGGAGGACCAGGCAAGCAACCCATGGCTGTTTACAGCATGTAGCCTCTTCAGCGGCTGGAGCCGACAACCGTGAGTTATTTTAAACCACGAGAGGGGGGCTGTAAATCGGAAAGAGAGGACTGTGAGTTTGCAGTGTGTTTAGCGATTGTTGCCGTAATTCTAAGCCAATGAAGTGTGTTCCGTCGGCAAGGTAGTAGTATTTTTAACGTTCCGTATTGTAATTCTAAGCTGAGGAAGTGTGCCTGACTGGCGTTTGGAGAGGACAGTGAGGTTGTGTGTGTTTTTAGCAGTTCATACTGTAATTTTAAGCCGAAAAAGTGTGTCTGTCAGTTGGTTACAGAGCTCCGCGTGAGCACTGGCTTTTATGTCAATATAGCCAGCATCTACCGTTAGCTACTCCGCTGTGCTGTGGAGTAATGTCTGGCTATGTGAGACTAGCATCTAACGTTAGCTACTCCGCTGTGCTGTGGAGTAATGTCTGGCTATGTGAGAAAAGCGTCTAGCAACGTTGTTGTGAATGCTGCGGTCTCAGCCTGGCAACCTCCATGAACTTCGAGTCTGGGCAGGAGGGGGCGGGGGAAACGACTCTCCAGTATTTTGAATTGGTAGTGCAGTAACTATTTTAACCGCTAGCTGCCAGTATTACATACAATATTAGATATTGCACCTTTAAGAAAAAAAAAGTCAAAACTGGAGATTTGGTTTGTAAAATCTCAGATGCATACTGAGAGGACAGCAGCATGTTTGAGATGACAATCAGACAAAGCAGAATTGACATTTGTCATTATCACACACTCTGGAAAATTTAAACGTAGCCTACATCAGCAACCTGTGCCGCCTGCGCCACAGCATTAATTCTAACTATTGCAAGCAGTGTTGGGCAGTGGTGTTTTTGGTTTAACTACTTCTCAGTAGTACAAATTGAAAATACAAAAAATACTCTAAAGAAAGAAAAACAAGGCCGAAAAGACCAGGGATTAACTTGATTGGACAAACAAAGAGATGGAAGTGTTGCTTGCTTTCAAAAGGTCTCCGTTTCTGCCTGTCCAGACTACAACACAACCCCGGAGTTTTCAAAAGTACGCAGGGTCAGCAGTGTTTCCAAATGTCTGTGTTTAAGGGGCTCGGAAACACCGGAATAGTGTCGACGCAAGGTTTTTTTAAAACAAAAACGTATTAGTGTGGATGTAGCCTCATGCTGAGCTGAAATGGAAACACTGCCGCTTCTTTCAGTTTAATTTAAAAGGCATTCATCTTTAAGGATTCGATTATTCTAGTTTAAAAAAAAAATAACTACAGTGATTTTGCTGACTAAAAGTGGCTAACTTTTACTTGATAACATGCTGTGTCTGAAATTGCGCACTTCTGTACTTACACTTGCTATTTTGAGTACATAGCGTGTTCACACTGACAAAGTTTGGCCAACTGCAGTGCACTACGAGTACAAGGATGCTGCACTCAAAGCCATCAAAAATGTTGAGTGTGAAATGCTGGACACTGATCGCTCTCAACATTCACCATATTTGCTACGGAGCGGATGCTACGGGACCACCAACGTATTTTCAAACTTGTGAATTGGGTGGGCGAGGAAGTTGCAGTGGTTACTATTGAAACGGCGAAACACAAACTATACAAATGTAATTTATGCTTCTTCTTTTTAGTAGTACCACTATACTGCTGTCAGTTAGGTAGAAAAAAAGCCGGGTCGACGCCAACTGGTGGCGAAAACATACCGCCCGGCTGCAATTTGCCATTAAACAGAAGAAGAAGAGTAATTTCCAGTAAGTGCATGGAAAATACCCTACCCTGTCAAAATTTACGCACTACACAAGTGAGTACATAGCGTACACAGTGCACTACATGTATAAGTGTACTCGCTAAGGGTGTGATTAAAACGTGACGAGATTTCTCGTCGAGGTGAAAAGTTGTCTCGTGAGGCGATGTGATGTCAGCGTGATGGAGCGTGAAATTACTATTGAAGATCCCCCTGCAACTTTTAAATCATTTGTGTGCAAACATTTTGGTTTTCCTGCGGAAATAATAAACGGCAAAAGAGTGACAGACAAGACGAACACAATATGTAAACATTGTAAGAAAAAAATGCCGTATACCGCGGCTAACACGAGCACTATGCAAAAACACTTACAGCACCACCACAGCTCTCTACTAACTACTGCACCCGCAACGAAAACATTAAAAGGGCAAACAAGTCTAAAAGCCTTTGCATCTCTGCAAATAATTGCCGTGCAAGAGCCACGGCAATAACGAGGGACATACGCGTTTTCATTGCAGCTGATATGAGGCCATTTTCTGTGGTGGAAAATGTCGGATTTAAATATCCTTTGCTGTCTCCACTTGCCAAAGCATACCTTTCCATCCCTGCTACCTCAGTTCCAAGTGAGTGTGTTTTTTCTACTGCAGGAGAGACATAGTTACTGCCCAAAGGTCTCAACTGCTGCCAGAAATAGTCGACATGCTTATATTCTTGAAAAAGAACATGACCATATCTTAGACTGTTCTGCGTAGTTTATCTTATAGAAAAAAATTGTTTCTGTTTGCACTTGTAGTTTTGAGAGAGCAGTACTTTGGTTATTGATACACTTACTGTTTGCATTTAAAGTTTTTCTGTTATTTACACATTTATTTTATTTACACATACTGTTTATTTTTTTATGTTCGATTTGTGGAAAGGAGTTAGATTTCTCATGTGAAATTGTACAAGGCAGAAGCCAGTTGGTAGAGTTTATACAAAACATTTTGCAGTATTTGCACGTCCTTTACTGCATATGATTCATTAAAATAGTAAAAAAAAGTTAAATAACCATCCATCTTCCATCCATCTTCGTCCGCTTATCCGGTGTCGGGTCGCGGGGGGAGCAGTTCCAGCAGGGGACCCCAAACTTCCCTTTCCCGAGCAACATTAACCAGCTCCGACTGGGGGATCCCGGCGTTCCCAGGCCAGGTTGGAGATATAATCCCTCCACCTAGTCCTGGGTCTTCCCCGAGGCCTCCTCCCAGCCGGACGTGCCTGGAACACCTCCCTAGGGAGGCGCCCAGGGGGCATCCTTACCAGATGCCCGAACAACCTCAACTGGCTCCTTTCGACGCAAAGGAGCAGCGGCTCTACTCCGAGCTCCTCACGGATGACTGAGCTTCTCACCCTATCTCTAAGGGAGACGCCAGCCACCCTCCTGAGGAAACCCATTTCAGCCGCTTGTACCCTGGATCTCGTTCTTTCGGTCATGACCCAGCCTTCATGACCATAGGTGAGGGTAGGGCGAAAACTGACCCGGTAGATCGAGAGCTTTGCCTTCTGGCTAAGCTCTCTTTTCGTCACAACGGTGCGATAGATTGAATGCAATACCGCACCCGCTGCGCCCGATTCTCCGACCAATCTCCCGCTCCATTGTCCCTCACTCGCGAACACAACCCCAAGGTACTTGAACTCCTTCACTTGGGGTAAGGACTCATTCCCTACCTGGAGAAGGCATTCCATCGGTTTCCTGCTGAGAACCATGGCCTCAGATTTAGAGGTGCTGATCCTCATCCCAACCGCTTCACACTTGGTTGCGAACCGATCCAGTGAGTGCTGAAGGTCGCAGGCCGATGATGCCATCAGGACCACATCATCTGCAAAGAGCAGCGATGAGATCCCCAGCCCACCAAACTGCAACCCCTCCCCACCCGACTACGCCTCGATATCCTGTCCATAAATACTACAAACAGGATTGGTGACAAAGCGCAGCCCTGGCGGAGGCCAACCCTCACCTGAAACGAGTCCGACTTACTACCGAGAACCCGGACACAGCTCTCGCTTTGGTTGTACAGAGATTGGATGGCCCTGAGAAGACCCCCTCACCCCATACTCCCGCAGCACCTCCCACAGTATCTCCCGGGGGACCCGGTCATACGCCTTCTCCAAATCCACAAAACATATGTAGACCGGTTGGGCATACTCCCAGGCTCCCTCCAGGATCCTTGCGAGAGTGAAGAGCTGGTCCGTTGTTCCACGACCAGGACGGAATCCGCATTGTTCCTCCTCCACCCGAGGTTCGACTATCGGCCGAACCCTCCTTTCCAGCACCTTGGAGTAGACTTTACCAGGGAGGCTGAGAAGTGTGATACCCCTATAATTGGCACACACCCTCTGGTCCCCTTTTTAAAAAGGGGAACCACCACCCCAGTCTGCCACTCCTTTGGCACCGTCCCAGACTTCCACGCAATGTTGAAAAGGCGTGTCAACCAGGACAGCCCCTCCACACCCAGAGCCTTGAGCATTTCTGGACGGATCTCATCAATCCCCGGGCTTTGCCACTGTGTAGTTGTTTGACTACATCAGTGACTTCCGCCTGGGAAATCGGCGACAATCCCCATTATCCTCCAGCTCTGCCTCTAACATAGAGGGCGTATTAGTCGGATTCAGGAGTTCCTCAAAGTGCTCCTTCCACCGCCCCTATTACCTCCTCAGTTGAGGTCAACAGTGTCCCATCCTTACTGTACACAGCTTGGATGGTTCCCCTTCCCCCTCCTGAGGTGGCGAACAGTTTTCCAGAAGCACTTTGGTGCCGACCGAAAGTCCTTCTCCATGTCTTCTCCAAACTTCTCCCACACCCACTGCTTTGCCTCTTTCACGGCAGAGGCTGCAGCCCGCCGGGCCCTTCGGTACCCTGCAACTGCCTCCGGAGTCCTCCGGGATAACATATCCCGGAAAGACTCCTTCTTCAGTCGGACGGCTTCCCTGACCACCGGTGTCCACCACGGTGTTCGTGGGTTACCGCCCCTTGAGGCACCTAAGACCCTAAGACCACAGCTCATCGCCGCAGCTTCAGCAATGGAAACTTTGAACATTGTCCACTCGGGTTCAATGCCCCCAGCCTCCACAGGGATGCACGAAAAGCTCCGCCCGGAGGTGTGAGTTGAAAGTCTGTTGGACAGGGGCCTCCTCCAGACGTTCCCAATTTACCCGCACTACACGTTTGGGCTTACCAGGTCTGTCCAGAGTCTTCCCCCACCCTCTGACCCAACTCATCACCAGATGGTGATCGGTTGACAGCTCTGCCCCTCTCTTCACCCGAGTGTCCAAAACATACGGCCTCAGATCAGATGAAACGATTATGAAATCGATCATTGACCTTGCCTAGGGTGCTCTGGTACCAGGTACACTTATGAGCATCCCTATGTTCGAACATGGCGTTCGTTATAGACAATCCATGACTGGCACAGAAGTCCAACAACAAACACCCACTCTGGTTTAGATCAGGGAGGCCGTTCCTCCCAATCACGCCTCTCCAGGTGTCTCCATCATTGCCCCGTGTGCGTTGAAGTCCCCCAGCAGAACAATGGAGTCCCCACTGGAGCCCCATGCAGGACTCCAGTCAAGGTCTCCAAGAAGGCCGAATACTCCGAACTCCTGTTTGGTGCATATGCACAAACAACAGTCAGAGTTTTCCCCCACAACCCGCAGGCGTGGGGAGGCGACCCTCTCGTCCACGGGGTAAACTCCAACACAGCGGCGCTCAGCCGGGGCTTGTGAGTATCCCCACACCCGCCCGGCACCTCACACCCTGGGCAACTCCGGAGAAGAAAAGAGTCCAACCCCTATCCAGGAGTATGGTTCCAGAACCAAGACTGTGCGTAGAGGTAAGCCCCACCAGATCTAACCGGTAGCGCTCCACCTCCCGCACCAGTTCCGGCTCCTTCCCCCACAGAGAGGTGACGTTCCCACGCCCCCAGAGCCAGCGTCTGCCGCCCGGGTCTGGTCCGTCGAGGCCCCTGACCTTCACTGCCACCCATGTGGCATCGCACCCGACCCCAACGGTTCCTCCCACAGGTGGTGGGCCCATGGGATGGAGAGGAGTTGCCACGTAGCTTGTTCGGGCTGTGCCCGGCGGGCTCCGTGGCAAACCCGGCCACCAGGCGCTCGCCGACGAGCCCGCCGTCTGGGCCTGGCTCCAGACGGGTCCCCGGGCTTCCTCCGGGCAGGGTCACTCCATCTCTGCTTAGCTTTTGCATTCGGGTTTTTGAACCATTCTTTGTCTGGCCCCTCACCTGAGACCACTTTGCCTTGGGAGACCCTACCAGGAGCACAAAGCTCCAGACAACACAGCCCTCAGGTTCACAGAGACACACAAACCTCTCCACCACGATAAGGTGATGGTTCACGGAGAAGTTAAATAAGCAGTGACAAGCAAACCGTCTCTCTGGGAGGTTTTTCAAACAATAACCGTAATAACATTAATAAAAAATAATTATCAAATAAAGAAAGCAAAAAAAGGGATGTAATGAGTAGAGTGCTCTTCAGAGCAGGTACTAAAGTGGGGGTGAGTAGTAAAGTAAAATAGCTTGGAGATCCGATCTCGTCAAGTCGCAGGATGTTAAATAACATTCATCATTAATAGTTGATTTCAAAATGCACACAAATTGTTTTGCATTTTGTGATTTTTCAGTTGAATAAAAAAACTATTTTCCATTCATATATTCATTGAGGATTTCTTTAAAAAAAAATTTAAAATCTCGTCTCGTCTCGTTCTCGTGAACCCAATCTCGTGATGTGTCTCGTCTCGTGGAGTAAGCGTCTCGTCACACCCCTAGTACTCGCAGAAGTATATGAATTGAGACACACTGTTAGATTTTACACAAAATGCCTAACTTTGGACAAGCTCCAGTTTGGTAACAACAGTTATGGCCCATTGTGTTATCACAACTCCAGCTTGACAGCATTTTCAGGTAGACATGCACTAAGTGAAACTCTGAGTTATACGAGTTGCATTAAGAAACAGTAGTGTCAAATACTGCATGCGCACTGCCCTGTGGGATGGATCTGAGGATTTGAAGCAATCCGGGTTACATCACTAAACAGAAGGGGAGCCATATTCTTCTGCAAGGCCTGTCACCAGTTATCTGCAGTACAAAACAAGTGTAGCACTATTCTTACCGGGATAAATGAAGGGTTTATTTGGCAATTACTTTGACAACTTTGCCCCAGAAAAGAACTTGACAATCAGGCAGGCCACTGTATCCCTACACTGTAATAACTATTATCACAATATATGCTGTCAGCATGTGTCCTGTATATGAAATGTTCACTCGGGTGTCAAAAATGATTGACATTTTTCATTTTAAATTCTGAGACTTCCCAGGCTTCTACAGGACCCTGTGTTTGGTTTGTCACATAACAAGCTAGCCATCATCTTCTGCAGTTTACTTGTCAGTCACAAACTCTGAAAAACATTTGACAAAAAATATCCTGCTGTGCAGATGCCCT
Organism: Perca flavescens; assembly: GCF_004354835.1. Taxonomy (NCBI): domain Eukaryota; kingdom Metazoa; phylum Chordata; class Actinopteri; order Perciformes; family Percidae; genus Perca; species Perca flavescens. Next base: position 8,430,329 of record NC_041348.1, read on the forward strand.
TTTCTGACTGACAGCTCTACAATCACCATGGGCATGGAAACATAGATGAGAAACCCAAAAAGAGTGCTGCCTCAGCCTTACACAGAGTAAAAAAACTAAAAGAACTTTTTTTTTTCCATCAGGGAGATGGAGCAGCCATGTATTTATAGCAAAGTGCATCTATCTCATCTCTATGTGCTAATGAAACAGCCGGCTGATCAAGACCCCCGTCTCATCTGCTATTAGAAGAGCGACTTTAGCTGGATCCTCTCCTTCTCTGGCTTTGTGTGGTTTCCCTCGGAGGGAAATGTGGTGTGAAATGAAGAGCAACGTGCCCACTCATGCTCCCTCCAGAGGCCGGGTATTTTTGTGATAATGAATTTGTCATGAATTTGTAATACTAGGACTGGCTTGGGCACATTCCTTTCCTTTTGTGACTAGGGACTTTTTAGTGGGAGGCATGTCCACCGAGGCTCATGTGTTGATTACATTAAATGCTCATATGGAGTTTGCTGTGTTAAAGGGTGACCTGGTTTTTTAGTTTTTATTCCTGGATCCTATTTTCCTACGTTTTTGTCTCGAAGTGACTGAGTGGAACAACAATCTTTGAAATTGGTACACTATTTAGCTAGACCGCTGCAGTCGGCAGCAGCGAAACAAGCTATGATGTTAAGTTAAAGGTACAATATGTAACATTACTGCATTAAAAAGGTCTAAAATCGACAATAACTATGTTATACATTTTTTGTTGAGTTGTCTACTTACACTATCCCAAATGTTTCCAACAACGTTCAAACCCAGAGAAATCTGTTAGTTTCTTTTAACGACACGGGACATTTCATTTAGTCGCCTGTCAGTGGCGTCATAAAACCTTTGACCCCTCTAGTTCCTCTAACTTAACACGGGAACCCAGATGATACGTTCGAGAGTAATTGTAAATCCTACAATGTCACAGAAAGAATAATACTCAGTAACCGTAATACAGCTTGCTTTCTGCCACACGGCATCATTTTGTCATTGACTACATGGCACTTACAACACATTAATACAGCAGAGACCTTATTTTTAAATTAATTTCAATATCCATCAATCCAGCTTAATGTTATGTGCTACGTTGACAGGTAGCGCATGCTAATGCTTGGTGGGGAACGTTATAAGGTTACAACATCGTTCAACACGCTCATCAAGTTATTTTAAGTATAGTTGTTTTCTAACCCATGATTACGTTCGCCAGCTGTATAGATGGACAACTAATCTACTGCTAATTTAGCCAGCTATCCCACCCTGGTTTATCTGCCTCGCTCCCGCCGCTAAGGGACTTCAGTCGGGACGAGAGCCGACAACAGCCCCGGGGACATGACATATCTACAGTTAGCCAGCAGCCAGCCACTATCGTTAACTTACAGCGATCCGAACCCAGCCAGCACAAACTCCAGCGCCGGGTGATAGCGATGCTAACAGCAGTAACAGAAGGTTTTAATGATTCGTCGGGGGAAACAACCAAGTCCGAGTCTGGCTGGCCGCGGTGTTGTGCTGAAATTCTCCCCTCTTTAGCGGTCTTCTTTACAGCTAAGTTGACTGCGGAAACAACGGTTAAGTTTCGACACCAAAACGACTTAATTAAGTTTAAAAAAAGGTGAAGGTAGGGAGAATTCCGGTAGCAACACCCTCCAGCCATCGGACGTAAAAGTTATCCCATGGATGTAGACGTAGCCTCGGCCGCAGAGTATCTCAGCCAGCCCCAGCCACGAAGTAAGTCTCTCAGCGGTGTTGAGTAACGTTACAGCAATCCCCCAGAAAATTACATATCGTTCGTTTAAAAAGCTTTTGCGTACCTTTAATTTACGTCCACAAAAAGTGCTCGTTTTGCCACCAACCGGCTCAGATTATTGTTCTAAGTGTCTGACAACGTTATAGAAAGGATCCTTACAGAGGCCAACCCTGTATTTAAAGAGTAAGATTGTTTCTGTTTAACATGAAAAACCCCGAAATAGCCATTGCCAAACCCACCAAACCCATTTAAATATACAGTAATATTATCATCATAAAAACACACTTCATTCAAAGTTCACCGAAACAAAATAAAACCATGAAAAGCCGTCTTGGTTCGTCTTTCCACTGTTCCAACAATCACCACTCTGGTTTGGTTGAAATAAACACTTAAATTTACCCATTTACGTGTGGAAATATGCTGGCTCTATAGACGCTAAAAGTATTGTTTATTTAAATGGAGTCTGGTGGGTTTGGCAATAGCGATTTCAAAGCTGTTTCTGGGTAAACAAAAAAAGATTGGTTACACTTTACCTGAAGGTATCTACATAAGAGTGACATGACACTGTCATGACCGTGTCATAAACTTTATAAACCAGTCATAAACATTCATGACATAACGCTTCTTTTAGTAAGTGTCATTCGGTTTTTGTCATGACAAGTTATGTTAGGGTTAGGGTTAGGGGTCATGTGTTCATGACAGTGTCATGTCACTCTTATGTAGATACCTTCAAGTAAAATGTTACCAAAGGATCTTACGCTTTAACAAAAAGGTCTATCTCTGTAGGGATTTCCATAATGTGGTCACATAGAATAACAGTCTGAGCGTGTCCGTGGCAAAAACAGTACTTTTAGTGAAAGAAATAGACAAAGCACATTTGCCCCATTTGAATGCATTGCATCCCGGTTTGCGGCTGCCGGTTACAGCGTTATTGCAGTGGATACATTTTTAAAGATTCTTGTTCACATTAGTCACGTAAACACCAATACAGCCCGGGCTGAAAATCATGCATGTAATGTCAGTACTGACCATATCCTTTACCGGTGTGTTGCTAATCCGGCATGCAAGATCATATAATCTTTACGATGCACACTCTTCCTCACCACTCACCTCATTATCATTCTCTATCCATAGCAGTGCACACACAACACATGCTCTGCACAGAGTAAACATTGGAGTGATTTTCATCCACCAAAATCTTACTTTTTGGCAAGGGCCTTCCTCTCTTCTGGAGTATAATCAAGAGATCCTATCGCCCCCTCTCCTTTTGTTGGCATGAATCCGATTATAGCTATTAGGGCGGTTCGGACTGGAAGAGAAACGGACAAGAGGAGAAAAAAAACAAAGAGAGGATGAGAAACATTAAAATCAGAGCACGTTCAACATTCCTGGGTAAAACAGGGAAGGTTAAATTACACGACAGGGCGCACCTGTCGTCATGTTCAGTGACCGTGTTACGTAAGTGGGAAGGATGCTTTGTTTTCTGAGCGTAAGCCGGGATTTACCCTGGCCTATTTGAGGACACCCACCATGTGTGTACCATGTGTACACATTCTCCAGCTGGCACAGGACACATTTTACAATATGGTCAGGGTCAAGGGTTTGTTTGGGTCTATATTATGACTGGCTGTGTTTTGTCTGTGCTCCAGTCTATCCAATATACTAAATACATACTCTGGAAGCCCATTTTATCTGACTGTCGTTGAAAAAGATAAGCCTACTAAAGTTATCCATATTGGATTTTATTACAATACAGTAACTATACTGTAGACTACCCATAGAAACGGACAACATTACATGCACACTAATATTTGTTGTGTTTTTTGTGATAAGGCCCACACTGCATCATTTTGTTAGTTGATCATTTTGAATGTTATTTTATAACATATCATTGAAAACAAATAACACAAGAGGCGACACTTTCTTTGCTGAAATGCAGCATTTATTTTATTGGCTGCCGCTCACACTGCAATTTAACAACAAGTAGAACTATTCAGAGGTTATTGGGCCCATCCAATTTAACTCCACATACTGTTGTGTTGATGTAGTTTATTGTCAAAACGTTCGCTTTCTTCCAGGTCGACTATTAAACAAACAGGGGGGGCGGGTTTGTTGTTCGGACAGACCTGCCCCCACTTCTAAAAAAATCCTAAAGGAAACACCGATGTCCTATTTATGATTCTAATGTCCATTTAAGAGCACTCATTCATACTGTAGCAGTCATCACCATGACCACCTTTTAGTTGTAACAGCTCATCATTTCTCCATTATGGTGTATAACTTAATAAACATGTTGGAATGACCTTATTAGATTCCATATGAGGGCACGTTGGGTCTCTCAAACTGTTACAAAGCCAAATTGGACATAATATGGAAGCATTTGAAATGAATTATGGAGCATTTGAATTCATTCTTTTTCATTATTGTATTTCATGGCTAACTTTACCAATTCTTTCACGATAGGCTACTGATACCTTATACCACTATAGCATCTTCACCACCAAACCGTAGCTATCTTCCCGTAGCTGAAAGCCTCGTCAAGATACTATGTATTTGCAGTGCGGCCTGACATGAAAACCCTTTACATAAATTAGACTTCACTCAGTCTCATTTGAATTAACTAACAAAAAAAAAAAATCAAAGTAGAGCAGTAAGTTAGTCATTTGCATCGACGAAGTTAAGTCTGAATACAAGAAGAAGAAGCAGCAGCTCATTTTACTTTGATAACAGTTTACATATACATATACATATATATATATATACATAGGTATATATACACACATCATATATATATATATATATATATATATATATATACAGTGGTCCTCATTTCCTGTTCCTTTGCATGTTTGTCACACTTAAGTGTTTCTGAACATCAAACCAATTTAAACAATAGTCAAGGACAACACAAGTAAACACAAAATGCAATTTGTAAATGAAGGTGTTTACCATTAAAGGAGAAAAAAATCCAAACCATCATGGCCCTGTGTGAAAAAGTGATTGCCCCCTAAACCTAATAACTGGTTGGGCCACCCTTAGCAGCAACAACTTGCAATAACGTGCAATGAGGCTTTTACAGCGTCCTGGAGGAATTTTGGCCCACTCATCTTTGCAGAATTGTCCTAATTCAGTTACATTAGAGGGTTTGAGCATGAATTTTAAGGTCATACCACAACATCTCAATAGGATTCAGGTCAGGACTTTTTGCCACTCCAAAGTCTTCATTTTGTTTTTCTTTGGACTTGCTGGTGTGTTTAGGATCATTGTCCTATTAGAACCCAAGTTTTTCAGCTTGAGTACACGAACAGATGGTCGGACATTCTCCTTCAGGATCTCTTGGTAGACAGCAGAATTCATAGTTCCTTTTATCACGGCAAGTCTTCCAGGTCCTGAAGCAGCAAAACAGCCCCAGACCATCACACTGCCACCACCATATTTTACAGTTGGTATAATGTTCTTTTTATGAAATGCAGTGTTCCTTCTACGCCAGATATATTTGGACACACACCTTCCAAAGAGTTCCACTTTTGTCTCTTCGGTCCACAGAATGTTGTCCCAAAAGTCTTGGGGATCATCAAGATGTGTTCTGGAGAAAGATACTTTGATGTTCTTTTGCTCAGCAGTGGTTTTCTCCTTGAACTCTGCCATGCAGGCCAAGTCTTTTTCCTGATTGGAGGCATGAAACTTGAGGCCTGCACTTCTTTTGTGACCTCTTGATGAGTCTCATTTGGGGTAATTTAACTAACTCCTGGGAAGGTTCACCACTGTTCCAATTTGTGGAAATGGCTCTCACTGTGGAGCTGGATTCCCAAAGCTTTGGAAATCTTTATAACCCTTTCCAGACTGATAGATCTCAATTACTTTCTTTCAATTGTTCCTGAATTTCTTTGGGTCTCGGCATGATAGCTTTTAAGGATCTTCTGGTGGACCTTACTGTGTCAAGCAGCTCCTATTTTGATGCCTTGATTGTGAACAGGTGTGGCAATAATCATACATATAGAGAAATTGAACTCATAGGTGTGGACAACCACAGTTATAGTATGTTTTAACAAGGGGGCAATATATATATATGGTTTATTTTTTTTTCTCCTTTATAATAAACACCTTCATTTATAAATTATTTGTATTTATATATATATACTTTTGTTTAAATTGGTTTGATGTTCCAAACATATATATGACACATATGCAAAGGAACAGGAAATGAGGAAGGGGGCAAACACTTTTTCACACCACTGTATATATATATACACACACACACACACACACACACACACACACACATCTAAAGATATAATATAGATCTAAAGAAATAGGATTATGTAAAACATGAAAACTTCTCCAGAGTGATATCAAAGAGAATGTTTGAATTACTTAGGACATTTTATCAAATATGTAGGCGTAGCATATGAACTAAAACAGCATCCAACAGAGGTAAGCGTAACCATGGAATCACTAGAGGTGGCCTGGCTGTGAAGTGCAGAAATCAATTATGTAGCCAGGCTTTCTGGTGTCATTCCAAAAAGAATGAGGCACATTTAACGCTTTAAAAATCCAGCAAGGGAAGTCAAATGTCTAAGGCGTGGCCAGCCATGTAACTTGCAGTATGTTGGTAAAAAGAGGTTTAGAGTAACTTTTGTCTTTGATTTTATTTTATTATTGACCCGTTATTACCTTTTTTCATGAGCGGGAACTAGTAGGGAAAAATGCTTTGAGGAAGATGCACTGTCCCCCACTGAGTTCCCCCTGATTAAATGCTAAGAAATAACATGTAAGCAGAACTCAGCAAATGGGCAGATCGCCAGCAGAGAACTAAAATGAGTTCAGTAGAAATAAATGATCAGTTTTTACCCTGCGGGTATGAAAATATGCATTCTTCTTCTAATGAAAAGGTTCACTTTTAAGTACTTAATAAATACTGGTTATTTTGCAGTGGCCGGCAATGCTAAGGATATGAGGCTAAATCCAAATAAATCTCCCAAAAATATTGAACCCTAAAATCAAAAGCGAATCTGCGTTTTGGTTTTTCTTTACACATTTATAACTTATCGACAGAATTGGAAGATTTTAGCTGGTCCATGTTGTGCAAAAGCTTTGGACTGTCATTTGAGATAAAGAGGCCTGCGTGGGCCACTGTAAATGGCGCGCATGCTACAAGCATGCACAGAGACGTTTATGCTCAACGCATTGTTCGTTGCCGTATTCTCTGAAACACCAGAGGGCGTACAAACAAAATAATCTGTGGCTAAGCAAGAAGTAGTGGAGAAGAAGAGAGCCGAAGTAAAGCAAAGCAGGTTGCCTGGCAGCGAATTTACGAATCCTACTATGGCCACGCCAAGACCCGCCCTACAAAACAGCTCGATTGGTTGGGGTTAGGCTTTTGACCTAGAGTGGTTAAGGTTAGGATAGCCGATTGGTCAGGGGATAGGACCTGTACAAATGGGGTTATGTAAGCATGGACGCCTGGCCAATAAATGCTATTGATGCTACATCCTGTGACACCCTGCTGTGCCCTGCTACGCCATGAACTACTACAACTACTATTTCTAGTCACTGATCCATGTTCATCCACTGTTCATCACACCCCCAACCGGGACCGCCAGACACCGCCTACCAAGAGCCTGGGTCTGTCCAAGGTTTCTTCCTGAGAGGGAGTTTTTCCTTGCCACTGTCACACTGAATGCTTGCTCTTAGGGGAAATTACTGGTATTGTTGGGTCTTTTTAAATTATAGAGTGGGGTTTAGAACTATTCTAGCTGCAAAGTGTCTTGAGATAACGCTTGTTATGAATTGATATTATAAATAAAATTGAATTGAATTGAAGGGTGGGTCTTGGTGTGGCCATAGTAGGATTTGTAAATTCGCTGCCTGGCAACAGTAGTATGTTAAACACCGGCTGGAAACGACAGCTGTGGTGACGTCATTTTATGGCGTGCGCACCGCGCGCACGGAACAATGCGGCAACCATAAAACTAGCTTTAAGACTTGAGGTTTTCATTCCAACCTAAGACCACAGCACCTTCAACTCTGAGTTGTGTGATACTTCTACTACCTGAAAATGTCAGAGAGTGGGGCCTGCAGATAGGCTTTCAATTTGCAGATAAAGGCTTTTAAAGCAAAAACTACATAAACAGAAAATGTTTCAGGAACAATGTGACCAGGAATTGGGGAGAATTTAACACCACTGGCAGCCAAGATGACATTTTACTGCCGTTAGCATGTAGCTACACGCGACAATGTTTAATAATTTAAAAAAAAAAACACTCCAGTCCTGCCTACTCTGAGCAGATGACCAATCATAGAAGGCCGGCTTAAGGTTGCGTAACACTTGGCCGAGAGTAAAAAAAAAATTCTCTGAAATACATTTACCTCATTATTTGAAAATCACACATTTTAAAATTGTAGATATGACAGAAAACGGAAAAGCATAATATGTCCACTTTAAGACTTTTTCCAGACTACACTAAAACAGTGACATGTATTTGGAAAACTAATAAGAGAAACTCAGGGCATGTGAAAAACTTTGAGGAAACTTACTGCTCCAAGAGGGCTGCCAGGTCTCCGGATGGTGGCCAGAGATGCTCAAACAAATTTTCTTTCCAACTTCAAATCTTCCATTCGGCTAGGAGGGAAGGCAATAAAAAGAAGGTGGAGGTGAGTGGTGTGGGTGTGTGGGTGTGTGGGTGTGTGTGTGTGTGTGTGTGTGTGTGGTGGAGATAAATCAACAGAACATACATTCTCAAAGTTTATGACAAGCAGACAGACATGGAAGTTTGACACAGTTGAGATTGTGGAACGGGGAAATGCATGCTGCTTTTCTGCAAAAGTAAGAGTTTTCAAACAATAAATGCAAACTGAAAAATAAACAAAGGAGGAGCAAAAGGAGCTGGAACATAATGAAAAAGTGTCTGTCGAAAGAATTAAAAGGTACGCTTTTATCAGCCCGTCATTAGTACAGGCGTCATACAGCTGTCTGAATATAATAAGAGAGTCTCATATTATCACAAAACCAGTGCAATTCTCTCTGACATTGTGATGACAGCCCGGGCTTTGACCTGACAACTGTCACTACGTGTGATGTAACCACAAATGGCTGAGGGTTAAATGACAAGCTGTCCATTTTCCACTCTTTGATCATCTGATTTGGCGTCTTCCTGTTCCGCATCAGCGGGAGAATAATCAGATGTGATATAAATGTAGCCTTTGCCGGCGTCTTACCGTGAGGAGGATGATGCTAGGGGGCTTCATTGGGTACTCTGGGGGAAGCACGATCCTGCCGTGGTAAACCCCGCCGTCGAAATCGGAATCTGGGGGCCCACGTACGGAGAAGTGCCATTCAAAGAGGTTATCCTGCAAAAAGAGAGAGAAATGTCACTGACAACCTGTGATTTCTCAAGTCGTCTCAGTGTTCTGTGAAGGGTTAAAACACTGACAGCAACGTGTCCTATTAGATGTAACCCCCACACAGCTGTTTGTTGTGCTAATCCATTGTCTAATTGTGTAGATTTAACTAATAAAGAAAGCAAAATGTCTTAAATTATGAATCTTCTATAGTTTAACTGTAATTCTCATTTTTCTGTGCCTTTATTTACAGGTTTAGGTACATCCAGGTTGGATTTGCCGGAGGGGATGCGTGGGATTTCCCCCTTTCTGGTCTACATATCCCATGAAATTTTTTTTCCACCGGTGTAGACCCCCCCCCTCCTCAAAGTGATCAATGCTACTTCACCAATAGACCATTATATACCTAAAATAGAAGAATTCTGAACAAAGCAAAGCGCTGTAACGTGAACAGTATATATATATATATATATATATATATATATATATGAGATAGAACAATAAAATCTAAACGTCAGTTGCTGGTTGTATTTAGGCGCTACAGAGCTCCAGGACGCTGTAGTGCGGTGATGACAGTGAAGTTTAGTCACCCAAACGACTAGTTAAGTTTGGAAAAAAGATTGTGGTTTGGATTAAGACATTCCCGAGGAACGAACAAGCATTTCCTGGAGGAAAGCATGTTGTTTTCGCCGCAAAGTGAACTCCGCTCTCCGGCTTGAAAGCGCTTCTTCTAATTTCAGATTGAATTGAAGTGCATATTTAAGTGTTTGGCATGCCTGACCGAGCGTATATCCATGGTATTGCAAGGAAGATTTACTGTAATTCTTGAATGTTTTGTTTTGTCGTGCATGATCAAAAATCATCTGCTTTTTGCAAAAAAAAAAAAAAAAAAACCTGGGTATATCATATATTGTTATTTTCGGGATAAGGTTTAAGGTTTATTTACTGCCATTCTACAACACATGGTTGCATAAGGAAAAGCAAGTTGTAGTCCCTTATGCGACACAAGAAAAAACTAAACCAAAAATCTGTGTATTGTATACGAGTTGAGAAATAACCCTAAACTAAAAATGCCTTTTTTTGTATTGACTTTACATGTTCTCACAGATGCTCTGAAAGATGCTCTGTTAGACTATACAGGATCGGAAAAGGTGTTGTTGTAGTGATCCTCAACTAAAATCAGATAGTATATACTGGCACTATACAGGCACTACAGCACAGTGGTGTCTTGTGGTGAACTTACCTCCAGTGGCTGGGCGTGGTAGTGCTCTGTGGGATCCCTCAGTTCAGCAGCCTCTTTCATCAGCCTCTTTACCGCTGGTTATTCAATGAAAACAATGACATGAGAAAAAAAAAATCTTGGTCAGTGACTTTAGGGTAAAACATGATCATTACAGATCAAATGTTCATGTCCACCACAATGCTTTGTGTGTGAACCACGACATTTACACCAAAATGTCAACGACTGCAGCAGTTTTGCAGGCCAACATTCCTGATTTCTAGATGCAGAGGGCTGCTAATGTGCTGCTCCCCCGTGGGTAACAGGACGCTAACACAGACAGACAGATGAGAAGAGCATGCAGAGGAACAGGGCTCCATGTACTGACACGTCTCTGCTGAAAAGAAATCACACTGACTGTCACACTCATTCAGACAGCTTTGGCACTTCTGTTTCCTTATAACTGTTCAACAGACATTGTATTTAAGCAAGAGGCCTACCCAGCTTTCTTTTTCCGTTTAAATTTGCTGTTAATGCAAACTCAACAATTCTCCATGTTTACCTGTTGACTTGTTGAATTCAGCAGAATGTACATTTCCACAGCACTAATTCCATTAGACAAGAGTCTCATTCAGGCTTTAAATGTGAAGCATCTCCAGAAAGTGCTGAGCTTTACTGATGATAGCTTAACAGAACAAAACATGTGCAATGTAGAAATGATTAGAATGATCATTGTAATGATAAAATTAGCCTTGAGGAATTTTACATTTTACACGACTTTACCCTGTGGGCAATCACAGTAAAATTGAGCTGAAGTGATTGGTCGATTAATAAATCGCTCCAACAAAAATGAATGAAATAAATGTATTAGTTGCTTATTGAAGATGAGCAGATGACTAGCAGACGACAGCAGGCGTCCTGATCTCGCTGCATGCTACAAAATACAGCTGAACTTCTAACTCGAGGCAGAAAGCGAGTAAACAAGTTTGTTTTTTTTGAAGTTGTGCTGAAGGGGTCATGGCAGCATTTTGTGAGTTTATGTGCCGACGCAACACACTCTCAAAACGAGGCGGCAGAGAATCATCTGCCGGCATTAACCCTTGTGTCATGACCTAGCCCACAACACACTCAGGCCTGCTGTGATGAGGTTTATGAGGTTGTTTGTTGAATACAAACAACCTCATCACTCTAGGAAGGATGGTTAGTCCAGCTGATAATGGTGCAGTGTGTGTGTGTGTGTGTGTGTGTGTGTGTGTGTGTGTGTGTGTGTGTGTGTGTGTGTGTGTGTGAGATCTCTGCAGGGTAAATCCAGACAGCTATCTGTCCAATCTGAGTTTTCTGTTGCGCGACTAAAACAACGGTAACACTTTCATTGGTATCTACATAAGAGTGACATGACACTGTCATGAACACATGAACCCTAACTCTAACCCTAACCTGTCATGACAAAAACCAAATGACACTTAATGACAGAAGAGTTATGTCATGAACGTATAGGACTTGTTTATAAGGTTTATGACACGTTCATGACAGTGTCATGTCACTCTTATGTAGATACCTTCAAGCGAAGTGTAACCAAAACAACTTTTGAATGAGCACACGTTCCACCAAAACAAGTTCCTTCCTAGGGTTGGGCATCGAGAACCGATTCCTAATCGGAATCGTTTCTTTATTGGAATCGTTTGGAGGATTTGGTTTCAAATCTGATCATAGGTTCCACATTTTAAAAGTTTTGGTTTCCGTAGCGGCCAGGCGCTTGTTGTGTTGTAGCCGTGCAGCACAGTAAGCGGTGCCCTAGCGTTGCTTTATTTTGCATTGTAAAAGCTGTAAAACTGCAACCCACCTATGAATCAAAATAAAACTTTCCTCTTATTTGTGAAATAAGCATCTGACCCGTTTCAACTCGACCATTCAAAGAATCGGAATCGAGAATCGATAAGAACTGGAATCGAAAGGAAGAATCGGAATTGGAATCAGAATCGTTAAAATCCAAAACGATGCCCATCCCTATTCCTTCCCAACAGCCATTTTCCACTGGGCGCGTCCGCGCTGCGTTTCGGCTGCGTTCCGGTTTTGTTCCGAACTTTGCCGCACACCACACCACGCCGGGAGCGTCACAGAAGCAGAGCGCCTTGCCCGCCCGACTCGCAGATTGTATTGTTTCTACAAAGTACTTTACAGAACAATCACGTGTTTATTAAACTAGTATCTACCTTTCAATCCAAGCACTCCTCTAATTAAACTCCATGCCTTCTCTTTCATGGCGTCCTGATAAAAAAAGATCTGTGATGTCTTATGTTTTTCCACCTTCCAGATGAATCTCTCGTCGTCTGTGGTGTTGAAAAGGAAACTAACGATATTGGGGGGTGCTTTGGTAAACTGACTGGGTGCGCTCGCTGTTTCACTTCCTGCCCGGCTGCCCGAACGGCCCACGGCTCGCGTACAAATAGACCTGCCGCGTAGCTTTAAGGGGGGCTATTCGGCAGAGGCACCATTATTGTGTCCGGCGCCCAAGACGATTGTGATTGGTTTAAAGAAACGCAATAAACCAGAGCACATTTTTTTCTCCTATCTCAGAATGTTGTGTGGAAGAGCCAGACCCTCCTCAGGAGCACTGTGGCACTGCGAGACTAGGAGGCCTGCCCACGCTTGTGTGGGTTTAATCACTGCTGTAGCAGTAAAGCCCCTGACACACCAAGGCAACCTGGGTCGACGGTTAGCGACCCACCGCGGGGAGACTTCTTTGCAGAGAGAATGGATGACAGGTCCTCTGTCTTCGGGTTAGGGTTAGCAGTAGGCGCCGTTTGGTTCTGTCGCAGTTGATTCAGACAAACCCTGTTTGTTGTGAGGCAAAGGCAAAGCGGGAGGCGACGTGAGGTGACGCCACTAGTCCTTGGCCGTCGGCTTGGCACGTCAGGGCCTTAAAGGACAAAGACGCTGCTTTGACGTAATGCTGACTACCAGGCTGCAGCAACACCAGTCAGAGTACAGGAGGCAAGGTCTCAAAGTGAGGCCACATTAGAGTCCATCTTGGGCAAAGCCTTGGGTTAAATATCCCATCATGCTTTTACACAAGGTCATGAGTCGCAACAACAGGGCTGATGTCACAGTCTCAGCCTTGTGCAAAACAGCCCATCGCAAGTTCAAAAGGAGTTGTGGAACTATTGGACAGCAAGGTCAATTTGCTTGCTTTTGCTCTCTTATGGGCTGCTATTAGCGCTCAAGCTATCAGCTACCAGCCCGCTGCAAGAGGAAACCGGATGGGGCTGAAAAATCGAAATGTTAATGGTGAAAGGAATAGCGGAACTAAGAAGTATTCATGGGCGCAAAATTGGTTTGGAATCCAATCGAGTGTGGACTGCTAGGGTGTTGAGCCGGAAATGGAGACTGTGAAATGAACACAGGAGAAAAAGACAAAAGGGCAGCAGTGAGGATGGGCGGGAGGGCAAATAACAGGGATGAAGGCGAGGCGAGCTCAGAGGATGTGCAGGCTGCAGGGGTGAGTGAAGCAGTGGAGCAGAGAGATGGCCTGACACCACGCAGTTTTCAGAGCACGTGTTCCTTCTGATTATGCCCGAGGACAGACACTCTTCAGTGAATATGTGAACCAACCACAGTAATCTCACATTGGACACACAAGGAGAATGGGGGAAGAGTCTGTCTGTCTGTCTGTCTATACGCGCAAACAAGGTTTCCCCACCTACAAGAGTGCAAGGGGGTCATGGAGTGCTTGCAGTCTTAATCGAGCTCAAACAAGGGGGAAGATGCATCGTGGCCAAAAACTGATCAAAATACACCTAATGTTTTTACCTTTACCTTTCAGCAGTGACGCCCAAATGAAGCTTCACGACCCATTAGTCGTAGATGTTGACCCAACTAGATGGCACTCTTGGTTTAAAGGAGACGGCTCACTTTGTTGAACAGAGTGCGCGCAATCTGTTGGGCTCAGAAAATAAAGAAAATGCTTCACACAGTTTTATTTGGACAACTGTATCACACAGGGTGATGAAACTCACAAACAAATGTTTTCCAAGTTTTAGAACAGGAAGGGAGCCAGGTTTTCTGCCATTGGTCTCAAATGCACACATCTCTTTGTTTAGAGCGGTCAGCTGGAAAATGTGGGTCTGAGACCTGAGCTGAGCTACATTTTCATCAGAATGATGAAATAACCTATTTGGGGGAAGTTCTGCTTGAGCATGCTGGGATGTGTCTTTATCGGGGTGGCTAGTGGTTCGGCAGTAGAGTGGACGCCTCTCAACCGCAAGATCGGCTGTTCGATCCCAGGCACCCAAGTTAGTCCCCGGATGCTGTATATGTGGATGCTGTGTGTATAGCTGTCCACTGCTCCTAATTCTTAGGATGGGTTAAAAAGCAATAATTTAATTTCCCTACATTGTACTGTGTGTACATGTGACAAATAAGAATACAGTTAGTTTTTTTTTAATGTTGTGGGTTGGATTCAATCCTCTAGTGTAATTTCTGCTCTGTGACTACACATGCATGCATACATAATTCCACCTTCATCAATGACAATCTGTTGAGTTTTCAGAAAATGTTAAGCTTCAACAGAAACCCAAAATACGACAAAGCTGTTTGCCCATGTGGCCCCGCGCATAAGAGCCAACAATATAATTATAAAATAACAGACAGGAAGCTTAACTGTGCAGTGATCTGTGAACAGCTGAATATGCACTCCACAGGGTGAGCGCCATCCATTATGGGTAGCAAGATAACATTTCAAATTCACAAATGCTGAGCCAGCTGTGGGCGGTGAAGCCTAATTGCTGACAAGACCATCCAACAGTCGGAAGTGTGATCTCTGAAAGGGCGATCAGTGTGTGTCCATCAGCTGCTGTTTGTACAAACCTTTCAAATCCTTTAATATTCATTTCAGATGGTCTTTGTAAAGACCAGTCTTTACAATTGACTTCCCGTAGGCTTAACTACGCCTGGTTTTAGCGATGCGCGTTCTTGCGAATGACCGCAGGAACTATGGCTATTGCCTAGCAACGTGCGTTGCTATGATATTTTTGATAGATTTTCCTCTGTTTGGTAAAGTTGTAGCCATTTCAATGGAGGATCAAAGCAAAAGAAAAGGCAATTTCGCTGGCATTGAGATAAGAAAATTGATACTGAGCTGTACAGTCAGCACAGACATACGTTGACTGCCAAGCAATCCAACGCTATATCTAACTAAAAGAAACAAACAACATTGAGACAGATAACGGAGGCTATCATGATTGCTCCGACTCAGGCAGCCTTTGTACAGAGAGCGATGGACGAAAAAAGTGAAAAGACTACTACTACTACTGACTAGGCGTAACAATTACGCCCGGGCTTAGCGAGAAGAGGGCTTAAGCCAAGGTGGTGCAACTGACGTAACTATAGAACTCAACAGCGTGGTTCCGGAATTCCACTGATTTTCTCCATAAGGATTTAGATAATCAGCCTTAGGGCCCTATCTTGCACTCATCACAATGTACACTAACGCATGTATCATTCTTATTTTGCACCCGACGCACAGCAGACTTTTCCCTCCACAGATGCACGTCGGTAAATTAGGGAATGAACTTACTCTCCCAGGGGCTGTTCAGTGAAAAGAGGAGGCATGTTCAGGCGCAAACGTTCCCTGGTGCTATTTTGCAGTTTCAGAAAACAATTCTGCCACAGACCAGGAAAAACCTGGTCTAAAGTCAGTGGCGCGTAATTCAGATGCTATTAAAGGGGCGCATGCTTGGCCATACTGTAGCGTGTGCACAACGTGCATACACTTTGCTTCTCTCATCTACACGGACGCAGCAGTTCCCATTTTTGCAAACCATACATAATTACAAAGATATTACATATTACTGAAAATGCGCTTCAGGTGTTTGGATAGGTCAGGAGGTCAGAAAGTCGCAGCATTCTTTGTGGCTTGTTGTGTTTTACACAACATTTCCATGAATCATGGATGTGTTGATTACATAAATGAGGAATTTATTACTTTGCCGCATCCGGGACAGCTCCCGCTGGCGTTGCGCCCGATATTAAAAGGGAATGTGAGATGACGCTCTGATTGGTTTATTGCACGTTACGCCCAAACCACACCTAGCTACTTCAAACCAAACCATTTCAGATTTGCGTCGGGCGCAAGACTCATAATCCGCCGGTATAATAGCAACAGTGCCCGAGATCCGACCACAAAGCTACTTGCGTTTCAGATTTGATACTTGCGTTTCAGATCGTTAAAATAGGGCCCATAATGTCTAAACACTCCGAGGCAGACTGAATCCGAGCTACGAGGTTGTGAAACAAAAGTTTCTGCTCCTGTTGAAGCTAGAAGTCTGTATGAAAATCAACCTTGTTTTAAGAAAAACATGTTTTATCCGCGATCTTATGGAGAAAAACTACAGTACCCACAATCCTAAGCATAACAGCAACGTCTCCGATTGGTCCAACTCGCTGTTACCATAGAAACGTTTACCCTACCCGCCAAACCGCGGGTAGGCGAGCTTCTACCGTTGAAGTCTATGATAGTTTCTGTACACAGTCTTGTACCTTTGCCGTTTTTTGACGTTTTGACAAAAGAAATTTGGCGCCAAATCACAATGTTTTATGTTCACTATTCATCTCGTAGATGGATGGCTTGGTTTGAGACTTAAAACTCTATATATAAGCAATTTTCCAAACGTCAATGAAACAATTGAATGTGGAAAAACACTTCTGGAACCAGAGCCGTTAAAAAAGTGGGCGGTCACTGTTGAGCTCTATTAGGTCGGACTCAGAACGTTGAGTTAGGCGGTTCTATAGCAAATTTTTAAACCCCAATTGAGGCTCAAAATATGTTTAACGAATCACATTCTTTTAAATACCTTCAATCCAATTAGGTTTCACTATCAACATTTGCAATAGGGCTGAATCATTTTGCGAAAAAGTCATATGGACGATTTTCAATACTGCGATTGGCGTTAGCGTAAGTGAGAGCTAAAATCGGTGAACGGCGTCGGACTTTAGCGTAGTGCGAACAGAAACCAGAGTGTAACGCACACAGAGCACCTTTTTGGTGGGCTGTGGGGCGGCTGTGGCTCAGGTGGTAAGAGCGGTCCCCTACGGATCAGAAGGTTGGTGGTTCGATCCAGATTCCTGCCATTCCATATCAAAGTGTCCTTGGGCAAGACGCTGAACCTCCGAATTGCCCCCGCCTCGGAGTGTAAATGAGTGTGAATGTTTATCTGATGAGCAGGTGGCATCTTGTACAGCAGCCTTGGCCACCAGTGTGAATGGTTCCTGCATTATGTAAAAGCACTTTGAGTAGCCGTTAAGACTAGAAAAGCTCTATATAAATACAGTCCATTTAAATTTACTTTTTTGGTATACTAAATTGTGCATTTTTTTGCGATTATGTAATCGCGATTGTGATTGGATAAAACGTACAGCCTTTATTCGCAAGTGACCAAAGGTATAAATAACTACAACACCAACATTCAGCTTAGGTCCATAATCATTAGTTATTGGCTGAGATGTCAGAATGGCTACAGTTTTTAGTAGCTGCATGCGTAAAGTCCACAACCTGTAGCTACAGCTTGAATATGAAATCAGAAGATATGAAAGTTTGATAGAAAATGTATCCGTCACTTGAAATAACTGGTGCAGTCGGCTTACTCTGCAGGGCCTTGTTTTTCTCGAGGGGGTTGCTCCAAATACTGGAGATCTCAATACATATTAAGTCGAGAAGCTTAGAATATTGATATGATATGCATTAGGATATGCTACCTAAATGTTTTCTACATTGCTGTCAAAACGTGCTGACAAAAATTGAGAGATAATTGATTGTGTGTCTTTTTTTTATTACATAACAATGACGAGGAGCATCATTTTAATCCTATTGTATGTGATTTTACAAATAATGAAATTGCAATAATAGTTGTATTAATAACGTGATATTGACTTCAGTCATATTGCCCAGCCCTAATTTACAGGTTACTTTGTACATGACATGATCATTATTACTCATATGAATTGATATGTTATGATGAAAACAGGCAGATGGAGTCATGTTTTTTTATTTTACCCTGTTAGAACAGTTTAATAAGCACAGAACAATTATCACAGTACTATTCAGTTTTATAGGCCAGAAAAATATGATTAATTCGATTATCTACTACTCCTCTTGATATCTATAATATCAAATCAAAGTCAGTTTATATTAATGTGACTATATGTAACTTTTACACATTTCTGAAACTGTAATGTTCCATCTGATGATCATAAATGACCTGTGGGTTACAGCAAACGAGACTAACACTGAAAAGAGATTTTTCACAAAATGATTGATGACGCTATAGAGCACACATTCTGACGGGTCACAGATTTTGGTGTAACACCAGAAAGGCCTGTGTTATTGTATCCAGCCAAATAAAGGGTAGCAGGAGATTTCTTTATATAGGCCTAATTTTATTTTAATGTTATTTTAGAAGTTATCTGCTGTAGTTATGGCTGATACTGGGGCAGGACCATGACAGAGAAGAAGGAAATTAAACAAAGAACACCTAAAAGCTAAAAGGGAAAGTGAAAGACAACGGGCAAAATCGAGTCAATCTCGGTCGGGCATTCAACAAATGGAGACAATTACAGAATTGCAAATTCAAAACGTCCCCGAATTGGCCCCTCAGGTATGTAATTAGAGATGGCCCGATACCATTTTTTGCTTCCCGATACCAATACCTGAACTTGCGTATCGGCTGATACAGAGTACCGATCCCATACCAGTGTGTCATATATGTTTTAACAATTGTATACTACTATCCCTGTATGGATGTGATATTATTTCTATCTTTGTTGTCAGTCTGGCTCAGGTTAAACTCTTTGTGAAACATGAACAAATACAAACAATGAATGCCACAGAATTTTCTTTTATTATCCAGTTAGACAGTCAGTTATAACAGAAAAAGAACATAAAGTACTTTAACATAGATTTTCTTTAGGGCTTTATTACGTGGTATCGGATCGGTGCATAAACTCCAGTACTTCCCGATACAGATACCAGCGTTTTAGGCAGTATCGGAGCCAATACCGATACTGGTATGTATGTAAATAACTTTACAGTATGTGATGTGGTTGTACGTCAGTAGTCTAGATTAAATTACGTCCCCGGTCAATTTAGCGCGGACGTTTTATTCTTTTCAGTCTGTGTTTGTGTTGGCCTACTACTAATCTTTTCCCTTGTCCCCCTGTACTTGTGTAAAGCGTCCTTGGGTTTCATGAAATGCGGTGTATAAGTAAATATTACGTTGGTTGCTACAACAATCTCCTAATGCTTTAACTCGTGACACAGTTACAGTGATACCCGGTTTAACTCACAAGACATCCAAAGTAGGCTAAATGACCGTATGTAATACTTAAAATTCAACAATGCATCTGTAACGTATTCTCTTATTGTAAATGATTTTCTGTCTGAGCAAAATATTCATCGCGATTATATGACGGTAATGCTAACTCAGTAATACAGCACCATAAAGAAAAGACCTTTATGACAGCAGGTGTGCTAAAAACACTACCGCTTTTGTCCAAAGGGGGTGCTAGAATCAACACAAACTGAAAATTACATATAGTAACCTTAAGGGACACACACACTAATCAATTAAAGAGTAGGGTTGCAAAGGGGCAATTTTCCGGTAAATTTCCGGAAACTTTCCATGGAAAGTTTAGCTGGGGAATTTTGGATACATTCAATTTGGAAACTTTCTTGCTGAAATGCAGTACACTCTTTAATCAGCTTCAATCTGCTTTAGAATGTTGGATTCTAGAAATGATCTGTGCAGTGGGTGTGGCTTCAATAGCCCTGTAGTAGGTTAAGTAGTAGCCAAAACCATTGACCTTTAGTTTAACATATGAAAGTAGCTAGCATGCTGCCTTTGATTTACAATGGTTATGGTTATATGCGTGCTAAGCTAACCATCACCGCTGTCTTTTGTTTCCAGCCTATCAAGAACAAGTGGGCTATACAGTGAACACATATAGGTTAATAGCAATGGGTTATGTATTACCACCACCAACCCCAAAAAAGAAAAACTCCCGTATTTTAAAAACTAAATGTTGTATGTAAGTATGTAGTAGCCTATGCTGATTACCGCATGCTTGCATGTCATTGACGAATATAGGGAGGACATTCAACTAAAGTTGCATTAAATCAGATTGTTTTAACCAAGATTATGCTGCAAGATGGGGGTTTATTCAACTACATTTAAGTTCCCTGTTATAGACTAACAGTATTATAACAAGCAATATTAAAAATATTAAGTTTATTCCCATTAATTTGCGTTAATTCCCATGGAAAGTTTACAACTTTGAAAATTCCTGGAATTTTGAAACCCTATTAAAGAGCCTGACCTATTTGGTAACACTTCATAATAACCATAAATGGTATATTGATAGTTAATTAAACTTCAGTTAATAGTTATTTTACGGTTACCAAACAATGACATTAGGATTTGTAACATTTACTAATTATTACTAATGTTATAATTTAAAGTTACTTTATCATTAGTTTAGTACTATAACACTATACACTATAACACCAAAAGTAAAAGCAGCTGGCACCCGGGAGTGCAAGGATAAGAACAAAGTGTCCTCAAGACGTTCCTGAGACCACAGAATTGTTATGCAAGAGAGAAGAAAAGAGCGGACAGAAGCTGAGAGAAAGAGAAGCAGAGCTGTGCTGCTGTTGTGACTGGAGATACAAATGCCAATCTAACCATTGTGGACCCAGGAGGGAAACTTTGATAGTGCTAATTGATATGCTGGTCTGATGTCTGTTGTGACTGTGCTGTCGATGTAAAGCCAGTGGAGAGACTGAAGGACATGTGTTGCAGTGCTGAGGGTGTGAGGAGGAAAAGTGAAAGCTGTGGAGGTCTAATCCTGGTCTGTGTGTCTCTGTTTTAGCTCTGCAGGGTATTTCTTATATTTTTTGGTTCTTACATTTTTTTATAATGTCATATTTATGACATTAAATTCTTGTCAGCATTCAAATATTTTAATCTTTAAGTTGCCGTAGTCTCTCCTCTCACAGACCATTCCCAAATACGTAAAATCCATGAGCTTTTTTTACGACCTGCACTTGTCACGCATACGTTGCCGGACCGGCTATCAAATCAAAGAAGAGAAAAACTCTGATCACGCACGCACGCACGCACGCACGCACGCACGCACGCATATAAAACCACCTACTGTTCGTAGGTGGTTTTATATAAGATATAGTTTATTGTCCCCAAAGGGAAATTTGTTTTGGACGCTGTCCATTCTGCAGCGTTACAAAAAGACTACACAGAATACACAAAAGACAACACAAATACAAGTAAGTAACACATACTCTCATGCAACACAAACATGCTTCCATATACATATAATAAGCACATTAACTACTCCTTTCATTGGCATTTCCCATTGAACAACCCAGTCGGCTGTATTCTCCGCAATTAGTGTGGCACAGCCCTTGCACAGTACGATATTGCACATATTGCCCAACCCCAATAGCCTACATATCGTACATAACTTATAGATGTTAAGTAGTCCAGATCACTCTATGGATCTTTCTTCAAAACAACAAATGCCTTGATTTAGTGAAGGGCTTTGGCATTACAAGCACAGTTAATATGTAATTATGTGTGTGCTGGGAGTCTGTGGCATAAAAGCAGCATTTTGCATGTTTTTGTAGACCTTTGCAAAACAGCCCAACTTTTCAAAGTTGGCAAATTATTCCCCCTACTCAAAACATATCTTGTTTCTAAATCAATAAATCAGATAAAGTAGCGCAGAGCTTGATGTCGAGGTCCTCCCAACGTTGAACGTACTCAGAAACGTCAACTTCGAAGTAAACGTGGCTACATTTCTAATGAAGAAGACTAAATCCCCTTTCACACATGCAGTCTTTCCCTGAAATGTGCAGGGGCAGAGAACAACTAAACAGCGAAAAAACACCTTGAAATGTAAAATCTCCCTTAATACGTTTTTTTCCATTTTTCATTCAGAACGCAAGACAAAATAACAGTTTACTTGCAAAATGTAATGTGAAACATCGTTTTACTCCATTACATTGTTTTGGTGACCGTTAGGAATCCCAATCGCAATTAAAAGTTGATTAATTGCATAGCCCTATCATACTGTGCGGGTAAGCCTGTGTAGGATGCCTGGACCACACAGTACAGTGCAGTGTATGGCTCAGAGTCACTGGGTTTGCCTGTATTGTATACAGTAAATTCAACTTCAGTGTATGGTACATGCTTGTTGCCCGCGGCGACAAGCCCAAAGGCCTTAATTGTCCTGACAGCACATGAAGTAATGGTCCCTTCAACAACTACCCAGCAGGCTTTGGCACAAGACAGCAGCACTGGGCCTCATTCCTACAGCAGCAGCACATTATGACTGTGTGGAGGTGGACTGAGTGTGCAGAAAAGACAGGTTTCTTTTTGTGAGCAGTTATAAACTATTTGTAACGTCCTCCATCCCACAGTTATCCATCTCCACATACTGTATGCACACATGCTATGGATAATCCCGTGTCTGAATGCTGTTAACTTATTTTTTCTTATTTCCAAAACCAAAGTGAGCGCTATTTTTCCTTTGTTAAATAAAGTTTCACAAATCCCAACATTCTAAAAAATACTGCCGGCATGGGTCAGAAAGAAAGACACTTTGGTGGTGCGGCTAGGAGGAATGGCGAGACTTAGAGAGCCATGGCTAAAAGATATTGAAGTTAAAAGATTCTCTTTATAGTTCAAGCGCCCGGTTAGTCATGATATACCACTTGGGGGATCCATCAGTGCCCTGCAGAGTGGAATCAGGAGCCCTGAAAGGTGTGATAGGCTATCAGAGCTGAGCAGGCACTTCAGAATGAGAGATGAACCACTTTAAAGAGTCTGCTCAGTGCCTCGTCCACCAGTAATCTTTGGGGTGGCAGCAGGCAGCTCCAGCTTTGATGGCAGGGCCAGTGGCAGCTCACACTCAGCCTGGGACAGTTTGGGTCATGGACAAGATATCCTAATGTCAAAAACAAATCTCAGAGGGAGATATCTGATGTCAATGATCTGTTTATCAGTCTGTGTCGCAATATTTGGGGGGAAAAATCGCAATTAGATTATTTTCAAAAATCGTTCAGCCCTAATGAAGTGGCACCGAAACTAGGCACCTAAATCCGTGTTGCTATTCAGTCAGGTTGTTTAGGACACCAGGTTTCACTACCCAACCCTAATCTTAACATAAAACAATTTACATCAGCCGTTTTCATTCCTGGGTTCTCTGTTGAGTGGTGCTGGTTGCTGTTTTTCCGTGGTAGAAAATGAATGTAAACAAAGTGGTGTGCCAGAAATGGAATGCGCTATGACTTAGTTGCCCCTTCTAGGCTAATGTTGGAAATCTCTTTGGTGGATAGAGCATATAACAACAACATAAAAAAACATGCTGATAGTGCCATTGGCAATGCATGAGCCTGAGTAGTGTAGTAAATATTATTATAATCATAATTTCAGCATTAAGTATTCAATTATAATTCAAATATTTAAAACAATAAATTAATTTAATGGTTTTAAAGAGGAACATTGAGAGATTTACATTTTTTTCAGAGCAGTAATCCTACATAAGTGAAAGTGCCTGGCTGCTTCCCGGGTAAACTATTAACTTTGTGAATTATAAACTTTTGTATCCCTCCCACTACCCAGACACCTTTACTTTTTTGCCTCTTAAAATATGACTTCCTGCATTGGCACTGGATGTAGATCATACATTGCACATTTATCCAGTATGAACGTACTGTAATTCCTAGGGAAGCTGCACACCACTGTACTGCCAGTGCCTAGATGCACTGTGACAGGCACTCCAGTGCTCCATACCCCATTCCCATTTTTGGCTCTTCCTTCCGGTAACCGTAAGCAGAAATGACAAGGAAAAGCCCTTCCCACACAAGTGCCTCTGGCTTCTGTTGGGTTCGCGAAGGTCTGGTCACTGGCCCAAGGCGGTAGGGTGATAATCCTTGTACGCCAAATCATCTTATGTAACATATTTTGAGTGTTTGCCACTGGGAATGATTCATAGTTGGTCCAGAGGGGAGAGAGGACACACTATTGCGTAATAATAAGCCATTTCCAAAGATGTGAAAGTCACAGAGCACAGAAAAGAAGAAGGAAAAGATACCTCCCAAGTTGGAGCACTTTTTATTGTTACTCTGTTGTTGTTTCCACAACATTCAACTAACAGCCAGGAGTAAAAATGAGAGAATCTTTCCTACTCCAGCCTGTTGATTAACCTTGTGGGTGCTAATAGCTTCGAGCTACATTTCTCGTGACACATATCCACAGTTGATATCGTTGGGTCATGGTTACTCGAGATCACTGATAGGCGACGTGGCTCAGCGACTGACGGAGCTTTAACATAATCAAACCTTTAACTTTTCTGCCAGCAATACGGTTATTTACGTGAATAGACATTTATAAAAGAGTGTGAACATTTTATTTAAATATTTAGACATTCCAAAAAATTCTATTAAAAGCAATGTCTCTTCTATATAAACAATGGCTCCCTTTTAAAAGTCTTTGTGTCTGACAATATCGCAGCATCATGTTCCTTTGTTATTATCTTAGCTTTAATATCACAATCCATGCAAGATGGATGAGTGCTTGAGTGAACTAGTGTAACGTTTTTAAGGTTTTAATGTAAAATGGTTAATTAGCCACTTTAATGAAAGGTGGTGATTGCGCATTGGGTATGACACATGCCTTTGGTGTGGGAGACCTGACCACTCAGACTGGCAATCAGAGCAGGGAGGTCTAACAAACTCTGAGTTCCAACCTGAACTTTAGGTTGACTAACTGATCTGTCAAACTCAGAGTTTCCAGTTTCAGAACAGGAGATAAGAATTAGGTCAATCCACTCTAGAGTAAAGTTAACCCTTGGTAAATGGTGTGCAAGAGCATTTAAAAAGCCCTCATCAATGGAATGCAGATAACATGACTCATAACCAAAAAAAGCTTGAACCTTCTACTTCTCCCAAGTGGAGTTAGAAATATGAATGAATGCTTATGCAGAATATGAACATCTATTTAAGAAAAAGAGCAATACAGCTACAACTGCCCTGGCAGAAAATTGCTGACGAGTCAAAAGAATTTAAAAAAGAATAATCAAGTTCTATCTCGAGTATTCCACTTATTTAACATCTGTGCGCATGCACGTCTTTATATTTATTCAGGTCAAACTTAATAGGCACAAAATGCACTTGGCAGCAACTGAAGATGAATGAATTATAAAAACCTATATCACACATGTATAATTTCAAGCAATTCTGATGTTGTTTAGCATTATAGAAGTGGAATTTTGTAAGCAAACAGAGTAACTTTTTCAGCCATCCTAAAACTGCCCGTATTTATTATTGTCTTTGAAAGTAACATTAAATGCACTTATGCATAAGTCTCCAAATTTGTGCTTGATGGACAAATTCAACCACCATTTTAGCCAATCGGAAATAAAGGAGGGGAACCACCACCACCACTCACATTGGGTTGAAGAGATGGTCTTCAGTTAGAACCATGGGTGACCTATGGCTGAGGACATCTCTGGTGGAAACTCATCTTAGTTAGCGCTAGCTCACTATCCCACCCAAACATCATAGACACTCAGCACACTGGTTTTCTATAGTGGTAAATCTTTGTAGGCCTAATTGATGGCTGTTCTTCTTCTGGTTTATTCTTGTCCTATAGACATTTACAATTTATTTTAAGGTGACTTAATTCAGTTATTAATTTGGGAAATTGTGATGTGGCCTGCCAGCAACGGCGCCTCTGCAAAATAGCCTCAGGAAGGAACTTGTTTTGGTGGAACGTGCTCGTTGAAAAGTTGTTTTAGTCGTGCAACAGAAAACTCAGATTGGACAGATAGTCTAGCTAGCTGTCTGGATTTACCCTGCAGAGATCTGAGGAGCAGTTACCCATAGTCCTCAGAAATCCACTGGAGTTTAAAATGTCAACACAAAAAAAGCCCAAGGCAACGGATATTCATATAGATAAATAAGTTAAATCCAGCAGAATTTCCATTGGCAACGGAGCAATCCTGAAAGTGGAACGTTGGGGATGTAGACTACAGATGGTGTAATCTGTCTGGTGGAGCCTGCTTTAACAGACCATGCAGCTGTAAATTCTCTTAAAACTCCACAGTTCATAATGGATTAGAGAGTAGAACACAAAAGATTTAAACATTTTCTTACAGGAGGATGATGAAGGCCCATTGTCAGCTGCCACAAGGGAAGATACAGAGAGGCCTATTGAGGTTTACATCTTACATCTAACTGATGGTATACCATGATAAAACTTGCACCTTATTTCTTTACACAGAGCAATGCTGGGTGGGGGATTATGAGGAAGAGGGGCCATCCATTTCCACAGCCCAATTTGGCTCTGTAAATGTTCAGCATTGGCCCATGGCCTACAATGAAATTAAGAAGGCCATTGTAAGTTGTAATTTTCTATTTTCTATAGCTCCCTGTCAAACAGCTGTACAAGTAGGGGTGGGAATCACCTGAGGCCTCACAATGTGATATCATCACAATACTTAGGTCAAGATATGATAATGTTGCGATTTTAAACATATTGCAATATATTTCCATTTATTACTTTTTTTCCAACTTCAAATTTTTCTCAATTTCAAATGATGAAGGAACCTTTGTTAACATCAGTTTTATCTAAAGAGATACATTTCTCGGTTTCAATTTTTTTCAAATTTTATTGCTGCAAAATGGAATTGTCAATGAGACAAACTGACCAACACGTATATAATAATAGATCAATACTTGGCATCTGTGTATCAATACTATGCTGTATTCTTTCCCCACCCCCTACAAGGTGTACTTAGAATTTTTTTTTTTTTTTAAATGCTGATCTTGAAATGGACCACATAAGGCTGCAGATGAAAAAGAAAGCATTTGAAATACAACTGCTAGATCAGTCAAGAGTGGGTTGAGGTGGATGATTTTACTTGTTTCAACAACATGACAAATATTAAGTAGTGTACTGCATTTGTACTTGTAGGATATCTCTTCATAAAAAGAAAGTCATATTGGGATTTCTTAAAAAGGCCCTGAACACCCATACAGGGGTTTTCAGTTAATGTGGCTGATTGGGCGTTTTCCCAGGACTGTACGGGTGCAGTTAGACTGATAGAGTGACATCTTCATGAGTCCTCTTTTAGTGCTGTTGCACCCGTTAGGGCGGGACAAATGACAGCTTTAGGATTCTTATTGGTAGAAATAATGTGCAACCTAATAAGTTCCCATCAAAGCTCATTCAACCTGAGTCTCATCACCCAGATCAGCCAGAATATCTGAAAACACCTGTGTCATGTTCGGACAGTTTTTTTTTTCTTCCTTTTTTTAAACACACTATTATCTGGCATTGCATTAATTTCAGTGAGAAATTGGTCCTAGGTAGTTTAACAAGTGCCTTGAACAGAAACTCCAGTGAGATCAGCTCTATAATACAGCAATTGTGAAACTGAAACTTCCAAATCTAAACAAATCATGTAGCCTATGTATCTGTGGGAACCTAGCACCTGCATGTGTTGCATACGTGTCAATGTGTGTCTGTCCTTGGAGCAAGGCTGTACACCCATAGCAAACTTCAAACTTACATGACACTCTAGTACAGACATACTCAATCTTTTTTACAACTGAAAAGACCAGGGACCCACTCATGTACAAAAAATACAAATTTATCATGACAATTGAAATAAATGAATTTGAAAACTTTTCACATGGACCATACTTTGATAATCACTGCTCTAGTAGGTTCTTGGTTATACGTGGCATGCACTCAATGCTTCTAAAATCTTACCGGTACCTTTTTTCTAGATTTTTGTGTCTGTTGACCATATTCTCAGTTTCAGTTGATGTCATAAAAATACATTATGTCTGGTAACACCTGCATATGAAGAAGTGCTGGTTAGGGCTGCTTGATTATGGAAAAAATAATAATCACGATAATTTTGGTCGATATTGAAATCACA
This sequence comes from Perca flavescens, assembly GCF_004354835.1. NCBI lineage: Eukaryota > Metazoa > Chordata > Actinopteri > Perciformes > Percidae > Perca > Perca flavescens. The sequence goes on from NC_041348.1 coordinate 8,458,657, forward strand.
ATTATTTAACACAGTTACTCATTAACATTTGGATATAATGGACAGTGTCCAGGGTATAATCTGTTAGTGTCCTTTATCTCACAGAAAGAGTCTTTGGATCAGAATAAAATCTGTTTTACTACGGTGAGTCGGTTCAGCTTTACAGACATCACACATAACATTACACAGCTAATGAACAGTTCCACAGACATAACACAATGTGCATCTCACATCACATGTTCACTCACTATGACCACTACTACTGTCATTACGAAACATTGTGCCAAAATATCAACAATAATGTCGCCGTCAGTGGGTTTATTTGCTAGCTAACTTTAGGAAAAATCCAGCACATATACGGTACCTTAGAGTAACGTTACGTGAAACAGGTGATTTAATGTCCCTGCTCATTAACATACAGTTTGACAACAAAACTAAATGCTGAGGGAACATTACTATGTTTTTTCATGTTGGTTTTGAGCAGTATGCCTATGCACCACCACTAAAAAAAAGCTGGAAAAAGTTTTAAACAGTTAGTGAATACAGCGTGTCGAGGGGTATACAACGTCTACTACAGCGGGGGGGGAGCAAAGGCAGAAGGACCGCAGGGTTAGCTAACGTTAGCTGTTCCCAGACAACTGAGTTGGTTTTGCCTTTTTTTGCTCACCAAACGCTGCTGCCATCTTTACTCGCGCTGAGTTTTTAAATTCCAGCGGAGGATATGCACACGACTTGCCTCCCTGACTGGCTTTGGGAGGGGCGGATGCGCACTTGCTGATGTGCGCATGTCATTCAGAACACAAGACAAAATTTAGAGTGTTCTTGCAAAACAGAACATGGCAAAATAATCGTTTTTTTCTCGATTATACTATTTTGGTGATCGTTGGGAGAAAAAATTGAAATTGAAATCGAAATTCAATTAATTGCACAGCCCTAGTGCTGGTGTAAATGTGCAATACTCCATTAGACCAACGTAATAATAAAATAAACAAAGGCATATGCATTTTTATTCACTTACTTGTTCTCAACCTTTTTGCCCCGCCCCCCCATCAAATGAGATGTAGGCTAATTGCCCTGAATATTACGATTGATTGATGATTAGGCCCCAACTTTGGTTGACTGTTTAATGAAGACTTTCACAACAAGACCAATTTGTAATGCTGCAGTACGGAGTTCATTTAAGATGATGCTCCGACGTCCCGTTCCCTGTGAAGGCAGCACCGAGCTGACAGAAACGTTGAAGAGAAGAAGATGCAACATCTCGTCCAGGGTAAACTGGCAGGTTTTAATGTTGCAGACCACTGTTTTTTTGCAAGGAGTTTAAATTGTAAACTCGTATTGTTGTGCAAAACGCCCCCCCAAGGGCACCTTAACGCCCACCTTTCCAAAATATTGCTTCCAGCGACCCCCTGTCATCCTCTGAACGCCCCCTGGGGGGGGCTCTAGCACCCCCGTTGAGAAACAGACACCTGGCTAGTGGCTACCACAGTTTAGTAAATAACTCCCAGACAAATTTATGTAAACCTTAAATGTGCCATATAAGTTTGTAACACAGACTGAATGGCTGGTTTAACAGTAACTCTACTCTCACTGGTGGACACGAACAGTGAGTATATGTTTACATGATGATGCCAATTTTGTTCATTCATCGGAGATAATGATAATGATAAATGTATCATTATCATCTGCTCATCAGAAATGGAAAATAGGAGCGACAATAAAATGTCAAATTTTCTGCATTACCAGTAACAGATTTTTACTTTCATCACAGAGATCATTATTATATTGTTGGTAATATCCTATTTTTGGTAAACTGATTACGTAACTCAAGTTGATAAAAAAAAAAACCTGGCCACAAAAAGTTTTTGTTCTTGTTACAAAACACACTGATAGAAAACAGAAACCTGAGGATGGCGTTCCATGTCATAGTATCCCTCTTTCTTTTGTAGAACTCCAGGTAGCATATTTGGGTTTCTTAAAACCAGGATTATTCAGGTTTCTTAAAAAAAAAAGATAGTTAGCCTATCTTTAATAGGTTACAGTTGAAAATGACGACAGAAATAAACAAGTTTGCGGATTTCCCATACCTCCGCAGTTGAAATCAACTACCATTCTACAGAAGTGATTTTGTGTTAGGACGTTCACTGTGATTCAATCTAGATATTCCAATAATTTGATCATAGCTGGGATATTATTCTCAATGTGAACACTCTCACAAGGTTTATTATCATGCTATTATCACATATTTAATATATATTATACCTCAAACCCATTGACTGTTTTCATTTGCTTGTCTACTGGGTTCAATCCCCAGACTCCCCAGGTTAAATCTAGGTGGGAAAGTGCCCTTAAGCAAGGCCCTTAACCCAAATAATACTCATGGCCAGCAGATCAGACTGAGGCGGCTTCCAGGTATGAATGAGTGACTGTGTGAATGTAGTCTAGTCTCCACTTTTGGGATTGCTCCAGTGCCGCAGGAAATGCAGTGTTGGAATTTTAAAAACCCAGGTGGATTTCTGAGGACTATGGTTAACTGCTCCTCAGATCTCTGCAGGGTAAATCCAGACAGCTAGCTAGACTATCTGTCCAATCTGAGTTTTCTCTCGCATGACTAAAACAACTTTTGAACGTACACATGTTCCACCAAAACAAGTTCCTTCCCGAGGCTATTTTGGCAGCGGCTCCGTGCGGAGCTTAGCGCCGACCATGATGATTGGGATTGGTTTAAAGAAATGGCAATAACCCAGAACACCTTTGTCTCCCATCCTAGAACGCTGTGTGGACTCGCCAGACCCTCCTTGGCAGCGCTGTGGAGGAGGGTCTGGCAAAACGAGACAAGTGTGAATGTCACAGCTCGTCGTCGCAAATGAGAATTTGTTATCAAATCGGCTTACCTGGCTAAATAAAGGATGAATGTTGTTTTTTTTTTTTTTTTTTTTTAAATCACCCCTTAAATCATTCAGTTTTTTTTTTCTTTAATTTATTAATTATCTACATGTCTATGCAGGGGCGTCGGACTGGGCGTAAAACCGATACTGATTACCAGGACCCAAGGGGAGAGAGAGCCCTTGAAAAGTCTGGAATATATTTTATTTCACCTGGATATTTTCATTTCCTAATTAAATTTCATAATGCATGTCAGATGAAATGTAAAGTTAGTGTATTGGCTGAATAACTTGGTTGATTGACTGACTACATTTTGTATACAAAAAAAGACTAAGGTCTCACCCACCCCCTGCTAATGTGCCAAATGGTTTAGTCCATCTGCACGCATTTTGTTTATGTTAGTTCAGTTGAGCTAGCCTAGAAATCTAGACTCCCCCTAGTGGCAGCAAATTTATTTGGCAGCCAGGGGGGGTCTAGGCACTCTCCGTTGACTTTCAAGCTGCAAAAACCAAATTTTGGTCAGGCCAATCACATTGTGTATAGAGTCGGAGGGCGGGGCTTATGGCTGCTGCTGCTGGGAACAGCGGACTTCTGGAAGACTTGGAGTTCAGCTTTTCTTTGAGAAAAGAACAAAGAAAGGCACAGAAATCATTCTTAAAAAAGGATGTGTTCGGAGTTTTGCCGACCGGATACGGCAAAAGTTTAATCTATCAACTAGCTCCGCTACCTTCTTTGTTGCTCTGCCTGGTTGTAGGCTATCCTATTACGTGCAGAGGGAATTTGAAAGACAACCGTTTATCCCGCCCCTCGGATCGAGCTCCGTCAATGGTGAGTTCCCAGACCCAACATCTGGATGTGGGTCTGGCTTGTCAGGCTACAGTTGAGCATCTGATAGAGCGCAAACTTCTGCTGTAGAATTTCTCAAAGAAAGCCAAATCATGCTACCAAAAAGAAAGGAAAGACAGAAGAAGGAGAGCAAACAAAATGAGGGGAAAAAATTGGTAACTGACTTCTTTTCAAAGAAAGGTGAGCACAAACTAAAAAACAAAAACCATGTTGCTAAACTGTTTGAATATCTCCGCGACTGTTAGCGCTAAAAACAAACTGAGACAACCCATTGAAAGAGCAGAACATACACTTTCAAATGATAATTTGGTTATACATGTAATCTGAGGTAAAGGCTAAATAAATAAACTACACTAACAATGCTGTTTGCGCACAACACACCATTGCAATAGGCTAATTTAAAACATGTTTAATTTTAAATTAATAGGCTATAATGTCTATAATTAGCAATAATAGGCTAATCAGTGTCATAGGTAGCTTGGTAGCTCATCGGTAGATACATATCATGTCAACATTATAGTTATGTCAGATTTAGTAGAAGCAGATGTTAACATTGTGAAATGCATGGCCCTCAGTTTCAGAAACTGTCCCACCAGGGAGTGGAGTAGCAACAGACCCCTCATCCTCCTCTTTGGATTTAAGAGAAGGGGCGCTTATATCAAAATGATAGCAAACCATGTTTAGCAATTTTGACTGAAAGGTGTTAAGTAACACTAACATCTTAGTGTGTTTTATTATGTTAGGTTACAATTAGGATAAGAGGTTAATATCAAATGTATCCTTCATAGAGAAAGATGATAGAGATGTGATTGAGGATGATGGGAGTGAAGACAGCAGGGAGCATGAGTGTTGCTCTGAGCACAGTGTCGAAATGAGAGCTGAGGAACTGGAAAGTAGGCAGAGCACTGCAGACCAGTTTTTTCCAGAGGATCCAGGACTATGGCCAGATAAATTAACAGATGATCAGAGAGACACTATAGTATGCAGGTTGGCAAGTAAAGGTACAGAGAAAACAAACAAAATGTAGTAGTAACCACAGTAAAGTAGGCTAGAGAATGTTGACAAAGGAGGTTTGAAATGGGGGGCCATCAGGACTGCCTATGCATAGGGTCCAGGGTCTTGTGCTATGCCCCTGTGTCTATTCTTGTACTTTCTAGCATTTATAACATAGCACATTTTTCTGTACAGTTTTTTATGTGGTAATACTGAAGCAGACACACCATTATGTCTGGTGAGGTCTTTTATTAACATAATACCAAATATGCATCTTTCTATATAGTTTATTCATTGTAATTTGAACACTAATACCAATACCCTGACTTCCAGTAATGTGTTGTACCCTCATTTGCACTTCCATTTTTTTCTAATGTATTTGTATTATTCTATTATGTTTTAGTTTGTAATGTATATTTTATGTTACCACATTGTAGATATAGTATATTTATACGATTCATTTTAGTTGTATGTTGTGCATCTTTGGCAGAAAAATTTCCCTCAGAATGAATTAAGTTCTATCTTGTCATATTTTAACTTTTCTAACAATCTTCCAGCCACTGCAAGCTTAAATAGAAAGTCTGTGCTTACGTTTAAATGATGATAATGCTTAATAATGTCTTATTTTAGCACGGGGCAACAATGTAATGTTTACAACATTCAAAACAGGGCAAACGTTTGGGGATTCTCTGCTTGGAAACCATGTCCAAGTAGTCACAAAACGGCATAGCAAACAAAAGAAGTTACTTTTATCTTAAATAAGTCTCACAAAAATCACAAAAACATGTAGGCTAAAGTGCATCCATGTCATGTCGTATCCGTTAATGTACCCAGGACCAACAGCAGCTTCATCTTTGTTGAAGTAATCACTAAGAAACAGCATGTTGCTGTTAAACATGGAGTTTTAATTCTGCCTGTGACTCACTTGTTGCTATGGAAATAACCCATCTACTGTAAACCGCTCAATAAATATAATTTTGCAAATCCCCACTATCACATCGCTGATCCCACCTAGGTCATCCTTTGTGTACAAAAGCCTCGCTTCTGCTGTTTGTTTTTTTACAACTTAAACCCAGTGAAATACTGTTAATAAATGACCATGACTGTAGCTAGCTAATGTTACACACGAAGACGTGTCCTAAACAGACAGTAACGTTACAAAACGGAGAACCACGTAGCTCTTTCAGACCAGGAAGTGAGCTGTACCAATGCAATTAGTATGAAAGCTGAATGAATATAGATGTTTTGGTTCTGAATACTAAATAGTGCAAAAACAAAGTATCTCCATATGGAGTTCACATACAAATGTAAGCAGCGAACACGAGCACTAAGAAATAGAGTCAATAATATTCGGCTCATGTCAGTGTAGAAGTTTAATTTGGATTTAGATTGTTCACAATTAGTTATTTAAGAAATGTCAACAGTGAACCGGTGGGTTTCAACTGTGTCGGTCACGTTAGCAAACTCGCTGACAGCTGCAGAACAGCAACAACAACAATTGTAAAGTGAGCTTACCTGGACTCTTGAGGTTATATTTATTCTCCATACCAACAGACGTTGAGCACTCTGGTTAAAGATGAAGTCCTGTTGAGTTAATGTTGCTAACTGGCTAGCTAGCTCCCAGCTACCTACTTAACGTTAGCTTCACTTAGCAGCACCGGCTAGCTTGCTTCGGGTCCTCAAATATGAGCAGAACAGTTAAAAACGTAGGTCGTTCAGTCTCCACGATGTTCCAGTATGTAGGTACACTAGACGATATTTTAATCTAGCCGTCACAAGAATATTGAAGAGTTGTTGCTCAAGTTATGCGCTGTTTCGGTTTTGAAACTGTTTGTTGAATGTTATCCGTGTGACGTCATTTGTGGAAACGTAAACAGGAAGTGACTGACTACTGGCCGTCTTATACGTCATTTATATTTATGTCAATAGGCTCGTTCAAGATGAACTGCGCCTCGCCTGTAAAGTAGACGAGAGCAGGCGGCAGCAGCGGGCGGCGGTGACAAAAGTCCGCTCTCTAGTCGGACAGTTTTCCAGCTGATTCCAGCAGCATTCAGGCTGAAGAGGAAGTGACACAAACACTGTGGTTCGATTCCAATTTAATAAAATGTTATCAGACCCATATATCAGCTCCTACACAGTCTCCAGTTGATTTTATAATGACAGAGTAGCTGTCAAAATTCTCTACATGTGATCTGTTGCTGTTTTTAATTAACAACAGACTGTAGATGATCTGTAATCTGAACAGGTTTATGGCGCTTTTCCATTACATGGTACCTACTCGCCTCGCCTCGACTCTACTCGCCTTTTTTGGTTTTCCATTACGAAAAAAAGTACCTGGTACCTGCTAACAGGTACTTTTTTTAGTACCTGCTCAGTCGAGGTTCCAAGCGAGCTGAGGCGAGCCGAGAAGGTGACGTGAAACCCTGCAGGCTGCTGATTGGTCGGAAAGAAGCGTCACTGATCACTGCATTGCTAGCGAGAGACGCCATTTTTAAATAGTTTAGCCAGCTGTGTTTTTTTGCTGCCGGAGGCTCCCCGCAGAGCTTTCTCCGTAGCATACAAGTGGCCTGATGGTTATACTGGTGCGCTGGTGTGTGCATGTGTGATGTGTGTGTGTCGAGTCGCCGTATATGTGTGTGTGGGGAGGGAGCTAGTGAGCGAGGGAGAAGTGAGAGAGTGACGGCGATTATCTCCAAGAGCCAGTAGCGACTCTAGAGTCATATATATGTGAGAGAAACAAAGCGAGTAGCGACTCTAGAGTCATATATAGGTGACCACGGTGGGAAATCTGGAGCAGTAAACGTTAACTATCTCTTTGATATCATGTTGTTTACGGAGACGGAGAACCAGGAAATGCGTCGGGAATATGTCAATGGCAAAAAACAAGCTACTAAGCCACGCCCACGACAGTCGCTATGACGACCAGCCACGCTGAGGCGATACTAAAATCTGCAATGGAAAACGGACGCACAGCGAGTCGAGGCAAGTAGAGTCGAGTAGAGTCGAGGCGAGTCGAGCAGGTACCATGTAATGGAAAAACGCCATAAGTCTCTCTGACTTCTAAACATAACTATAAGCCTCACTACATGTGTTCTATACAGAATAAGCTTTTAAATCAGACAAATCGCAGTTAAAATCCCTCCGATTCAAAATCAATAAAAAAGTTTACATAAAACGTCATCATGTTGAATCAATTCTGAACCAATCAGCTGTTCGATCAGCTGAGAGGCCGGCGTTTCCCAGCATGCGGTGGGTCCACCTGCGTCCGCCTGGCTCTTGCAGTTGGTGAAAAGCAACTGCGCTACCTGCGTCTCAGAACTGCGGCCGCCTTGGTCTCGTGAGATTATCGTTGCCCACGTGTGCGTGACGTCAGAGCAAGTCGGGATCAAGTCGGACACAAATCTAACCGGCATGCATTGGGCGGCGATCGCCGGTGATCGATTCTGCGCAGATCTGGCTCATCTCGAACGAGCCTAACGGTCTTACCCTGCGTTCATGGACATCGGAAAAACGTTTTTCCGAGTGAAAACGTCACCATTCACGTAACATCCTGTGGGAATCAGAGGTCGGAAACTCGGGCTGGATTTTGATACCCGAGTTTCCCAGTTGGTGACGCGTTGTTGACAACTGACGTTTGATGAGGGCGACTTTGGGTCACTGAACATATTTTAATGACAATAAACTGTTTATTGTGGACAAATGCCTCAAACATACACAGACATAATATGTTTCAAATTATTCATAAATAGGCCCACGTAAAAAAAAAAACAACACATTATCCGTGTCCTTTCCCGTTGGTTGTCCTGCAGATAACACAAACAAACACCTGTCGATGTGCTGTTTGGATGCTCGCATAAGAAAACTGTTGTGGCCTCCATGTTTTCACACACCTGATGCTCTCGGCTACGGCCGACCGTTGGTGGCAGTAATGCAAAAAGTTGTTATGCCAAACGCCAATATAACAGAAGAAGAAGAGCACGCATCATATGGCAAGCCTTTTTAACATTTAACAGCTAGACTGGATATGTGTTGCAGATATCTGTAATTCAGTTTTGCCTAGTCAAAAAGAACATTTCAGACATCCGCAACTACATTCTTCCTATACATAATTGTCATTTCAGATATCCACAAAGACATTCTTCCTAGGACAAATGACGTCACTTTTGACATTCATTTGTATGGGGTTTATCATTACAGATATCTACAATTCAGTTGCGGATATCCACTATGCGAATTACGGATATCTGCAACTGAATTGTAGATATCTGTAATTCCAGTTTGAGATATCTACAATTTGATTCTGACTAGTCATAACAGTTCAAGATATCTTTAATTCACCTCAATTCAAGATATCTACATGTTCATTTTGAGATATCTTAAATTAAGTTTTGACTAGGCAAAATTACATTGTAAATATCTGTAACTGGAATTATGACTAGTCAAAATGGCGTTGTAGATATCTTAAACTGCAGTTAGGGATAGTCATAATTTAATTGTATATATATATCTTATCAAGTTATAGATTATAACTTATAGGTTATCTTGAAATTAATTTTGATTAGAGATATCTGAAATTTGAGATATCTGTAACTTTCATTCTGCCTAGTCAAAATGTAATTACAGATATCTTGAATTTAAGTTTTGACTAGGCGAAATGACGTTGCAGATATCTGTATGCAAATTAGGCCCGCATCCCACTTTAGGCGGAGCACCTGTTAACTTGTAATTAGCACTGATTAGCACCATGTCGGAGCAGCCAGAGGCCGAAGGAGTTTTTAATCGTCTTTTTAATGCTGCAGCCCGTGCAAGACAGGAGCTGGCAGCGAGAAATAATGATTCAACGTTACTTTCCACAACAAGACGACTATTTCGCCGGCAAGTTCATTGAGTTCGGGGTAAGTTTTCTTTTTTAACATCAGAATTGCTAATGTGCTTGCAGAAGTTCGGGGTAGCTGTTTAATAATATGCTAACTTAAAGCAAAACCGTTGCCAAAATGCATTCTAGGGTCTTTGTGAATGTACTCGAGTCAAACGTCTGTTTAAAATTATACTTAACTACGACAAAAACTGCACTCTTTAAGATTGAAGGTTGTTTAGTTTTAGGGTCAACGCTAGGGGCACTACTAGCACCAAAATTGCTATTTTTAAAATACTAGCTAGCTAGATGGCTAGCTAAGACCACTCGACACAACATGACACTTTGCTTGTATATTATAAGGGTCCCTACACATGAACTCTAGCATTGAGAACATTGTTCGTGTGCGAAGAGTTTGCTTAAAAGACGTTTTTGTTAGCAGAGGACTTAGCTAGATACCTCACGTTGTCTTCCGGTTGCTGCCATACGTAGCTAGCTAGCTAGCGAAGTTCCAGCATTAAAAACGTTATTTTAAGTAAACTCCTTGTTCACGAACAATGCTCTAGTTCAAGTGCAGCTTTTGTCGTCAATACCCTTTTTAAACAAACGTTTGACTCGTGTACATTCACAAAAAGACCCTAGGTTGTATTTTGGCCATGGTTTTTGCTTTCCCAGCTTGTTTTGCTGGGTTTACTTATCTTGCTTCCTTACTGTAAAGTTATTTGTAGCATAATTTACTGGCCTGATGTACCAGCTTCATAAATATGTACGCTTAACGCTCAAAAATAATTTTAGCCAAGAATGACTGCTGACAGTTATGTATTTGTGATTACAGGAGGATCTGGTGGACGCAGGGAAAACCCTATTTGGCAAGCAAAACTTTTCCTCCTTCCAGGGCCAGATAATGGTTTTCTGCCTCCCACAAAAGAACTTGAGGAAATGGCTAAACTTGGATTAGGTAAATGTGAGATTGAAGCACATAATAATTGAGGGTTATTTACTTTTACACCTTATCTAACCTTCTTGCAAAGGAAGCTATAGAATGAGCTGCTTTGAATTTTGTTGGCTTGACCCTGTCTGGTCCCATTTGTTATACTGTCTCTATATTTGGAAACATTTGACAATGTTAAAATACATTTAGCATTTGTTTTAAAGAAATATTATAGAGCAGTTTACTCTTTGATGCATTTTCATAAATTCCCATGTAGCCATTTTAATAGTGAACATATTAACACTTTCTCATGCCAAGGCATCACTTTGAAAGTGTCCAGGAATACCTTCCAATGAATCATTTTGCATCAACATTCTGAAGTTACTCAAAGGTGGTTATGGTTAATGTGTGAGGATTTGGGTGGTGCATTCAGAGGCTAAGCTACACCATATATCGTATGTTTATGTTCTTTCACATTATGCTCAAAAGTGTGATGGCCTTGTGAGTGAGACCAGGCTCTTTCTTCTCAGTCATAGGCAATTTTCTTAAGAGTGTAGGGTTTGTTTAGTTTTAAAGCTGTTAACTTATTAGAAACACAAATTATCTTAGATTAACTGTGGTAGTTGTACAGGTCTACTTTTGGGGTTTGGCAACACTACGATTATGTCTGAAAACAGTTTGGATTCCTTGATTTGTAAAATTTATTGTCTTTGAAACTGGCTACTTGAACATTGTAGGAGTCAGGGCAAGATCTCTCAGGACTGCTAGGAGTCCTGAAAGATCTTGTATATAGCAACTAATCAATGTTACTTTGCCACTAGTAACAGATTATACTGATGTTTACATTTCTATTTTTAGGAAAACCTGTGCATGAGTCAACAGAGGCCGGACGCACAAACTCAAAGATTCAGTTAAACTGGAGTTTATCTGAATTGAACAACTTTGTTTGCCAAAGCTACCCTCGCGTCAGTTTAAATTTGGTAGGCTTTGAATTGGCAAGAACAGGCAAAGGACGCAAGATCCAGAAATTACAAGTTAGTTCTGTGAAGGAATTAAAAGCAGTTGTTGGCAAAAGCAGACTTTACATCGTGCCACGAGCCACTGTCTTGCAGCAGGTATGGAATTGTATACCCAGGGATTTATATCATACTACAATCATACATGTTCTCTGTAACATCTATGCCTATAACTGAAGTTACCGTCTCTACTCTCAGGTAACATCACCACCCTCTGCCATGTCCCAGAATTCATTCCCACTACTCGCAGCTCCACCAGTAGATGAGACCTCACAAGTGGTTTCAAATCAGGTCCATATTGAAATGATTGCACCTTTAATGTTTTATGTCCACTATGCACTTTGTAGTGACATCATCAGAAAAAGACAATTGTGTGTGTGTATATATATATATATATATATTTTTTTTTTTTTTTTTTTTTTTTTCTTTTTTTTTCTTCTGTGTACTACCAGGTGGCATCCACATCCTTTGCCATATCCATTAATTCATTCCCATCCATCCATCCATCCATCTTCGTCCGCTTATCCGGTGTCGGGTCGCGGGGGGAGCAGCTCCAGCAGGGGACCCCAAACTTCCCTTTCCCGAGCAACATTAACCAGCTCCGACTGGGGGATCGGCGTTCCCAGGCCAGGTTGGAGATATAATCCCTCCACCTAGTCCTGGGTCTTCCCGAGGCCTCCTCCCAGCTGGGCGTGCCTGGAACACCTCCCTAGGGAGGCGCCCAGGGGGCATCCTTACCAGATGCCCGAACCACCTCAACTGGCTCCTTTCGACGCAGCAAGGAGCAGCGGCTCTACTCCGAGCTCCTCACGGATGACTGAGCTTCTCACCCTATCTCTAAGGGAGACGCCAGCCACCCTCCTGAGGAAACCCATTTCGCCGCTTGTACCCTGGATCTCGTTCTTTCGGTCATGACCCAGCCTTCATGACCATAGGTGAGGGTAGGAGCGAAAACTGACCCGGTAGATCGAGAGCTTTGCCTTCTGGCTCAGCTCTCTTTTTCGTCTGGCAGTGCGATAGATTGAATGCAATACCGCACCCGCTGCGCCCGATTCTCCGACCAATCTCCCGCTCCATTGTCCCCTCACTCGCGAACAAAACCCCAAGGTACTTGAACTCCTTCACTTGGGGTAAGGACTCATTCCCTACCTGGAGAAGGCATTCCATCGGTTTCCTGCTGAGAACCATGGCCTCCGATTTAGAGGTGCTGATCCTCATCCCAACCGCTTCACACTCGGTTGCGAACCGATCCAGTGAGTGCTGAAGGTCGCAGGCCGATGATGCCATCAGGACCACATCATCTGCAAAGAGCAGCGATGAGATCCCCAGCCCACCAAACTGCAACCCCTCCCCACCCGACTACGCCTCGATATCCTGTCCATAAATACTACAAACAGGATTGGTGACAAAGCGCAGCCCTGGCGGAGGCCAACCCTCACCTGAAAGCGAGTCCGACTTACTACCGAGAACCCGGACACAGCTCTCACTTTGGTCATACAGAGATTGGATGGCCCTGAGTAGAACCCCCTCACCCCATACTCCCGCAGCACCTCCCACAGTATCTCCCGGGGGACCCGGTCATACGCCTTCTCCAAATCCACAAAACACATGTAGACCCGGTTGGGCATACTCCCAGGCTCCCTCCAGGATCCTTGCGAGAGTGAAGAGCTGGTCCGTTGTTCCACGACCAGGACGGAATCCGCATTGTTCCTCCTCAACCCGAGGTTCGACTATCGGCCGAACCCTCCTTTCCAACACCTTGGAGTAGACTTTACCAGGGAGGCTGAGAAGTGTGATACCCCTATAATTGGCACACACCCTCTGGTCCCCCTTTTTAAAGAGGAACCACCACCCCAGTCTGCCACTCCTTTGGCACCGTCCCAGACTTCCACGCAATGTTGAAGAGGCGTGTCAACCAGGACAACCCCTCCACACCCAGAGCCTTGAGCATTTCTGGACGGATCTCATCAATCCCGGGGCTTTGCCACTGTGTAGTTGTTTGACTACATCAGTGACTTCCGCCTGTGAAATCGGCGACAATCCCCGTTATCCTCCAGCTCTGCCTCTAACATAGAGGGCGATTAGTCGGATTCAGGAGTTCCTCAAAGTGCTCCCTCCACCGCCCTATTACCTCCTCAGTGGAGGTCAACAGTGTCCCATCCTTACTGTACACAGCTTGGATGGTTCCCCCCCCCCTCCTGAGGTGGCGAACAGTTTTCCAGAAACACTTTGGTGCCGACCGAAAGTCCTTCTCCATGTCTTCTCCAAACTTCTCCCACACCCGCTGCTTTGCCTCTTTCACGGCAGAGGCTGCAGCCCTTCGGCCCCGCCGGTACCCTGCAACTGCCTCCGGAGTCCTCCGAGATAATATCCCGGAAGGACTCCTTCTTCAATCGGACGGCTTCCCTGACCACTGGTGTCCACCACGGTGTTCGTGGGTTACCGCCCCTTGAGGCACCTAAGATCCTAAGACCACAGCTCCTCGCCGCAGCTTCAGCAATGGAAACTTTGAACATTGTCCACTCGGGTTCAATGCCCCCAGCCTCCACAGGGATGCACGAAAAGCTCCGCCCGGAGGTGTGAGTTGAAAGTCTGTCGGACAGGGGCCTCCTCCAGACGTTCCCAATTTACCCGCACTACGTTTGGGCTTACCAGGTCTGTCAGAGTCTTCCCCACCCCTGACCCAACTCACCACCAGATGGTGATCGGTTGACAACTCTGCCCCTCTCTTCACCCAGTGTCCAAAACATACGGCCTCAGATCAGATGAAACGATTATGAAATCGATCATTGACCTTGGCCTAGGGTGCTCTGGTACCAGGTACACTTATGAGCATCCCTATGTTCGAACATGGTGTTCGTTATAGACAATCCATGACTAGCACAGAAGTCCAACAACAAACAACCACTCTGGTTTAGATCAGGGAGGCCGTTCCTCCCAATCACGCCTCTCCAGGTGTCTCCATCATTGCCCACGTGTGCGTTGAAGTCCCCCAGCAGAACAATGGGTCCCCCACTGGAGCCCCATGCAGGACTCAGTCAAGGTCTCAAGACGGCCGAATACTCCGAACTCCTGTTTGGTGCATATGCACAAACAACAGTCAGAGTTTTCCCCCCACAACCCGCAGGCGTAGGGAGGCGACCCTCTCGTCCACGGGGTAAACTCCAACACAGCGGCGCTCAGCCGGGGCTTGTGAGTATCCCCACCCGCCCGGCGCCTCACACCCTGGGCAACTCCGGAGAAGAAAAGAGTCCAACCCCTATCCAGGAGTATGGTTCCAGAATCGAGACTGTGCGTGAGGTAAGCCCCACCAGATCTAACCGGTGGCGCTCCACCTCCCGCACCAGTTCCGGCTCCTTCCCCACAGAGAGGTGGCGTTCCCGTCCCCAGAGCCAGCGTCTGCCGCCCGGGTCTGGTCCGTCGAGGCCCCTGACCTTCACTGCCACCCATGTGGCATCGCACCCGACCCCAACGGTTCCTCCCACAGGTGGTGGGCCCATGGGCTGGAGAGATGGGAGCCACGTAGCTTGTTCGGGCTGTGCCCGGCGGGCTCCGTGGCAAACCCGCCACCAGGCGCTCGCCCGGCGAGCCCGCCGTCTGGGCCTGGCTCCAGGCGGGGCCCCGGGCTTCCTCGGGCAGGGTCACTCCATCTCTACCTTGCTTCTTCATTGGGGTTTTGAACCATTCTTTGTCTGGCCCCTCACCTGAGACCACTTTGCCTTGGGAGACCCTACCAGGAGCACAAAGCTCCAGACAACACAGCCCTCAGGTTCACAGAGACACACAAACCTCTCCACCACGATAAGGTGATGGTTCACGGAGAATTCATTCCCATCGCTCTCAATTGCTCTAGTACAAGATGAGACTGTGGCTGAGAGTACCCAAGCTCAAAGTGTGTTTGCAAATCAGGTACTCAATTTTGACAATGTATAGAATCTATTTTTTAAAGTATTTATTCATTTTCTGTGTACTATTTTGATGGTGATTTGTTTTTTTTATTTAGGCTCTTAGAGAATGGCGAGCAATACATGCTCAGCAAGACCAGGAGTATAATACAAGTTTGTTGGTGGATCAGGAGAAGGTAATACTTAAAAGTTCTATTTATGATTTACATTCTCTTACAGAATGCATACATACATTTTAATGTAGTCCTCTTTTAATCGGAGAGGAAGAAACTAGCGTATCAGGCCTGTGAGGAAAGACGTCAAAAGGTTTGTTTATAATATATTAGTTTGATAAACTAGCTGAAGGTTATTTTTTTTAATTCTTTTTAAATGAGAGAAATCACATTTAGGCTATTGAGGCAAGACGTCAGCGAATGTCTGCATGTGAGGAACCCTCAGATGGGGCCTTGATCAAATTTAAATATCCAAATGGACAAATCAATGGGAGGAAATTCAGCTTGTCAGAGCCAATCCAGGTGATGTGTGTTCAGTTTGAGAAATATCAAGTGTCTTCTCAGTGGGTTGTAAAACTGGACTGGTGTTAAACTGTTTCACATCTTTTTAGATCTTGTTTGACTTTGTGGGACAAGATGATATTGCCAGTGAAATCTTTGTAGTGCAAGAAGCCACATCCTCAAGATCAATTGAGAGCAGTTCATCCGGGTCAATAATGGATCATGGCATAAAAGCATCTTCAACTCTATATGTTCTTTGGTATTCAAATCAGGATGTACAGGTAAATGTGTGTTGAATTTTATTTCCTGTCTCAAATGAAAACGGAATGTGTTTTGGTTTGTGCAAGCTCATGTATTGTGCATGTTTTTCAGGAAATTCTCTCGGATCAACAAAATGATGGAGCTCATGCCTTAGACGATACATCTCATGGTCAGTTATTGCTGGCTGAGACCTCCTCCCAGCCAAGTCTCTCTGTGCCCTCTCTCCAGCCACTGCTGTGTGAGACCACCCAGCCAAGTCTCTCTGTGCCCTCTCTCCAGCCACTGCTGTGTGAGACCTCCACCCACTCAAGTCCCTCTGTATGCTTTTCTCTTGACCTAATATTTTTGTTTATGTAAATTTTTCATTTTCTATATCCTGTTACATTTAATCAGGTGGTTAAAACTTATAAAATATGGTACATATTTGGCTTATTAATAAAATGCATGAACTTCTTTGGTTGCAGGATTGATCTACAAACCATATTGAAAAAAATGGTCAGCAAAGTTGACGGAAGCTTCTGTCCAACAAGCAACCAAATAAATGTGTGCAGGGATAATGTGTTACTGTGTAGCCTGCGGGCGTTCAAGCGTAGGTTTTTCAACCCTGAAGCAAAATTGGATGTTGTGTTTGTGGATGAAGATGACAATGGTGAAGGGGCAGTTGACGAAGGCGGCCCGACAAGAGAGTACCTAAGGCTGTTAATGAGGGCTGTCCACCAGTCCAATATCTTTTAGGGCCATGAGAAAGACCGGCAGTTGTCTCTTGATACTCAAGGTAGGGAAGCCCAAATTCTTAAAGGGAAACTTCAACGATTAGCATTAAGCTTTGTATCAGTAGAACCCCGGTAGTATTTTTGAATGACCATGCTTCCCTCCGTCATGTCCCCCTGAGAGGGGAGATCTCTGTATTGAGGGTCTGGAAAAAAAACCTCAGATGACGCAAAATGATGATTTTTGCGTCATCTGAGGCTTTTTTGCCTAGAGGCAAAAGACTACAGCCTGTATTCATTGTGTATTAGGAGCCACTTCCGCATAGCCCAAAGGGGGTTGGACTGTCGGCTTTTTCCGGAGATTGCCGAGGAAAAAACGAGTGTCAGCCATCTTGAATCCTCGCTTAGATTCTCAGCAGGAGCAGAAACTGTTCATCCCGACGGAAATTTTGGGACGCAAGCTTTTATTTTGAAAAGTAGATGGGACGGCATGATATGGGACGCTCCAGGCTGCAGCCATACAGTCTTGGAAATTTTAGAACAACAATTATGTGCATTCAAACTACCACACATGTGTACCACCGGGATACATTGGAACACATCGGAGAATATGCAGGACACTTTATTACGGACGCAATACTCGACACACTACGCAAGCTTTGCCTGCACGGAGACCAGAGGTGGTGCTCGATTCCTGTGGCCGGTAAAGTGACCTCATCAGTGGGGAGCGTTGAATGAGTGTGCCGGTGGAAAGCTAACGCTAGCCAGCCATCTGTTCACCAATCCTGCTTGCAAGTGTCAGCTCATTAAACAAACTGGACTACATCCAACTTCAACGAAACTCCCAACGCAAGTTCAGAGACTGCTGTATTTTTGTTGTTGTGGAAATATTGCTGTGGACAATCCAGCCTGCTGTCACCGGGTAAGACTACTAGTGGAGGTGGGCTGTGTTACCCTGGACTGCCTGTTGCAGAAATGGGGTGATTTGTATCCAACTAACTGCTAACTGCTGGTGGAGTTTGTGACTGTAAAATGCCAACAATTCTAGCTACATCCCACGCAAATGTACGGCTGTGTTTATACTCGATATTTATACCACAGCCCACCAAGAGCTAATGCTAGTAGCTATGAGTTAGCCTTCTTTTATTAAATGGCTTGGTTGAATTCTAATGTAGAATTCGGTCTGTTATTTCTTAATAACAGACCGCTGCTAAGGATAACACACCGTTGCCATGCATAGCAGAGCGTTGCCATGGACACAGTTCTGTTTACTCTGGAGCTATCAATCAATCCACTGAAAGAAGTGCAGATAATGTATCAGCTGTGGTTAAAAAAAGCATGTTTTAATGTTTAACACCACTTGAGCCACGGTGAAACGTTTTTTCGTGTATATGGTTGAAATGACAATAAAACACACTTGTTTAGTTGATTGTCTCACTGTCTGTCTGTAAAGGGCAGTCGTGGCCTGATACAGCAGCAAAGCAAGTGCATTCTGGGATTTGGTGTCTTTCATCCATATGAGCCAAAAACACATTTTCTGTTTTATCTTGGCCTAGAAGGCACCTATTTCAATTTTTTTTTTTCACATTTCTACTACATAAGTGACCCAATTTAAAGATATATTCAGCTTTCCAGCGGTGAAATTTCCCTTTAAGAATTCTTCAACTGGCAGAATTTTAGAAATGTATACACAGAAACTCATTTAAAAATGATTGCTCCCTTATTTCTCTGGTCGGATTTATTGTGTTCTGTTTTTTTGTGTTGGGCAGGTTTCATCTGTGTTGTATCATCTTGCTTTTATTTGTTTAATTTTGCCTTGATTTGTTAATTCTGTTAGGATTTTTCCATGATTCTTCATTTCTTTGTCTTTTTGTACTTGATGTTTCGAAAGGTGCAATACTTATTTGTTGTAGCACTAATATTAATCATAGCATTTTAAGGTATTGCATTTTTAAGAAGCATTACAGCAGAGCAATATTTTACGGTTATGTCTTTAATTTTAGCTTTGCAGACTAAACTTTACACATGGGTGGCAAAAATGATTGCTGTGTGTGTCGTCCATGGAGGACTCGGTCCACACTTCTTTTCCGAAAGGCTTTTCCATCAAATCTATGGGATACCAACACCCCCCGCCACTTTCAGGGAACAGTTAATAAAAGTAAGCAGGAGAAAAGGTTATACATTGAATGTACAGTACTGTGACACAGCCCTTTTTTTCTATTAACTTTCTATTTATGAATCTCTTCAAACATGTTCAGATGCAAGTGGAACTGCTGTAAAAAAGCAATATAGCACTTGTTTTCATGAGAATGTTTGGAGATCCTCATGAACACGAGTGCTATATTGCTTAAACATCTCATTTTATAATGAGATGTTATTGTATTTTTAGATACAGGAAGCAACAACAGTCCGAGAGGCGAACACTGCAATTGCAGATGCAGCAGATAGTCTCAGCATTATAGGTTCCTTAAGACATGTTTCCAGCCTGAAGGAGAAGGACTCCCTTGTACAGTCAGCTGCAGACTTCTTCGTCAATGGAAGATTGGTGACTGCCGTGGACCAGTAAGTGCCTCACCTGTCTTCATCTTTCCCGAAAAATGAACCTGTCATTGGCCCAGGACGACTCACACATTACGTCCCATGTTTTTATAGGTTTGCTGAGGGGTTACAAACCCTTGGTTTACTGGAGGAGCTGAGGAAAAATCCAGCAGTGTTCTACAACATGTTTGTCAGTGAGGAGATTCCACTACAGGCAAAGGACCTATGCACTTTATTTGACGTGGACGTCTCTGTGCAGGGCAGCAACAGGAGAGACCAAGAAAACCAGACAATATGCTTTTGGCGTGACTGGTTAATTGAAATTGAAGGTGTACTATTTATTGTACAAGTTATAACATGGACTTCATAAGTACAATTATTAGTGGTTATTTTGAATGCTGTAGTTGAAGTGACATTGAAGTCTGGCTGTGTGAACATGGGTAGCTCCCTTAAACTTGTTCATATTGTGTTGTAATATTTTACCAAAAAAATACTAGGGCTGGGCAAAAAATAAAATCAACCTTAATGTATTTAAGGGACCTACATTACTATTTCTTTCCACTTTCTTGTGTTACAGAAGGAGAATGCAGTCCAGTCACCCGGGAGAAGGTATTGGAGTTTACAACTGGAGCCTCTACAATGTCTCCGCTGGGATTTCCACAAATTCAGTTCCTTCATGAGGGCAACAGAATCTTCCCAGAAGCAAATACTTGTGCTCTTCTACTCCACCTGCCGCTGCACTCTTCCTATAAAGCCTTCAAACAATACATGATGGAGGTAATTTTGCAAGCTCCAACCAAAAATATTTTTAAGGTATAACAAGGTATTTAAGGTATTGTTGGCTGTTAAACCTCTCTCCTTAACTGTTAATCTAAAATCCCCATTCAAGCCATTAAACATTCCATATTTTTTCATACATTACCAGCTTATTAATTTTTTTTATTCATCTTTTCAATCCCATTCATAAATATTTAGATCCTTCTCCACTTTTCCAAGTATTCATGGGTCAATGACGAATAAGGGTTGGCCAGATGAAAAAGATTCAAAAACTTTGAAAAACCTTTTTTAAAGGCATCATTGAGTTTCGTTAAAATGTATATTTTGTGTTATTGTATTTTATTTCATTTGAAATAGGATTTTCACCCTTTTTTTTAACAAAGGTAGGACCAAATGGACCTAAAATGTCAAGTGGTGTTACCACAAAGGAATGATTAATATTTAATATTTCATCCACTACATTGTTTGTGAGTGCACTTATACAAATTAACTCCTATTTCCAAATTTCAGCCAAAAATAGATTTTATTAGTCTTACTTCTAAATTTAAATTATATTTGTTATTGCAATATCAAGTGGTAGACGTGCTGGAAACATTTGTTTTCTAAATAATCTTGGACAAATTGTGTAAAAAGTCTTAAATTGTTTCTACAGTAGAGTATTACATTTTATCAAACATTTTTTCAAGAAAAATACTGGTTATCCCATTTGACACAAACCAGTTACACCACTTGACGTGATGCCTGTAAGTGACACTAAACTATTGAACTTGCCGTTTAATTTAATTTCAATGACAAATATTTAAATATATTATAACTCATTAGATTAAATTAAACAACTAACATCTTAAAAAATTGTGTGTGTATGTGTGAACAGTATTTGTGTGTGAGAAAGAGGTAGATAGATCGGTAAAAGAGAGAGGGAGAAGCAAGTCTGTTTAGGGTTGTGCATGCCTTTTAACATGTTTACAGGTAAAGAGCTCATTATGCTTTTTGGGATGTCATTGCTTTACAAAGTGAAAAAGCCCAAAGTCCCCCCCAAAGGGACTTACCATCTCCAACAGAAAACACTGTTCACCAACTGCTCCAAACAGCTCTATTGTAGTCCAGCCTTTACTTCAGAGACAAACCTGCGTCACTTTGTAACACACGTTATAATGCTCACCTAGCTGCTAGCGTGGCACGCCCTCATACTCTGCTTCTGACTGGCTAGTAGTCCTTACCTAGGTACTGCGCATGTGCGACTCCCAACAAAGATGGAATAGAAGTGAGATGTCTCACTCTGTACCTAAAACAGAGTGCTAAACACACAGGGTGAAAAGAGGAGCTGCAGCAATGTGCAGTACAACAAAAAATAATGGTGTTTTTTTTTTTTAAATTAAACCATGTAAAACTATTCTGGTACAACCTCTAAATGCAATTATTAACCTGAAAATGAGCATAATATGAGCTTTTTAACTGCATTTATCTGAATTCAATTTGATAAACTGCATTTTGTTCAATGGCATTTTTTATATTTAAGTAACATTTTATACTTCAATTAAATAATCCTTGAATGTTTTAGGTATTTCAAAGCGGCTGTTCTTGTAATACATTAGGGGTCACAGTTCAACTGACTCATTCTATGTTATTAAATTGTTAAGAAATTATTGTAACATTGCAAAGGAATGATATGGAAATTGAAATTTAAGGGTAAAACGTTTTTTAAACACTAAGGCCTTGCACTATAATGATTTCGCCTAGCCTAGCTAAATAAGCTATCTTAATTAAGTGTTGGATAAATTACTTCCACTTTTAAAAGATTCAAACAATGAACACATACAAATAGTTCTAAATAGTAATTAAGTTCATATAACCTCTTGGACCAGTAACTGAACTAGTTATATTTGAAAAGATTGACCAAAAATTGAGAGACTTGTAATAGGAGTCAAATGGTGTAACCGGTTACACCATTTGACATTTCAATGTAAAATCAAATTGGTCAGGCATTATAATGGACACATATCAGCATATGGCCTTGGTGTAAATAATCAAACATCATTTTTACACTAAATACACATTTTTATTCAAAAGAATGTTTTTCAATGTTTTACTTGGGTCATACCATTTGACATGTGAACCAAAGAACTGAACTTAACCTAAAAATGTCTTAACTGATATTTATCAAAGTTTTTAACCTTGTGATGCAGCAGTTATGCTGATCAGGGGTCCTTTTCTCTGATGTAACTTTCTGTCATGTGGTCTTCTTGCTGATTTTTAACAAAATGGCACCTTAAATGGTGGTTACACCCACCACTTGACATTTCAGGAAGCTAGCATGACTGACAGGATTCCCTAAATTATTAAAATAAATATAAGCATAATTATAAAATATTGTAAATATGTATAATAACCTTTAATTTAGGTTAATGCCCAAGTAGTTAATGGGATCTTTTATTAAGAAATTCGACCTTTTTTAGCAAGATAAAACTGTTGGTACAAAGTTTGGACGGTTTTAGACATTTTTGCCCTTAATCACCAATTATTCTCTTAAAATTAATTAAAACCAAACTCTTTAAAATATGGCCTCTATTAATGTAATTTGTTTGTCTGTTTTTTTAAATGAAATGTATTTAAATTTAATTTCACCTTATAGACACAAAAAAATGGGCGTCATGTCATTATTGAATACATTTTTTTATGCATTTTCAAATCTTGTCTATAGATTCATATTACATTTAAACCTTAAGATGTTTTACATTTTTCATACATTAAAGAGTTTTATTCAACATTTAAATATCTGCCAATGTCTGGACTGGCACCCACAAATCTAGCACACCTGGCATTAGCTCCATCAGCTGCAGCTGCACCACCCATACCGCCTTATTTTAAACTCTCTGACGGCAAAAGATGCACTGGCATGTCCGAGTGATGTTTAAAAAAACTCCTACTCAAAAGGATATTACAGAATTTACCATTTTATTATATTTGCTTCACAAGAGATTTGAGAAATATTTCCGCTTTACGACAAATTATCTCTTCACACGATCTGGAACAATTTTGGGCATCACTATACAGAAAGCTGAGTTTATTCTGAATATTTTGATATGAAACACATGGGGTCTACGGAGCCCCGGAAGTGACATTGAGGTAAAAAAAACAATAAAAAAAAAAAAAAAAAAACATGTACTGGGGGCAAACACTAAACTCGAGATCTTGACTTTCAAAGTGACAGAGAGACAGAGAGAGACACACAGACAGACACAGATAGAGACACACAGACAGACAGAGACACACAGACACAGACAGAGACAGACAGAGACACACAGACAGAGACACACAGACAGACAGAGAGACAGAGACACACAGACAAGAGAGACACACAGAGACACAGACACACAGACAGACAGAGACAGACAGAGAGACACACAGACACAGACAGACAGAGACACACACACACAGACAGAGACACACAGACGGAGACACGCAGACAGAGACACACAGACAGAGACAGACAGAGACAGACAGAGACACACAGACAGAGACACACAGACAGAGACACACAGACAGACAGACAGACAGACAGAGACACACAGACACACACAGACAGACAGACAAACAGACATACACAGACAGACAGAGACACACAGACACACACAGACAGACAGAGACACAGACACACAGAGACACACAGACAGAGACAGACAGAGACACACAGACAGAGACACAGACAGACAGAGAGACAGATACACACAGACAAGAGAGACACACACACACACACACACACACAGACAGAGAGACACAGACAGAGACACAGACACACACACACACACACACACACACACACACACACACACACACACACACACACACACACACACACACACACACACACACACACACACACACACACACAGGCCCAGCCGTACTGTTGGATCAGCTGGAGTGAAGGGAAGCCCGGGAGTACCAGGATTGAGCGGAGCGGACTGTCACAGCCTGATGAAGTTTAAATCACAGGTTCCTTAAAGGGAGTCTGGCGGGACTCGGACTTTGGACGACGAAACATGACCTGGGGACCGCAGCAGCAACGAGGCGAAGCTGTGTTTCTGTCCGGCGGGGAAGAGACGCTGTCGCCGGTGTTCTGACGATCTATGCTGCCTTGTCGAAAAATGCTACCGTAGCGTAAATCGATAGCAGAGTCTATCGAGTCACGCTGCCCTATCGAAATGTGCTTCCTTATGTGGATATATTTGCCTGCATATTTCCAAATGTGCAGGCAAGGATAATCCCATAGAGGTATAACTCTAACAGTATTGACATCTTATGTTTATTTGAGAATATTTTGATACTCCATTATATCTTTATTGAATATTTCAGTGGTAGCATATTCTGATAGACAAATATACCCTATCAAATAATGCTCCCCCAACAGAATCATTATATATTGCACCACTACTCACTCCATGTGCACTGTCAGGAGATAAGGAGCATATTTTGATATTCTATTAAATTATATTTATTGATTATTTCAGTGGTAGCGTATTCTGATAGACAAATATACCCTATCAAAATGTACAATGAATAAATTATTTATTAGATATTACTCTATTAACCACAGTATCGGCCGTATGTCCAACCGCAAGGTTGCATAGATTTATGGGCGGGGAATCAGACCCTGCTTGTGGGTCGTGCGCATGCGCAGAACCGCTAAGTAGCACATCTCGATAGGTAGCATAAATCGACAGAACACCGGCCACGGAAATCCCTGCCTCCTGCTGACATCTGGATTAGTGGGGACCGGCGCAGCAACGAGGCGAATCTGTGTTCCTGTCGCCGGCCACGGAAATCTCCGCCTCCTGCTGACATCTGGATCACTTTGAAAGTCGAGATCTCGAGTTTAGCGTTTGCCCCCAGTACATTTTTTTTTTTTTCTCCTCCATGTCACCTCCGGGGCTCCGTAGGTATCAGTTATATGCAAATACCCTTAAAAGACGAATTCATGAAGATATATAGAAATGCCCTCAGTCCTCAGAGGATTAAAGCTGATGAAACTAAAAATGTCTTTCCGTCCTGGATAATATATGCAGCCAAGAAACTTTTGTCTCTGTGCTTGGAATTGGACTATACCTGAGTTTGCAAAATACTGACAATTGCAGTACAACAAGCCTGATATTTCATCTTTATATCAGAAATGTGTTGGATTGCATTGTGTACAGATGTCTGTTGTTGCTGAGTGAGGATGAGTTGAGGTGGCTCTACATTAACAGCTGGGAACTCTTCTTCATCAAGTGAAGGCAGTGTTTGAATTCCATACTGCGCTAGGATGGCATCAATGTTTTGCACGCTGTAGGGATTTTCCCCAAAACACATTGTTGACAGCTGTGCTGTCTGTTGCAATGTTTTTGAGCATGCCCTCTGTCCAGAGTTGAGTTGGTGTGCAATTATTTTCAGTTCGCAACGGATGGAGGTTCCAGGCCTGTCTAAACTGCTCCAGTCTTTTTTGAATCTCGGGAAGATAAACAATATGCAGTGAAAGTCTGTGGACATCATCATCTGGGTTTAGAACCTCTGAATCCTCTAAGGAGTAGAACATAAGATAAAAGTGCTGCAACACATGCAAAAATACATCACGCCAAAGGCGTTCAATTCTCTGATTGTGAACGGATTGTCCGGTTATGAAACCTCTGTGTTCAAGTCCTTGAACTAGATGCATGAATAAAGCCACAAGGATGTTTTCACCACCATGGTCAGATCTGACTCTTGACGGTAGGGCATAGAGGCATGTTGCTTTCAAAAACTGAGAAAACACTGTTGTAGCACGATTGTCTGTGCTGCAGTTGAGGTAAGTAATCAGACCGGAGTATCCATCAATTGCACCATGAATCACAAAGCCCCATCTAGAAAGGTTGAAAAAAAAAATATTACTTTAAAATGATAATACTATTGACAGTAGTCTGGAAACAATATAGCTGTAAAGTCCAGTTTTTCACTTGCTGAAGGTCTTTTCAAAATATAAAAAGTATGACAAGTCTGGTAATAATAACCTGATCAGACGCATGTTCCCATCAATGTGCCACAAACTATTGGGGTAAGGTACATGATAAACACGTCTTACAACTGTCTGGCTCCATCTCCTTGCAGTAGCAGTATTTACCCGTGTCAACATCTCACGCACCCTGGACCGTGTAACAAGCACACCCGGTGCGCGCAACAGAGCTCTTATCATCTGAAACAGATTTTTGAATAGATCTAAATTCACATGATTTTCACAAAACAATGGCACACAAATGTGAATTAAATACAGTCTAAAGACCACCAATTACCTAATTTCCAGAATTAGGTAATAGGATATTGGCTCTGAAGTTGCCTCACATGTTGTTCTAGTTCACCATCATCTATTGCAGACAGCATACTTCTGGTAGTGGTGGTAACAGGTATACCCATCAACTTTGACTTCTTGTACAAAAATGATGAGGGGCATCCCAGTATTTCAGCAGTTTTTCCAATTGTATGGCCTTGCTTCAGCAGAAATTCAATGTGTTCTCTGGTAACATCAAGGGCTGGTCGGCCTCTTCTCCCTACAAAAAGAAAAAGTCAACTAAGTTTAAGTGTTTAAGCAGCATTACTGTTTATTTTTTGTATATATCAGCATACCAATTCTCATACATGCATTGGAATTGCATATTGTTAATTAATAAGCCAGCAAGCTACACTGGAAATGGAGAGACTTGTGGAATTGTTTATTGCTGAGAGCAGTGGACATAACGGTGTAAGACCAATACATTAAATGATTGCATAAATAAGCACATGGATACGTAGCCTACAGTAAATCGATAAATATAAAGAATTATTGCTAAACATAATTCATTAGTATTAGGATATCAATTTTGTTTTAACATGATGCAACTGAGACAGGCTTTTTATTTTTTGGTTACTAGCCTTCCGGTAAAAGATTATTTTATGGTTTGTGTTTTTGCAGGCAGACTGCTAGCTCTGTTTACCTTGTCGTTGTGTTTCGGAAGTAAACGACAGGCTGACTGCCTGCCTGCAAAAAAACAAAGGTTATTGTTTTCCTACTGTTGAACGAGAGTATGTGAAAATCCAAAAGACAATAAAAAATTATATTCCTGCTTTTTAAAATATTTTTGCTTTTTGAAATGTATTGGTATTAATCCAAAAGACAGCTAAAACTATACTTCTGTTTTTGAAATATATCAGCTCAAGAACAGTGGAGACTGTGCTTCTGCTTTTGACATGAGTTGACCCAAAAACAGCTAAAATATATTTCTGCTCTTGAGACTATAATACTGCCTTTGATTTTGGTTTATGAGTGCTAATGTGCCTTTAGAAATATAATCGGGCTAAGTTTTTGTGTTACTGATATTACTATAAACATGCTTAGAGACATTTTAGTGTGAGTTGCGGTGTGAGGCTGCCTATTTGACCCTGCAGTCGGAAAGAGGAAGTGAAAGAGGCTTCAGATGCATAAGTTGCTTTGTATAACTGTCTGTCTGAACCTGCACAGCTGGAAAGAGGAAGTGCTGTTGGGGCCTTGTATACATGCACTTGGGGGGTTAGGCTCTGGGTGCATACAGGAGTGTAAAAGGTTACTCCTCTGACCTGTTGATCAATGCAGTCAAACTGAACCGTTAGATTCTATGTTAGATAGCAACATGCATATGTATAAAGGAAATATTGTCATATGAGATGGTTTTTACATATATCCAACCTGATGCTTGCTTTAAGACTGTATTACCATGTAAGGTGAAACAAATGCGATAAAACACACCTCGCTGTGATGGGGGGTTGAACCCCAAGAAATGTACATATAAAAATGGGTGCTTTGCCGAAAAGCCCTCTCTCTCCCTTGGGTTCGTTTTCTGCTCTTTTGACCAATACCCTACGAATAGGGACCTCCTGTGTCTTAGAGCATTTTTGAGTGATTGAACTCTGTTCATTTTTTCATTTATTTTGTTTGCTTGTTAACTTTTTGCTTGTAAAAAAAAAAAAATAATAAAACCACCTGTGTTCGTCTTGAGCAAGGTGACCCAAAAAACCTTGTGAGTCTTTTTTTGCTCTTTTAGAAGACTTTCTTTCCTTTTTTCCTTTTTTCTTCTTTTTTGCCACTTGCCCGCCTGAGCGGGGACCCCCCGAAAGGGGAAGTGGTGGCCTCTTCTTTAACCGTGCGGTTTGCAGCAACCCCGGGGACCGACCTAACAAGCAGACCTTTGATTCTCCAGCTGAGCGGAAACCTCTGTGACCACGGCAGAGGCAGCTGTCCGAGTGTGAGTAATCAATTGTAATTGTTTGGTTATAAAGATCTTCTGTGTGCTGTTTATTTCACATACAGGGGACATCTAGGTTGTCAATCAAAAGCCTCTTGTCTCGTCATCGGGTTTCCACTGTAGCGAGAACCCGCGAGTGCGGGGGTGTGTGTGTCTCTCTAAAATTAATCTAAACCATAGGGAAGTATTTCAATTAATTCATCTGAACCTATTAATATTTATAATACAATATTTATAATATTTGAACCATTATTTATTTTAATAATATTTTTTTATTTTTAATACCTACAGTATTAAATATAGGGAAGTATCCGAAACAACTCCTCAAATATAGGCTTAACCATCCGCCCCGCTGACAGTATCTGTAATGGCTGTACGGCAAAAGAGGGCTTAGAGGGCGAGGGTTATCGGGGGGAAGAAGGGGGGTTGGCTTTAAAAGAAAAAGCGATACTATGCCTCGATAACTGTCACATCGTTCCACACTACACCATTTGAGTCTCTTAAGGACCCAACTCACGTTCCGGAGCTCTTGTAAACATAGACAGTATGAGCTCTTGAAAAATTCTGAGTGTTAACAGCCCCAAAAGCTGTTACAAATATTGCCCCCATAGGTTAACGTTGTAGTTAGCCGTAGCTAGCTGGCTAGCTCGGATCATTTCCCCATACGTTAATGCATATAATAATGCATGAATGCAGTGATAAAGAGACTCACCTGAACTAATGCACCTGACAGAGAAACGTCGGTCTTCCCCAGCACGGAAATTTGCGTCTATTAGAGTTTTCAGTTGAGCCAAACTGCTTTTGAGTTCGTTGTTTGTGACTGGTGACAGCAAATGCTCAATTCTTCCAATATTTCTTTCACAGTTTTCAATAGAACGACGTTCTCTCTCTCCACAAATCCCCTGTGTGAGGGTCGTTCAATTTCATGCCATTTTCTGGTGTTTTTTTCGATTACAGCCAACGCCATGACTGCTCCTTCTTCCATTCACTTTGATTATGGCGGGGAGGGGAAATTACGTATTTATGGATATCTAAAATAGAGCAACGTCATGCACAATAATTTGCACTAGTCATAATGACGTTTGAGATATCTTTAACTTTCATTCTGTCTAGTCAAAACTGAATTACAGATATCCACAATTGTCATTTAAGATGTGTGACGAGTTGAATGTCGTTTCCAATGATGTCATTGCAGATATCTGTAATTCAGTTATGCCTAGTCAAAACTGAATTACAGATATCTCTAACTGTCGTTTCGACTAGTCACAGTTACGTTACAGATATCTTGAATGACAATTCCAACTATCCAAAATGTAATTACGACTAGTCAGAAAGACGTTGTTGATATCTACAATGTTAATTCCGGATAGTCAAACTTAGCTTTTAAATGTTAAAAGGGCTTGCCATACGCATCCTGACCATGTGAACGCTACCAGTCGGAAAAACACTGTAACCACGGGGGGCGGTGCCTGTTATTCCGAGGTGGCATGAACGCAGGGTTATTATACATCTGCCTTTCTTCCTCTTCTGGAGAGATCGAAGACAGTGCAGGCGTTATTGCAAATAATATATCAGAATCAGAATCAGAAAAGGTTTTATTACCACAATTAGTAGCTATGTGGAATTTGCCTTGGTGAAAGACAAACAAACATATTAAACATTAATATAAAATAAACAATAAATACAGAAGAAAAATATATATACATACAAAGTAACTGTTGCATAAGAAAAAAAAAGCCGAATGGGTTGAGTACCAAATTGCAAAGAATATAAAGTATATGCAATGGGCGCCACTGTTGTACTAAATTCTTGCTCTTGGGGGACTTACTGGAATTGTTGGGTCTTTCTAAATTATAGAGTGTGGTCTAGACCTTCGCTATCTGTAAAGTGTCTTGAGATAACTCTTGTTATGATTTGATACTATAAATAAAATAAAATTGAATTGAATGTAAAGTCTAGGATGAAGGTTAATGCAAGTGTTATGACTAGGGATGGGGGGGGGTTAGAGTCTATCAGTGGGGGTCCGAGGCCTTGTTGGTGAGGCTTACTGCTGAGGGAAGAAACTGTTTTTGTGGCGTGAGGTTTTGGTCTGCTGCCTCCTGCCGAAGGGGAGTAGGTTCAGACTGTTTGTGTTCGGGGTGACAGGGATCGGCTACAATCTTTTCTGTACCACCTCAGCGTCCTGGAGGCGTACAGGTCCTGGAGAGACGGCAGATTGCAGGCAATCACCTTCTCAGCAGAGCGGATGATACGCTGCTCTTGTACCAGATGGTGATGGAGCAGGTGAGGATGGACTTGATGATGGCAGTGTAAAACTGCACCATCATAGTCTTTGACAGGTTGAACTTCTTCAGCTGCCGCAGGAAGTACATCCTACTTACACCCCCCATATATATAGTTTTTTATTGAAATTTTAGCAGTTCAAGTCCAATGAATATCTTGAAATGGTACAAAGGTAAGTGGTGAACTGCCTGAGGTTAAAAAAAAGTACATTTCAGTAAATACTGAAATGTACATTATTTTTCACTTTTTCAGGTAAAGAGAAACGGGTTAACAACATAAAGCTGTTCTGCAGCAATGGAGGTTGATCAAGGTTTGAAAGTTGGTGCTACCAATTCCCACAGGTTTTCCAACTTGTCTGGATTACTTATAACCCCCTCTGTTTGTATAAAAGTATTGTTGGAACACACTGTGGTACCGTACCCTCGTGAGCATTATTTGAACAGTATTGTACTACAGAAAGTAGTGTGTTGCTATTAAAATGGCGGGAAAAAGGCAATTAACAATGGAAGAGAGACAGACCATCATAACACTTAAGAATGTTGGTCTTTCCTACAGAGAAATTGCAAAGAAAGTCAAGATGTCAGTGAGTACAGTATTCTTCACCATCAAAAGGCACTTAGAAACTGGGGGAAACTCTGACAGGAAGAGGTCTGGCATACCCAAAGCCACAACAGAATCAGAAGACAAGCTTCTGAGAGTCAACAGATAGGCAGCTCACAGGACAACAGCTTCAAGCACAGCTTAATAGTGGTCGTAATAAACAAGTCTGATGGAAATGGTTTTTACTTCACAGGTGTGCTGTGTCAGGGTTAATTAGTGTTTTTTTTCCCCTTATTAATGAAAAAGCAAAGGGTGGCTACTTTGAAGAATCTAAAATATAAGACATGTTTTCAGTTATTTCACACTTTTTTGTTAAGTACATAATTCCATATGTGTTCATAGTTTTGATGCCTTCAGTGAGAATCTACAATGTAAATAGTCATGAAAATAAAAAGGAAATGCATTGAATGAGAAGGTGTGTCCAAACTTTTGGCCTGTACTGTATATACAAAATTATTAACGCAACACTTTTGTTTTTGCCCCCATTTTCATGAGCTAAACTAAAAGATCTAAGACTTTTTCTATGTACACAAAAAGCTTATTTCTCTCAAATATTGTTCACAAATCTGTCTAAATCTGTGTTAGTGAGCACTTCTCCTTTGCCGAGAAAATCCATCCACTTCACAGGTGTGGCATATCAAGATGCTGATTAGACAGCATGATTATTGCACAGGTGTGCCTTAGGCTGGCCACAATAAAAGGCCACTCAAAAATGTGCAGTTTTATGTCACAGATGTCGCAAGTTTTGAGGGAGCATGCAATTGGCATGCTGACTGCAGGAATGTCCACCAGAGCTGTTGCCTGTGAATTAGACCTGTTTGAGTCGTGATTCACTCTGATCTTTAACCCGAGTCTTTAAATTGACTCACGAATCATTAGTCTCTAGCATCATTAACCCGGTTCAGTTGAGTCCTACTACAATTAACGAGAGGTGTTCTCTCCACGGATGAATCCAGGTTTTCACTTTACAGGGCAGATGGCAGTATGGCGTTGTGTGGGTGAGCAGTTGGCTGATGTCAACATTGTGGATCGAGTGGCCCATGGTGGCGGTGGTGTTATGGTATGGGCAGGCGTATGTTATGGACAACAAACACAGGTGCATTTTATTGGTGGCATTTTGTGCCATTCATCCACGACCATCACATCGTGTTGCAGCATGATAATGCAAGGCCCCATGTTGCAAGGATCTGTACACAATTCCTGGAAGCTGAAAACATCCCAGTTCTTGCATGGCCAGCATACTCACGGGACATGTCACCCATTGAGCATGTTTGAGATACTCTAGCTCGGTGGACACGACAGCGTGTTCCAGGTCCTGTCAATATCCAGAAACTTCACACAGCCATTGAAGAGGAGTGGACCAACATTCCACAGGCCACAATCAACAACCTGATCAACTCTATGTGAAGGAGATGTTTCATTGTGTGAGGCAAATGGTGGTCACACCAGATACTGACTGGTTTTCAGACCCCCCCGGACCCACCCAATACCGTAAAACTGAACATTTTAGAGTGGCCTTTTATTGTGGCCAGCCTAAGTCACACCTGTGCAATAATCATGCTGTCTAATCAGCATCTTGATATGCCACAGCTGTGAGGTGGATGGATTTTCTCGGCAAAGGAGAAGTGCTCACTAACACAGATTTAGACAGATTTGTGAACAATATTTGAGAGAAATATACAAGAAATGAGGATAAAAAGGCCTTTTGTGTACATAGAAAAAGTCTTTTGTGTACATAGAAAAGATCTTTGAGTTCAGCTTATGAAAAAGGGGGCAAAAAAAAAAGTGTTGTGTTTATAATTTTGGTCAGTGTATATATATAATGGTAACTTGAAATGTCAGTGGTCAAAGCAAAAGCAAAAAATCCCCATTACCATCAATTTTTGAATCTTTTAAGCAACGGAATACCTAATTGTGAATTGTAATCACTGCTGCTTTTGAAATTAAGATACCACTGAAATATTTTACCTTGAAAATAATCTGTTTCAATGTTATTATATTTTTTTCACAAATTCAGATTCAACCCCAATTCAAGTACCCAATATTAAAAACAAACATATGTTGAATTACAACAACAAGAAAAACAATGTATATGCAGTAGGCCTTTGTAACATGTAGTGCCTCACTGGCAGGGTACCTTGTGACCTGTTCAATTGTAACCTAAATACAAAGTCATTACAGTGTCATGGTATGCATAGAGTGGGATTTAGCATTTTGGGCACTGTACACATGCAACTTTATATTCTTTGGAATGAATAAGTTGGCAGGATTTAGAAAAATGAATCATTTGATTTGAAAGGGAAAATGATGCTGTGCCAGGAAACCATGTCAGTTTCTTGTTCCAATGAAAGTGGGTCTGTCCTGATAACTTAAAACAGGGATTTATTATGAGAAATTCTGTTAAAGTGTGTTCTTTAGTTTTAGAATGCGGGAAAACAAACTTTCAAAGTTTGTTTGCTTTATATATAAATCCTCTACACTGTAAAACCTTATAATCACATATATCACACGTAGTAGTAGTGTTTCCTCTATTTGAGCGTGGCGGCCCACACGGCAACATTTCTGCCCTCCACGGTATCAGAAATAGGGCTGCATTGTTAGAGTGCATGTTGGAGAATAGCACAGACACCCACTGCTAAAAAGAATCCTAAAGGAAACACTGAAAACATTTTATAATTTCACAATTAAAATGATGAGTTGACTGAATTCTAAACCAGTCCTTCATTAACTCATCAAATTAAGTTGTTACATTAACACTGTTAACATAGCCAGAGCCAGAGCCTTCAGCTACCAGGCTCCTTTCCTGTGGAACCAGCTCCCAGTCTGGGTTCGGGGGGCAGACACCATCGCCTCATTTAAGAGTAAACTGAAAACTCTCCTCTTTGATAAGGCTTATAGTTAGGTTAGATATGGGTCTATGGTGGAGTGAGGAGTTGCAGCGTCCGCCTAACCCGGCCCACCTGCTTCTCTTCGTAGTCATCAGATTTATTGATCATATAATCAATAATATAGTGTGAGTTGAGGGGGGCAGGTCAGTACAGCCTCTCATCAATGTTTTCATTTGTTTCCTTTTGTATGCATCCTGTCCCAGAACTGCTTGTTACTAACCTAGCTCTGGGGAGTTTACTCCCCATAGTCCTTATGTTTCTTCTTCGCAGAGCTATGCTCTGCGATTCTCTTCAACGCCCGGCCGCGTCCTGCTGCGTCTGCTGCACCCACCCATGCTCTGCAGCGCCACGTTTCATCCCGCAACGTCCTGCTGTGACATGAACTACAACGACTACCTTCAAAGTCACTGTTCCATTATTTTCAATGCGACTATTATCGCCTTCACACCCCCAACCTGCCCCGTCAGACACCGCCTACCAAGAGTCTGGGTCTGCCGAGGTTTCTTCCCAAGAGGGAGTTTTTCCTCGCCACTGTCGCAATAGCCATTTATAATGCTTGCTCTTGAGGGAATTACTGTAATTGTTGGGGCTTTGTAAATTGTTAATTATAGAGTGTGGTCTAGACCTACTCTATCTGTAAAGTATCTCGAGATAACTCTGTTAGGATTTGATACTATAAATAAAATTGAATTGAATTGAATATTAGCAAACTTCCCAGCCTGCACTGTATTTGGATTAGATGGTCTTTTCTTTAAAATAATAACAACGTATCCAATATCCCTATATGGTTGCATCTCTGATACCTATAACTGACTCTATGTATAGGTTATGTTTACATTTTGATTATGCAGGTCGTGGCTACAGATCAAAAGCAGCTGAAATGGCAGGATTGCCATTTATACTTATGCACGATATTTTTGTCCATTTGAACTTCATATTCCTGAATGCTGAAGGGAGCCGGTACATAATCAGGCACTGTCAGGTGAAGAGGGGAAAATATAACATATTCCATGTCCCATCTTTTGTTTATTTTTACTGAGTCAAAGTGCCAACAGTCACGGTTGTTCTGCTTGCTTCGACTTTGACAGAGAGTTGACATCTCCCAGGTAGTTTTTTTTTTAACCGCTCCACCATGAGACACTGCTGACAGCTCTGTGCAACACTGTCAATGTCACCACAAGTAAAACACTCATACAGTATATGCTTTTTCTCTATTGATCCATCTTTATTTCCACCTCCTGCCACCATCCTGTTGTCCTCTTCCTGTCTCCAAATGTTCCAAAAACTTTAATTTGGCAAAAGAAAATGTATCTGTCTGTCCTTCTCACTTTATTTTACCCCTAAACATTATTGCAAAAGTCATTCAAAGGCTGAAATGTCTAGCAAATGAGGGATGAAGCAATACACCGAAATCTGGGATTCACAGAGCGTGGTTATTTTATGGAGATCTCGCAGCGATTTTACAGATGCTTTGAAAGATTTATGGAGGTTCATGGGAGGTTATTTTGATCTTGATTACCCCAAAAGTATCTAAGTATTTTGCACCAAATTATTAAAATCAAAACATTTCTATAAAGAGCTAATTCAGAACACCAGGCAGGAACAAATACACAAAATGTATATCTTGTCTCTCAAAAATGAAATAATGTCGGATTCAAAACCATGGTAATTTTGCGATTTTAGATGTAAATTTGTATGTAGTTTGTCAATGCTTTCCCAGTATTTCCCCATTAAAGTTAATGTGACATATTTGAAAGTCTTCTTTGGCAAATACCCAAACTGACCCAGTGTGTGGAGGATAGCAGGACCATGGTCTGATCAGAGCAGCTAGGCTTGGTAGAGCCAGTTGGATAACTATCAGTAAAATTTATTTTATCATCATCATATTTCAGCTTATTAAAAAACTACTGGCCCGTCTCAGGTCTGATCCTGAGATCATCCCTGTCAGAAGCGGCCTAAAAACCTCAGGAGAGATTCTGTTTATTAGGAACTGATACATTCAGAAGTGAAATTTTGTGGCGATCCAGACAAAAACATGGAAAAATACGGACACAACAACGTGGCACACAGCCTCACATTTACCCGAAGGAAAAGCATTTGTGGTCGAAACTTTGTCATATCCATTGTTACCACCCCTCCCTTTTCTGCCTGCTTCCTGCAGGAGCTGGCAGTTTGGGAGTGTTATGGCGCATTCCAGGCAACCCCTACAACCTTCTACCGGTGAAAGTGCCCTGGAACGGCAGTCAAACCCGTAACTTACTACCTGTGAGCTCGTACCAAATCATTGTACTCCCAGTTACAGTTTTTGACGTCACGCACACATAAACAACAATGGCGACCCCTGTTGATGCTGTACAGATACCGGTGATTAACGGTGAGAAATAGACATAAATAGGCAACGTAAAGTAATTCTGAACATTGTAATCAAAACAATACACATACGATTGTGTACTACTACAGGTTATGTTTATTAAATGAAGCCCAGAATATGTTGCCGCCTAGAAATCGCTAGTATCAGCTAGCGCTAGTGAACGTCAACATTAGGTAGCCACTAGCTAACGTTAACGTTAAGTTCCCTAACCTGAACCCTGCCAACGGCACAATGTTTAGCTAGCTAGCCAGCTTTGACGGTGTGCCAAATGTCATTATTTTTATCATCAGCCGCACAAATCTGCTCTACATAAACCTAACTAAACCGATTTTCACTCAATCACAGTTTACGTGGATGATGACTTGTCGTGACTTTGCCTGGAACGCTGCCAAGTCGTGAGTCGTGACTTGAAGTCGTAACTTACGGGCTAAAAATTGTGTCTGGAACGCAGCATTAATTGGCTAATGGGCTGACACCTGGGTCGGCCTCAATCTAGGCCTCATCCAAGGCTATGAGAAATGGCTTATATATGCATGCCATGTCTCATTGTGTTGTTCTATCTCTCCTAGATGCACATCTCCTGGCTTTGGGTTCGTTTTGACACTTCTGTTGCAGTTAACATGCATCCATACATTCCTCACTCATCCATACACTCCACACACCACTGATCCTATTGACTCACCATACCTCATGTTTTTATAATTAGTTATTATATGTTTATTTATCAATAAACCTTTCATTGGCACTTTGGACTCCCCTTTTTTTGAGCCGGTTTGTGACACCATATAGAAAAAAAAGAAGATATTAATTTAATAAATAAAAGGGGGATATTTCTTTGCCTTTTAGTGCACCAAACATTCATTTGGTACAGACAAAGGCTCACTTTCCCATTGTGTGTGGATATGTTTTATTCTATTCAACAGTGCTAAAACAGCAGAGCATCATGGTACTGCTATACAATATTAACTGTAGCTTAGCCGTTGACTGCAAAACCCACATCATCGTTTCAAACCAACCACTGTGCAAAACGAACGACAAATCTCAAGATCACATTGCAAAGCAACAAAGGGACGCTTGACCACTGAGTCATGTCACGCCACATCAAGTGCAATCCAGTTATTCTGCATGTGTGCCCACCACGCACTTCACTTCTAGTCACATACAGATGCTATGGGGGTAAAAACTCACTCCTGCAAAGTCCAAACCCACAGGAGTCATGAGCATGCTATATAGCTCAGTGACCTTTTCCCTCTATCAGCATGGCTGTGCTTTTGCTGCATGATGTGCATCCATAGAGCGTCTGGGCGGTGCTCTATGTGCCAGCCACAAACATCCTGCCATTATAAAGCAGGTGTAATGCAATTGAAGTAATTCCCCAGTCTCTAACATCGCTCAAAATATGTTTCAATTGTTCAACACTAATAGTGGTAAAAGTAAACTGTATGAGCAATTCAGTTCCTTTATTCTCAATGATGGAATAGTTAGAAAACAAACAGAGATTTAAAGTAATAATAACGTAACTCTGAGAAGTCCCTATATTACTAGAAAAATTATTTTGAAGCTTCTGGAAGAGCTTGGAAAACAAAAACATAATGTCTAGAAAATTAATCTTGTTGTTGTGAACATAGCGGCTTATTCTTTTCTTTTTTTTAAGATTTGTTTTTGGGCTTTTCTGACAGAACAGATAGGTGAGAAAAGAGAGAGAGAGGGGGAAGACATGCAAGAAATCACCACAGGTCGGATTCAAAGCCCTGGACCTCTGCGTCGAGGCATAAACCTCTCATTATATGTGCACCTGCTCTACCCACTGAGCCAACTTGGCCACATAAGCAGCTTACCCTGGAAATATTATGTTGGACAAGATTTCCACTCAATGGCCACAGAGCTTTCAACTGACAGTCTTCATCAAATCAGAATCAGGATAAGCTTATGTGGCCAAGTAAGTGTGAACACATACAAGGAGTTTGGCTCTGGCTTTTTGTTGCTCTCAGTGTACATACACAGAAATAGAAGGCCAATATAATAAAATATTATAATATAGTATATACGGCCTTGTTCATTTTGACAGCCTTAATAGTGACAATATTAACATAAAGAAAGTTAAAGAACAGTGAGTATTTAAAGCAGCTACGAAGAACTTTTAGTTTGTGTAGATTCTAGCAGCCCCTGTGTTTTTTCCACACCTGCTGTCATAAAGATCTTTCCTAGGTGTCACAAGCCAAAGCATTACCAAGAGTTTGATGTACAACCAACGTAATAATAACTAGAACTGCAAGCAATTCGCCCCAGACGGACCGCGGAGGCAATGCAAGTCAGTAATATAGCGCCTTTCATGAAACGCAAGGACGCTTTACACAAGTACAGGGGGACAAAAAGTAAATAGTAGGCTAACACAAACACGGACTGAAAAGAAATAAAAACTGGGAACGGGGACATCATTTCATGTAAGCCAGTGGTCCCCAACCCCCGGGCCGCGGACCGGTACCGGTCCGTGGGTCATTTGGTACCGGGCCGCTGAGAAAGAAGAAATAACTTACATTATTTCCGTTTTATTTATTATTTGAGTCTGAACGATGTTTTATTTTGAAAAATTACCGGATTCCCTCTGATACATCCGTCTATGACTCACTCTTGACGCTTGTCTCGGTCACGTGATGCGTTGCCTCTAAAATTAAACCCACAAGCTAGCAAAATGAGTAAAAAACAAACGTCTTTGGAAAGTTTCTTTGCGAAGGGGAAAAGGCCCAGTGAGGAGACAGAAGAAGAACCTACGAATTCCAAGAAAAAGAAAGCTGCATTTAACAGACAATACCAGGAGTCCTACTTAAAATATGGATTTATCGGCACAGGTGATTCCCGCGCACCAAGCCCGCTCTGCATTATATGCGGCGACCAGCTCTCCAATGAGGCAATGAAGCCTTCAAAACTGCTTCGCCACTTGGAGACCAAGCACCCTGCATTAAAAGACAAGCCTTTGCAGTATTTTGAAAAAAAAAAGCATGAACAAGAAGGACAGAAGCAATTACTGAGGGCCACCACATCAACAAATGCGAGTGCACTGAGAGCATCATACTTGGTGGCTAATCGTATTGCTAAGGCTAAAGCCATTCACCATTGGTGAAGAATTGATCCTGCCCGCCACTAAAGACATTTGCCGTGAACTTCTAGAAGAGGCTGCGGTTAAAAAGATAGCACAGGTGCCTCTTTCGGCTAGCACCGTCACTCGGCGCATTGAGGAAATAGCAGAGGACATTGAAATTCAATTGTTGGAGAGGATTAATACATCACCGTGGTACGCACTCCAGGTTGACGAGTCTACAGATATTGACAACAAGGCATTACTACTTGTTTATGTGCGATATATTTATCAGGAGGATGTGCATGAGGATATGTTATGTGCACTATCATTGCCATCCAAAACCACAGCCGCAGAACTATTCAAGTCGCTGGATGATTATATATCAGGAAAACTGAAATGGGCCTTTTGTGTCGGCATATGCACAGACGGAGCTGCTGCCATGACCGGACGGCTGTCTGGTTTAACTACTCGGATTAAGGAGGTTGCACCTGAATGTGAGTCTACGCATTGTGTCATTCACAGAGAAATGCTGGCTAGCCAAAAAATACCACCGGAACTTAACAGCGTATTGAATGATGTTGTTAAAGTTATTAACCACATCAAAGCACACGCCCTTAACTCGCGCCTGTTCGAGCAGCTTTGAGAGGAGATGGACGCGGAGCACAGACACCTTCTCTTACACACAGAAATAAGATGGTTATCCCGAGGGAAATCGCTGGCCAGAGTGTTTGAGTTACGAGAGCCGCTGCAGAGATTTCTCTCAGAAAAAAAGTCACCGCTGGCAGCACATTTCAGTGACGAGGAATGGGTCGCAAAACTCGCTTACTTGTGCGACATATTCAACCTGCTTAATGAACTCAATCTGTCACTTCAGGGGAAAATGACAACTGTCTTCAAGTTGGCAGATAAAATAGCCGCATTTAAAGCCAAACTGGATTTTGGGGGGTAGCGTGAACAGAGGTATATTTGACATGTTTCAAACATTCGCGGGGATTTTGGAAGACACTGAGCCGGAGCCTTCATTCTCCCAGCTGGTGCACGATCACCTGTCTTTGCTTTTAAAAGAGTTTGAGCGCTACTTCCCAACCACAAAAGACCCACGAACTGCCAAGGAATGGATCCAGCATGTCTATGCAAGAAGAAGATCAACTGCTGGAGATCGCAAATGACGGCAGACTTAAAAGTATGTTTGAGACAACAACATCCTATTTGTGTGAAGCGGGATTTTCTGCAGTGACAGCAACCAAAACAAAATTACGGAGTAGACTGGACATAAGCAACACACTTCGGGTGTCATTGTCTCCCATTACACCTAGATGGGACCGTCTCGTTGCAGAGAAACAAGCTAAGGGCTCCCACTGATTTAGCGTTATGGTGAGTTGTATTTTTCATGCACTTTATATTTGTTTTTCTGTTCTATCTTATTTTGAAGGCTTGTTTAAACGTTACCATAGCGACCAGAGAGTGTTAGGGGGCAGAGGGGATGTTACTCATGTTATGTTGTTGGCGCAATGTTAACTGCTAATAAAGTTGCATACGAGTACACAGTGGATTTACGTTTATTATTATTTTTAGAAAATACCACAGTTTTTATGCCGGTCGTATCATTTTATTTTGTGTATTTATCCCCCACACCTTAAAGGCCGGTCCGTGAAAATATTGTCTGACATTAAACCGGTCCGTGGCGCAAAAAAGGTTGGGGACCGCTGTAATTTTCTCCATCTGTTGAAAGCCTGACTGAAAATACAATTAGGCATATATAAATAAATCTCCTGCTACCTTTTACCTGGACTCAAACACAGGCTTTTCCGGTGTTACAACGGAATCTGTGACCCCTTAGAATGTGTTACTGTCTGCCATAAATCATTTTGTGCGTTTCTGACCCGGGCAAAGGCATTAATACATTTTCCTGACACAATGGACTGTTAACCGTTCATCATAGTGACAACCTGTGGGGAGAAACTGTTGAGTCTGGTAGATTTGGCGTATGGTGATCTTTAGCGCCTACCAGATGGGCGAAAATGACAATAAAGGCTTCTTATCTTATTCTTATCCGATCTAAGTGTGGAACGTCTGTCACTGATAACGTGGTCATGTATGTGAGGGATTGTAACTAATCTAATCTAATGTGCTTTACCCAAGCAAACAACAACATTAACCCATATAACAAGTTCATGAGTAAACTGGAAGAAGATGGTAAGCTGTCATCCCCAGACAGCGGAGTTTATAACTTAATTTAAACTCTAGCCACTACATACAACATCTGATATCAGTGGTGAGGACCCTCCTATGCAACATCTTATCAGTGAGGAAGAGGCTAGAGAGAGGGAGGTGGTGCAGGTCTGAGCCAACAGGTAGTGGATGATGAGAATCCAGCCCTGACCGGGACCGACACTGCTAAATCAAAGGAGACAAGAGCATTTCAGCAAGACTCCTTATGTGGCTGGACTGTCACAACAGCTATCAAGTCTTCAAGTCACAAGGAGTCAGCACTTACAATAAATCATTCAACACCTCTATATCTCTGCAGGTACACCCTAAAGGCAGAAAGTTCCACACTCATCTCATGTGAGCCTGAGCCTCGTAAGTGGACCTTGACATGAGTTTATTCTGTCCTACATTTTACTGTCTCGTGCTGAACTTAATTTGTGTTCATTCACACACAGTCATTGAATGTAAAAGGTTATTCTTGGCCTTGGTAAAAGTAGTGTGGTGGGTTTAGCGCTAGCGACTT
Organism: Perca flavescens; assembly: GCF_004354835.1. Lineage (NCBI taxonomy): Eukaryota > Metazoa > Chordata > Actinopteri > Perciformes > Percidae > Perca > Perca flavescens. The sequence goes on from NC_041348.1 coordinate 8,501,064, forward strand.
CAGAGCTGTCTCTGGTTCAACAGAAAGGTCTCAAATGTTTTTGAAAGGTCTATCTATGAAGAAATCCTTTCCATAATGTTGTCGGACACTTAGAATATTCATCTGAGCCTGTCAGTGGTAAAACGAGCGCTTTTGTGGCTGGACAATTGTCCTATTAACTTACATTGTAGCTTGTTTCGGCGCTGCAGCGATCTCGCTTAATACTGGACCTTTGTTCCCATCAGTCATTTAGATACAAAAACATAGGGAAAAAAAAAAACGTTACCCTTTAAGGGGACCCGTGTTTTAATAAAAACCACAACCTTTTTTTTAACTCTAACTAGTTGTTTTGGTGCCTTAACTTAACTGTCTTTGCCGCATGACAACAAGATAAACTCACACGCAAAAGCCTCTGAAACGGCCGGCACCTCAGCTGTGACCAGTACCTCGCTAACAGTAACCTTTTCTCTGCTAAATTTAACTTTAACGACCGATAAACTACTGTCATGCAGTAGCGTTTTTTTGGCACGGGCGAACGGGGCAGCCACATTTTTTCATGACACATGGGGGGTGGCACGAGCACTTAAAAAAAAAAAAAAATCATCCAGCTCTGCGGCTCTGCGTGTTATTTTTGTGATGTCATAATGCAGCAACAAAGTCATCTGTATTTTCTGTGTTTAAAAAACTACTAATCCACTCTCCCTAACCTTAAAGCAGGTTTTCAGCTACGGGCCCCTGAGTGTGGATGGACCCCTCATCTACAGTCCCATGGAGAGAAATAGAGCAAAACCTCACTTGAGTCTAAGACTGCAAGACTTTGCCTTCACAAGTGTGTGTCCAAAAAAAGTGTATGCTAGCCTATGGCCCTATTATCATAAACACATTGACCAACTTTAAACAGGTGCAGGAGCAATTACGCTACACCAATAAGTGGCATTTGAACACCCCAATTTGGCACAACATACACTTAATGTCTGGTAACAAACCTTTTGTTTACAACCAGTGGAGTGACAGAGGTATTTATACTCTAGACCAGTTATTCAATGATGAAGGTATGTTAAGTTTTGAGGACCCGAGAGCTAGCTTTGAGGTCCTTAGGACATCCCTCTTCCTTTATCTTTGCCTAAGATCAGCCCTAAAATGTTATGGATCATAATCATTAAATGGTTTGTTGATTCTCCTGTGAGAGGATTAGTGTCCAGGATTTATGCTAAACTGATACAAGTATCCGTACACAGCAAAAATTGGAGTGTTGAAATTTAAAGGTTAAACATTTCCAAGTTGATTTTCACTCCCAGAGTGTAATTTTAACACATTCCGATTTAAATGGTCTTCAGTGTTGGAGTTATTTGACAGAGTTGATCATGTCAGTGTTAACCTAACTCCGCAGAGATGTAATTAAGCTCCGTGCATTTCACTTCTTCGGTTGGAGACAGAGGAGACAGTCTTCTACCTCCCATGCAGTACTACACGGTAAGTGCAATTAAGTCAAACTTACTGAAACAATTATAAATTGATGCTGAGAATTTCAGTATGAACAATGAAACATCTACAGAAAATATATGCCTTATAAAACCGTGTTTGTTGCCAGGACTGAAAAGCAAATTTGTCCTGGTGATTAGCTAGCTAGCAGTGTATGGTAAGCTAGCTAACAGTTTGTTACTAAAACCGTCTCCAACTTTATCAGTGATGATTTAACAATTCACATGCATGCTTAAAAGCGAGGAAAAACAAAGCGTTATGTTTTTTTACTGTATAAAATCTTGTTTGAGGTTGGAGCTAACATAAAGTCTTTTTTTTTTTCTACACTTTGAACATCAAAGGGGCCGCCAAAAACATGTCCCAACATGAGGGTGTTTCACGTGTTTAGTTGTCTGTGTGACTGGTGTACCACTGTATTTGGTGACCCATCAGATTGGCAGAGGATCTGCACTGCCACCAAATAGCCCAATTGACTTTTCTCCCGGAGGCCCAAATTTCCCAAGGATTGCTAATATTGAAAGGCAGCTTGATGGTGATGCTTGCCAAGAGGCCATGTCTTTGCTCAACCATACCCCAGACAATTCCATGATTTTTCCAGAAGATGAGGGAGACCTTTCAGCACCATCAGAATGTCATAAAAGAGGCTAAGCGGCTCACATCAACATCAGAGTTGCATCGCTTGGTGCAGTCAGCAGAAAGTCCCCCAGGAAGTGATCTTGATGAGGCAACAAGTGAGTTGTTTTTGTTTTGTTTATTTTAATACATTTGCTATAATTGCAGTTAAACTATAACTGCAATAATATTTCATTTCTTTATTCTGTGTATCTCTGAACGTTGATCTGATTTTTGGGATAAATGTGACTAATAGATGGATGACTCTTTTAAACTTTCTCATAATGCCTCCCTGTTCTCATTCAAACTGGAAAAGTATTCAATTTGAAGAGTTTTCAGTTAATTCTTGTGACTCTTTGTCCTCAGCCTACGACCAAGAAATGGCTTCCCTGTTGTTGCTATTCTCCTTCCAACACCTCCAGGGGGACTGAAGTCTCCAAAGATTAGTGCATGTTATTATATTAAGGTGATTATAATAATTTGTCACGTCACCTTCTTAGCCACATACGTAAATGAGGGTTGTTTAAAAAGTGGATGGAATTGTAATTAAGTCTTCATTCCCATCTGGCACTAGCCAATGAGAAGATGTTAGAATAAACACTTCTATAATTTAGTTTTCTCTGTGGCTGCACATTCTTCTTGTGTCATGCTGCAGTTTGGAGGAGCATCTCCGCAACCAGCAGGGTCGGCAGCCGTACCTCCTCGCCGTTGGGCGTCAGAAGAGCAAGATTGACGGCTTCTACATCACCATGGATAAGCGTCTCATCCCATGCAAGGCAAACCGCTCCCTCAGGGCATGTGATGAACTTTTCAAAGCACATTTTGTGTTTAATTTGTCTTACGATGTGGCACATGTGAATTTTTACACAATCCTGCAGACAACAGTGTATAACATTGATGTGGGGAAAATAAAGGAGTCACCCAGAGTTAAAGACTTGAGAGCTTAACCAGCCAGTAGCACGCTGACCTGTTTTATGTGTCAGAAACATTATCCCAGCAGTCAGCAGTTGATTTCACATTTAAGATTTGAACATGGTTACTACCCTGGACCCAAGTTCAAATTGTTTGTTCTCAGCAAGGCTGTAGGCATTTGTTCCTAACATATGCATGTTTTTGGAAGCACCTTAATAGTGTTCATAGCTATGTTCAGCAAATTGCTCAAACTTCAACTGTTGCATGTTCATCTAGTGAGCCAGTTGCAACTACATCTCAGGTACATGCTTTGGAGGACCAATTTAATCCACAAAAATCAATGTAGCTCTTCCAGTGTTTCTTCTGAGAGCAATGCTTCAGGAACAAACTGGAACTTTCCTGCACATGGTCTGGGAGTGTGAACAGGTGCATGAGTTTTGGAATAAAACAACATCAATAATATCTGATGTGATAGGATTCCTACTGACCCGATTGTTTTGTTACTTAATGATGACTCTAAATTACACCTGCTTGGGAGACAGAAGAAAGTTTGGCTAGCCGGATCAACTGTGACCAAGAAAATGATGGCTCAGCGCTGGCTCGCTTTGTATAAAACAGTGGTTGGTGTATTTTCTGGACATAGTTATCCTTGAGCTCTCTACAGCAAGGATTAACAAAGCCAAACCATCAACTATAGACCTATGAAAAAACCCAGCAGCACAGGTATCAGTCCTAATGACCTCAGCATCATAAGAATTAGAGGACAGCGACTAGACAAGGTGTGATCTCTGTTTTTGCTTTTGCTTATTTGTTTCTTTTTGTTTTCCTCGAGACCGCGGAGGGTGGGGGGTGGCAGAGGGTTTCTGATTTTGTTCAATTGTGTTTGTATGTTCTGTATGTTCAAAAATATAAAATGATATCTCCAGCAGACCACACACAGACTTTTTTCTCGTGCCCTAAGCTACACTCTTACTGAGCATTCTTTTTTGACACCCTCCCTATAGTTTTTCATATCTCTATATCACCATGCCCCTTGATTAGTATATTTGGTGTGTCTTCTATTATGGGAAGATTTCCTAGCTACCAAGCCGATGTTGTTGCATTTGCTGCTCTGATAGCAAAGCGTCAAATACTGCTACAGTAGAAGAGCCCAAAGCCGCCTAGCACAAATTCTTGGTTAGAAGTGGTAATGTCATTTTTACACCTAGAAAAGATCAAACATACTGTCAGAGGATCTCTGAAGAAATTTCATAAGACCTGCGACCCCTTCCTTTCTTATACAAACCATCTATCCTCGACCATTGTTTTTTTTTCTTTACTCTCTATCTATTAACTTATTTATTGTATTTTACTATCTATGTACTTTTTAATTAGGTAATTAACTTTATTTTTATTTATTTTTTCTTCTCTCCTGTACCTGTTAGTACAATCCTGTGCATCACGATGAACAGGACACTGGGACGGGCCGGGAGGGAGGGGGGAGGGAGATGGGTGGGTAAGCTAGTTCGTTGGAAGATACATGTTTAGTATCTGGTTAAAGGGGAAGACTAAGAGGGAGATGGTGGGGTGGAACAGGTGGGAACTTACATGCGTTGTTTAAAAGCAAGGAAAATGTCAAACCTGCTACCCTTGGACATCCCCGATACAGCCTGTCATGCTTTTTGAGGTTTGATCAATAAATATATATTTGAAAGAAAAAAAAATAATATATATATATATATATATATATATATAAAATAATAAAAAATTGATCTAAAATAACTAAAACAAGCTACTAATCGATTAAAGTTGGTGATAGTCTGTATTTTTTAATCAATAAATCCCATTAAAGACCCAAACCTCAGGCTGATAACATTTCTTCCTCCAAAAACACATCAATGAGCAACACCTTGTTAAAAAAGCATCAATGAGCAGCATGTTGTTAGGAAGTGATTAGATAGTAGTACACAGGTCATACTGTACATATTACAGATGGCTACAGTGCATGTAAATACGTAAGTCAAGGTGCATTCATTTACTACAAATAGTTTTAAGACTGACTGGAAAAATTCAAAATCGCCCCCCAGGCCGCCAACACACATCCTGTATGCATGTTAAAGATTGAGGGTTTCAGTATAAATAAATGGGCTTAGGACTGTTGGAAAGTATTGAGACACAGCTTTGGTCTTTTCATGTCATTTGCTGTAGGGTGTAATTCAATGTAGAACCGTCACTGCTGTGCTGTCATGTGACTGGTCGTCATTTTCGTACCATATCATACAAACACATTCATGAGAATGCGTTGACCTAAGTATGGAACTTTGTCTGCGTGATAACAAGTGGTCGTATATGAGAAGAAATTGTAATCCTGTCTGTGTCCATCTGCTGGAAACCACAAGATTTGGTTGAAAGGTCTGGATTTAGCCAGAAAGGGGATCTTTTTGCCAAACTATCAATTTATTGTACATTAACTATGAAATATATACTTTCTTTCACAAATATCATGTTATATATAATATACACAGTCAAAGCGGTCTTGCTTAAGAACACTTCAGCAGCCCAGAGGATTTCTAACCTCAAATATCAGTTGACCTCGACCTCTACCTGTGGAGACGTGCAGCGCCCCTGCAACAGAGAAAAATCAGCCTCAATGTCACAACCAAACTGCAGGCTTGTAAAGTAGGCAACTGTTAAAGCGCTCACTCACTCTACTTATTTTTTCACGTGCTACTAATTTGAGTGAATGCCTCTGACACATTAACAAGGAAATGTCTTGAGCTTAGAGCTCAGCTTGTCTCTTTTTGTGTCATAGCACTGCTTAGTCGTGCATCATTTCTGTAATTTCATGACAAACTATTGTCACATTAATGCTGACAAATCACAACATAAACAAGTAAACTGCCAAATCCTGAGAAATTTGCACCCACCATCAACCATGTTTCCTCTGTCTCTTTATTACTTCTACTTTTCTAGACAGTGAGGGATGATAAGAAATAAAATGGGAGGCAACAGAAGTAAAGGGCCCCATGTTAACCTAGTAATTCTATTTTAATGTATGAAGTGTGCAGACAAGCACGCATTCCCCAACCTCCCCCCCACCCACACACACTCTCACACACCCCAACGCATTACGCAAAGAACTTAACACATCTCATCAGTGTTGTGGACAAAACTTATAGACGCTGGTGCAAAGGAGAGCGAGGCAATTGATCTGAAATGATTTGGCTCAGAGAGAATTATTCAACAGTTTAGCGGCCTGTTTACATTTCAAATTCAGAGGGAGCACTCACAGTGAGACGCAAACAAGCAATACAATTCATTGAAATGATTAGACATCAGGTGGCAGCTCTTCCCCCATATGTTATGTTTAGGTAGCGATAAAGAAGATTCCTAATATGAAAGTTGTATGATTGCGGAGTTGATTGTGTGAGTGTATAAAGTATAATGTATCCATTATATTTGCATTCAATTACCTCAAAGGTATCTTGCATCCATGTTTGTTTGTAGCTTACATTATCCTTGAAAATGCATCACAGTAATTTTAATCATTTTTGTGCCTACAAAGGGCAGAAGAACTCCACAACTGTGACGCAGCTGAGACATATTATCTATCTTATAGAGAGGATGTGGTTAAAGCTATAGTGCATAGTTTCTGCCGCCCCCATGAGAATTCTAAGTAATGACAACAACACTGTTGCGGCGCATCCACATGATACAAGCCATCTATGACCATTAGCATTTATTTGGAGTCGTTGTAGATCCAATATTTAGATTCATAGGTGTTGGCAGGTGTATTTTTAAACTTTGGACAGAGTCTGGCTAGCTGTTTTCCCTGCTTCAAGTATTAATGCTAAGCTAGGCTAACCAAATCCAGACTCCAGCTTTTGATTGATAGCAATCTTCTTAATCACTCTCATAAAGAGAGTGAATATGCATATTTCCCAAAGTGTTGAACTATTGTTCCTTTAGGGGTTTCTTTAGTGTGGGTTTTAATCATATCACGTAATGGAGAATAGGTTAGGGTTAGGGTTGTATTATGATGGTCTAAAAGCTGTTTCAGAGGCTTCTATACTGTAGGAATTATAGATAAAATCCTGAATATGAACATGGAAATTGTTTTTTTTATTTTGTATTTATAAATAGTGGTACAAATATCAGTCTTTGAAAAAGCAACATTGGTAAAAGTAACCTGTAGTAATAATACTTACAGTAACACAGCTTTTGGTGATAATAAAAGGAATAAAAGTGAAACTTCCTTAAATGCTACAGTTACAAGTTATCCGACTTGTTTTTATTGGCTCATCCTTTAATTTCATGCATCACATTCACAGTGGAGACTTCTCTCTCTTTCTCTCTCTCTTTGTTGCTCTGGCAGCTCATTTATCTCTCAAACTATTAACATTATGAACGTCAACTTTAACTGCTTCTCATATCCTGTGATAATGACTAAGCACACTGCAACACTGCTTTAAAAAGTGATGGTATTTGATTTTGACCTGTCTGGGCCATATGATCATCTAACAGTTGGTGTCTGTATAGATTAACCTCTAATGAAGAGAGACAGGGTGAAAAAAAAGCTTTATGTAATGTCATGAGGTTGGCTCTCCATCAAGTGCAGCAATCTTCCACCCACCAAATCCAGATTAATTCCGCTTGTGTTTGTTTGTGAGCATGTGTGCGCATGCGTGCGTGCGTGCGTGTGTGTGTGTGCGTGTTTGTGTGTGTGTGTGTGTGTGTGTGTATGTATGTTTGTGACAGGGGAAAATCTGTCTGTTGAGAGAAACTGGCACACAGTTTATGGTCATTATTAGTCAGTGCTATGGGATTTACAGTACAGAGGTCTTGACCTGAAACTGACAAACACAGCACATTTCTGCCAAACAATTTTAGAAATCAGTAGCCTATTTATTAGTCTGACTCAGAGGATGTACATTGCTGGGATAAAGCCTGACATACGGCGCACCTTTCACACACCCGATGTTCCTCCCCTTCCGCGCTCTCTGCTATCTATTTTGGCTTAGCGCCGCCCAAGGCGGTTGTGATTGGTTTAAAGAAATACAAACAAGCCAGAGCGTTTTTTCCCCCTATCCCAGAATAGATACACAGTGTAGCCAGACTATACTCCAGCAGGGCTTACATGGTCTGACAATGCAAGACTACCTATTTTTTTATTACATTAAAAATTTAACTTGTCTACTGTGATACTTTTGTATATATATACATTCAGGGAGGGCCAATTGAGAGCAAGCTCTCATTTCCAATGACGCCATTAAAACATGCCATATAAAATCACGTGTAAAAATTACTGAACATAGCATTTAATATATAATATACAGTTGCAATACACACTACATAAAACAATTACAGAATGTTAAACAACTCAAAGTGCACATGTACCTTCAGAATACATGGAAAGAAGACATTTAAAGTGATTAAATGGAATCAGGCTGTTCAATTTCAGTAGAATCTGCAGGTTATTCCATTTATATGGCGCGCAATACTTAAATACAGTTTTGCCAAATTCTGTCCTAACACATGGAATATTTAGGAGCAAGGAATCACTAGTAGAAGAAGAAGAATGCCTTTATTTATCCTATGAGGGGAAATTCACAATTTTCACTCTGTTAGTACAGTTGCACACACATTGAACACAGGCCTGGATTACAAACATGTTCAGGACCTATACATGCTAGACACACTAATGGAGAGGTGTCAAAGTGAGGGTCTGGTGATAGCCAGAGTGAGGGGTCTGCGAACAGTTGGGGGTTAGAGTGCTCAAGAGCACCTTGGCAGTGCCCAGGAGGTGAACTGGCACCTCTCCAGCTACCAGTCCACACTCTGTACTACGATCCATACAGGGTTCCTAACCCAACTCCCTATGGACTGAGCTACTGCCACCCCCATGAGTGCCAGAATGATTTAAAATTCAGATATATATATATATATATATATATATATATGTAATATAGCCTATATCTCACATGATCTGGTCATTTAAATTGCAATTTTTTTCCGAGATGGCAGACTTTCACTTTTAATGGCATTGGTCTTTCAGGGTTTAGCATTTGCTGCCCTCTACTGGTTAAATAGATCAAATGCAAAAAGGGACAGACCCCAGACCAATTGAATTAGCATGGTCAGATTTTTAAAACATAGTTTACAATCAACTTGATTTCACCGATTTCACATTAGGTGTACTATTCCACAAAATGTAACAAAGATTTGTATGGTCACTGGATGTGATTCATGGTTTTGTACAGGATTGCACAACGAAATGCAGTTGTTCCTTTTGTGCTATGCAAGAAAAACAAAAGAGTCTGAGTCTGTGGTCACGTATGGTGCTAAAGTATTCAGCTACTGTGTACTCGGTTTAGGGCTAGGTTTTTTTCATTTTTTTCTTTGACGTTTAGTAGCGTCTTTCCAATAGGTCATGTCTCTCTCTCTGTCTCTCTCTTTCTCTGTCTCTTAGCCACTCTCTCTCTCTCAGCCTGTCAGGAAACTGCAGAAGGTAAGGGACTCACCTGTAATCATCTGAGAGGTAGTTATACATTGTTATTATTATGCCCATTCAAATCTTAAGATTGTGACGGTGTGACACATGTATTGTATCTCAAGTCTGTCCTAAAAATATACAGCATTTACATTTGTTGTCACGGTTTGCCTGGTGCAGGAACCCAAAAGCAGACCAGGACAAAGTAAGTAGGAATAACAAGGTTAGTATTTATTTGGAGTTAGAGTATGGAGGTGGGTAAGTCCAGTTGGTAGGCAGTGGGTGAAGCAGGAAGGCTGGAGGGTTTTGTGCAGATCTAACTGTGAAGTTGTCGGCCAGGCAGGTGTGAGTGTCAATCCAGGTGGTGACTGCAGACAATTCAATTCAATTCAATTTTATTTATAGTATCAAATCATAACAAGAGTTATCTCGAGACACTTTACAGATAGAGTAGGTCTAGACCACACTCTATAATTTATAAAGCCCCAACAATTCCAACAATTACAGTAATTCACTCAAGAGCAAGCAGTGCGACAGTGGCGAGGAAAAACTCCCTCTTGGGAAGAAACCTCGGACAGACCCAGACTCTTGGTAGGCGGTGTCTGACGGGCCGGTTGGGGATATGATGAACAGTGGCAATAATAGTCAAATTTATAACGGAACAGTGACTTTAAATAGTAGAGACAGAGAAACAGGAGGCAGATTAGCAAAAGGCAAAAGACAAGGCAGCAAAAAGACTTTCAAAACTAGAGGCTTGATATGAGAGCTAAACATACTGGTTACGCTAACAATCCGGCAGGGAATGGATGTCTGGTCACTGCTTATATGGGGTGCAGAGGTGATAATCAGGACCGGGTGTGCAGATTGCAGCAGGTGTAAGTAGTTGAAGAATCAGCCGGGATGTGTACAAGAAACTCAGGAAAAACGGACTTCAGGTTAGAGCAAAAACAAGAACACTGGCAAAACAGGCTCAAGATGCTGGATTCATGACATTTGTGAGGTAATGAGTGTTCTGCTTTGCTTAAGAAAAGTATCTTTGGAACGACAATGAGTGATTGTTTAAATCCCTGTAAGCCCTCAGGATAAAAAGATATGAGACAATTTCACCTTGCAGGAGTAAAGACTGACGATTGAATACACATGAATACACACGCAGGAGAGTTTATAGACGGCGCTGTCCGTGGTGCTGAAACGAAGCCTAGTTTCGAAACCAGAGGAGACCTGTCCGTGGTGCTGAAGCAGAGCCTTGTTAATAAACAAGAGGGGACCTGTCCGTTGTGCTGAAACATAGCCTTAAACCAGAGGGGACCTGTCCGTGGTGCTGAAACAGATCCTTGTTAATAAACCAGAGGAGACCTGTCCGTGGTGCTGAAACAGAGCCTTGTTAATAAACCAGAGGGGACCTGTCCGTGGTGCTGAAACACAGCCTTGTTAATAAACCAGAGGGGACCGGTCCATGGTGCTGAAACAGAGCCTTGTTAATAAACCAGAGGGGACCTGTCCGTTGTGCTGAAACATAGCCTTAAACCAGAGGGGACCTGTCCGTGGTGCTGAAACAGAGCCTTGTTAATAAACCAGAGGGGACCTGTCCGTGGTGCTGAAACAGAGCCTTGTTAATAAACCAGAGGGGACCTTTCCGTGGTGCTGAAACAGAGCCTTGTTACTTAACCAGAGGAGACCTGTCCGTGGTGCTGAAACAGAGCCTTGTTAATTATCAACAACAGACCACAAAAAGTGGTGAATAGAGGGGCAATACTTAACAACCTAATTGGAATTAAAACTACCACTGTAATGATAGAAAAGGATAGGAAAATTAGATGTGGATTACTAAATATCAGATCTTTGTCTTCTAAAGCAGTACTCGTAAATTAATTGATATCTGATAATCAAATTGATCTATTCTGTCTTACTGAAACCTGGCTGGGCCATGAAGAATATGTTAGTCTAAATGAAGCCACCCCTCCCAGTCATATTAATACTCAAATTCCTAGAGGCTCAGGCCGAGGAGGGGGAGTTGCAGCCATATTTGATTCAAGCCTGTTAATTAACCCTAAACCCAAACTAAATTATAACTCTTTCGAAAGCCTTGTTCTTAATCTTCAACATCCAACACGGAAATCAGTACAGCCAATTATATTTGTTGTTGTCTACCGAGCTCCAGGTCCGTATTCTGAATTTTTATCTGAATTCTCAGAGTTTTTATCATGTGTAGTCCTTAAATCAGACAAAGTACTTATTGTAGGTGATTTTAATATCCATATGGACGTTGACAGCAATAGCCTTACTACTGCTTTCAACTCATTACTGGATTCAATCGGTTTCAGTCAGAGTGTGCACAAGGCGACGCACTGTTTTAACCACACCCTCGACCTTGTGCTGGCATATGGTATTGAAATTGAGGATTTAATAATATTTCCGCAGAATCTGGTATTATCAGATCATTTTTAATTACTTTTGAATTCTTGTTACCTGACCATACTAAACCAGATAGCAGCTTCTACACTAGATGCCTATCTGACAGTGCTATAGCTAAATTTAAGGAAAATATTCCTACAGCATTCCAGTCTATGTCGTGCCTTAACATAACAGAGGACCTCTATGTTAACCTCAGTCCCTCTCAAATTGATACATTTGTAGACGGTGCTACAACTTGCCTACGGACGACCTTAGACTCTGTCGCTCCTCTCATAAAGAAGACGATAAAGCAAAGGAAATTAGCTCCTTGGTATAACTCCCAAACTCGCAAATTAAAACAAATCTCACGAAACATCGAAAGTAAGTGGCGCTCCACCAAAGTGGAGGAATCCCGTTTGGAATGGCAAGACAGTCTGAAAACCTATAGGAAGGCCCTAAGAAAAGCCAGATCAGACTATTACTCATCATTAATAGAAGAAAACAAGAACAACCCAAGGTTTCTTTTTCAGCACTGTAGCCAGGCTGACAGATAGCCACAGCTCTACTGAGCCATCTATTCCTCTAGCTCTGAGTAGTGATGACTTCATGAGCTTCTTCAATGATAAAATTATAACAATTAGAGATAAAATTCATCATCTTTTGCCCTTAACTTCTAACAGTTCATCTTTAAATGCAGGACCGCTAGAAAGAACAGCGACTCCCGACATATACTTGGACTGCTTTTATCCTATAGACCTTCAACAATTAATGTTAAAGATATCCTCAGCTAAGCCGTCTACCTGTCTCTTAGACCCCATCCCAACGAGGCTACTCAAAGAAGCGTTACCCGTGGTAAACACTTCATTATTAGATATGATCAATATGTCCTTACTAACAGGTTATGTACCGCAGTCATTTAAAATTGCTGTGATAAAACCTCTTCTGAAAAAACCCACCCTAGATCCTGAGGTCTTAGCAAACTATAGACCTATATCTAACCTTCCCTTTCTATCCAAGATCCTTGAGAAGGTGGTTGCTAATCAGTTATGTGATTTTCTACATAGCAACAGTTTATTTGATGATTTTCAATCAGGATTTAGAAAGAATCATAGCACAGAGACGGCACTGGTGAAAATTACTAACGACCTTCTAACTGCTGCAGACAAAGGATTTGTCTCCATTCTTGTTCTACTAGATCTTAGTGCTGCATTTGACACTATTGACCATACAATCCTGTTACAGAGACTGGAACACTTAGTTGGCATTAAAGGAATCGCACTAAGCTGGTTTAAGTCCTATTTCTCTGAACGATCCCAATTTGTTAATGTTAATGATAAACCCTCCAAGCACGCTAAAGTTAGCCATGGCGTTCCTCAAGGCTCAGTACTTGGACCAATTCTATTCTCCTTATATATGCTTCCTCTAGGTAATATTATTAGGAAACACTCGATTAACTATCACTGTTACGCAGACGATACCCAATTATATCTGTCAATTAAGCCAGATGAAAGTGGTCAGTTAGCAAGACTTCAAACGTGTATTGAGGATATAAAATCCTGGATGACCCACAATTTCCTGATGTTAAACTCAGACAAAACTGAAGTTATTGTGATAGGACCAACGCACCGCCGAACTTCGTTTTCGAAAGATATAGTTACTCTGGATGGTATTACCCTGGCCTCCAGCACTGCTGTCAGAAATCTAGGAGTTATTTTTGATCAGGATATATCCTTCAACGCCCACTTAAAACAAACCTCAAGAATAGCCTTTTTCCATCTTCGCAACATTGCCAAAATTAGGAATATCCTGTCTCAAAACGATGCTGAAAAACTTGTCCATGCATTCGTTACTTCTAGACTAGATTACTGCAATTCCTTATTATCAGGTTGCCCAAATAAGTCCCTTAAGACTCTCCAACTGATCCAGAATGCTGCAGCACGTGTTCTGACGAGAACTAAGAGAAGAGATCATATTTCTCCTGTATTAGCTTCTCTGCATTGGCTTCCAGTGAAATATAGGATCGAATTTAAAATCCTCCTCCTGCTGCACCCACCCGTGCTCTGCAGCGCCACGTCACATCCCGCAACGCCCTGCTGTGATGTTCCTATGCACAGAGTAGTCAGGATCCGGTATAGGAGACTGCACTACTCAGTATGACACGATGTGCCCTGTTATGACATGAACTTCCACGATAACCTTCGAAGTCACTGTGACTTCTAATGTGACTGTTATCACCACTGTTCATCACGCCCCCAACCGGCCCGTCAGACACCGCCTACCAAGAGTCTGGGTCTGCCGAGGTTTCTTCCTAAAAGGGAGTTTTTTCTTGCCACTGTCGCAATAGCCATTGCTAATGCTTGCTCTTGAGGGAATTACTGTAATTGTTGGGGTTTTGGAATTTATAGAGTGTGGTCTAGACCTACTCTGTCTGTAAAGTGTCTCGAGATAACTTTTGTTATGATTTGATACTATAAATAAAATTGAATTGAAATTGAAATTAATAAACCAGAGGGGACCTGTCCGTGGTGCTGAAACAGAGCCTTGTTACTAGAACAGAGGGGGGCTTCTTCCATCACCGTAGCGTTGTCACTCACCGTCTTTTGTCCTTCTCCCTCCTTACCTTGAAAAAACTAAGTGTGTTGATGAGAGGATGGAAGCACTTCTGAACTGTGTTTGGCTGTGCATGTAAATCCAGTTTGTAGAAATACAGGGAGTGATTTTCCTGCAGATTTTCGGCAGCTCAAGCTCATCAGAGGGTGAGGAGAGTTGAGGTCAATTTGGGTGGGCATCTCCTGCTGAACTCGCCATCAGGAGAGCTTTTCTGTCCATGGGATGCTGGACTTGGCGCTACATCCACTGATCCCTGCAATCAGTTGCCATTTTGGGGCACGCAGGGGGCAGCTGCAGCCATTAATCCAGTGAGAAGAGCATCTCCAGTTGCTCCACATAACATTTATCCAAATGATTGTATGAATGACTGATGTCTTTCAGACCTTACCACCTTGCTGGTGTATGTATTGCACCCCTGCTCTGCTCTCTGCTATGTAGCTGCACTGTTAAGTTGCCAAACCATGCTGTGATTCCATATCTGAAAATGCTCTCCAGAATCGCCGGTAGAACGTGAGTATGATCTGGCTGCTTACTCCATACTCCAAACAGTGTAGCATATGTCCAGAGCTTTTATTGTAAAAGGTAAGAATGGAAAGAAAGTCTCAACCAGTGATGGGAGTAATGCGTTACAAAAGTACTCAGTACGCATTAATGCATTACTAATAAAATGTTGGTAATATTATACCTGTTACAATCTCAGTAACAACGCATTTGAACCCGTCATTTAGTGGCATTTGTTTTTTTAAGAATTAACCAACACCAAGAAACATTTCGGCACAGAAAAAAAAAAGTCAGCGAGTGTTATTTCCTGTTGCTGGATTCGGTGGTTGAAATGACTGCAGAGACAGATACATTATTTTCATGAGTGTTTTATGCTGCGTTGAAGCCATCTGTCCCGTCACTGTTCCCGTGGTCAGAGCCAGAACCAGAGACGGTAGGGTAGGGACATCTGTGTCCTGTCAGTGCCGACAGCAATGTGCCCGAGCAACTGACAGATAACATGTCCGGAATTATTGCTTAGTCTTGCTACACGTAATATCATTACATTTTATCAGCAGTGGAAAGTAACTATACCGTAGGCTACTTCGATTCAATTGTAAGGCGTTTTAATTGAGTATTTTCATTTGCTCCTACTTATTAGGCTACTTCTACTCCACCACAATTCAGAGTCAAGTAGGCTATTGTACGATTTACTTAACTATTTATTTTATAGCTTTAGTTACTTTGCAGATTCAGATTAATAATACAAAATAATATGAATAAATTATGAATAAATTATGATTTATATAGTGGATAAAGATGAGACTGTTGATCCAGTGGTGAAATTCACAATAGCTACCTGCCAAGTCATATTTCTGCTTTTATTTTGGTGAAAGTAACTCAAAAGTAACGCAAAAGTAGTGTAAAGCATTATAATTCAGAGACAGTAATATTGTAATGTAACTAATTACTCTCAAATGACAGTAACTAGTAATCAATAATGTATTACATTTTGGAAGTAACTTGTCCAACACTGATGAGGAGTATACTGTTTCATTGTATTAATTAATGGCACTTTTTTAGTATTTAATGTGTCAACTCTTACTGATTCTTGCTTACTCATTAAATGGCATTAGTAGTTTTAAGGTTTAGGAGTTGGTATACATGGTATACCAACGTGGTATTTGTGATCTTATGTAGTGGGCCGGTCTAGGCCAAAATGCCAGGGCCGATTTTTGGTCCCAGTCCTTCCCTGTCCTGGAATGATTGACGGTCAAAACATAATCACTAGTAGCATTGGCAAAGCAGAGATAATGGCAAAGACATATAAGTAAGGTACATAGTTCTGAAAATCTTAGCCAACTGGAAAAGAGAGCAAGAGTTGAAAATTAACAACATGAATTTGAGAATGTAGATGTGATAGGACGGGTGTTGAATGAATTTTTCACAATAACTGAACTCAATAATGCACTAAGAAAGTTAGATAAATCTTCTCCGGGGGGGATGGGATTTGTTATTCTATGTTGGAAAACCTATACTGACAAAGGGAAGGAAGTGTTATTGTGTCTTTACAATAAAGTCTGGACACAGGGGATAATTCCAAGAGCATGGAAAGAATCTATAATTGTCCCTATTAAAAAAAACTGGGAAAGACCCAAAGATTCCTAGCAACTACAGAGCAATAGCACTTACATATCAAATGGAGAACATAATGGAAAGACTAATAAATGACAGGCTTATATATACAGTTGAGACTAAATTCAATTCAATTCAATTTTATTTATAGTATCAAATCATAACAGAGTTATCTTGAGACACTTTACAGATTAAGTAGGTCTAGACCACACTATAATTTACAAAGCCCCAACTATTACAGTAATTCCCTCAAGAGCAAACATTAGCAGTGGCTATTGCAACAGTGGCAAGGAATATATGATCAATAAATCTGATGACTACGAAGAGAAGCAGGTGGGCCGGGTTAGGCGGACGCTGCAACTCCTCACTTCTTAACTATAAGCTTTATCAAAGAGGAGAGTTTTAAGTTTATTCTTAAATGAGGTGATGGTGTCTGCCCCCCTAACCCAGACTGGGAGCTGGTTCCACAGGAAAGGAGCCTGGTAGCTGAAGGCTCTTGCTCCCATTCTACTTTTGGAGACTCTAGGAACCACAAGTAACTCTGCATTCTGGGAGCGCAGTGCTCTAGTGGGACAATAAGGTACTAAGAGCTGTTCTAGATAGGATGGTGATTGACCATTTAGGGCTTTGTAGGTCAGGAGAAGGACTTTAAAGTCAATCCTGAATTTCACAGGAAGCCAATGCAGAGTAGCTAAAACAGGAGAAATATGATCTCTTTTCTTAGTTCTCGTCAGAACACGTGCTGCAGCATTCTGGATCAGCTGGAAAGTCTTAAGGGACTTATTTGAGCAACCTGACAGTAGGGAATTACAATAGTCCAGCCTGGAAGTAACGAATGCATGGACTAGTGTTTCAGCATCGTTTTGAGACAGGATATTCCTAATTTTGGCAATGTTACGAAGATGAAAAAATGCTGTTCTCGATGATTGTTTTAGATGGGCGTTAAAGGATATATCCTGATCAAAAATAACTCCTAGATTTCTGACAGTAGTGCTGGAGGCCAGGACAACACCATCCAGAGTAGCTACATCTTTAGATAATGAAGTTCGGAGGTGTTTAGGGCCCAGCACAATAACTACAGAAAATTATAGGTCATCCAGGATTTTATATCTTTAATACATGCTTGAAGTTTAGCTAACTGACTTGTTTCGTCTGGTTTGATTGATAAGTATAATTGGGTGTCATCCGCATAGCAGTGATAGTTAATTGAGTATTTCCTAATGATATTACCAAGAGGAAGCATATATAAGGAGAATAAAATTGGTCCAAGCACTGAGCCTTGTGGAACGCCCTGTTTAACTTTCGCGTACTTAGAGGATTTATCATTAACATTAACAAATTGAGATCGATCAGAGAAATAAGACTTAAACCAGCTTAGTGCAATTCCTTTAATTCCGACTGTGTTCTAATCTCTGTAACAGGATTGTATGGTCAATAGTGTCAAAAGCAGCACTAAGAACTAATAAAACAAGTATGGAGACAAGTCCTTTGTCTGCAGCAGTTAGAACTTCGTTAGTAATTTTCAACACAATTGTTAGCCTATTTTTACAAAAACGTGTGCTACGGAGCCATAACGTGAGGTACAAGGTAATGGACCCTTTTATACATTGTCGTGTTTCTTTAGAAATAAACAATGGACAAATAAAAGTCTTTAAACGCTTCAGATGTAGTTATTCGCTGTCAAGTGACGTCAAAATGAATGCTAGTCAGTGGAGGGCTAACGGGAGGTGATCTCTTTGTAGTATCAAAATGGCGCCATAGGAGGTTCGAGTTCTGAAGCAAAGCTTACCCACTTGGATGTAAGAGACATGAGAGCACTGTGGAGGAAGGTCTAGCAAAGAGAGTCTAGAAAGAACACAGTTTAATAACCATCTGTATTTTCTCTTTGTCATCGGAGTCATTGTTCGGGAGGGCCCAGAACAAGACACCGTTGTCCCCGACCCTTGGGCCCCCTCTGCCACCCCAGTCTCATATCAATATGTTATGTTCAATTCCCTTGGCTTCATCACTGTGACTGGACCATGCAGTAGAATAACCACCTGTGTTTCCCTTTATCACCAGGGGCAACACCAGCGAGGATTCTGAAGGAGAAGCTGGTGTCCAGGAAGATGCAGCCACCGCTGACACTCCAGTCTCAGCTGCAGCGGAGGATGAAGGGAAGGATGAAGATGTGGCAGAAAACACAGAACTGACATCTTCTGCCACAGAAAACAGGTATGAGATTATTTTACTGTCCATTAGATCTGTTCTTATTCATTATTTTCCCACTAATTCTTAGTTTAAAAGGAAATGATAAAAATGTATTTGTCTGTAAATGATTACACAACATGTCTGTGTTTCCATTAATCCCCAGTGTCAACAGCACCAAGGAACCTGAGGATGGTGAAGCAGGCCGGGAGGCTTCCCCCCCACCCCTGACACTGGAACAATAACAACAACTCAAACCGGGAAGAATAAAATAAAAGGCACCTTGTTGTGCTATATCTCGCCGCAAGGTACGTTCCACAGAGCCAAATGTTGCTACCAGACCAAACTGTTACACTAATGTGAATATTAGCGTCACACATGTGGTTTTGTTTGCTGTATTTCACTTTTTTTTGTATGAACAACCAACAGTAACAGAAGGAGAAGTGTCCAGTTAAGAAGGATAAAGGCGCAGTGGTCCATTCAGATGCCAAATCTACTAAAGGTCACTTGCATATGATCGGTCACAGCCTCCCCACTGATATCTTGAAATGGCAGCCCCCCCCAACAGGTCATGGTGGGAGCCTGAAGGCTGAACCCATGGCCGATGATCCTCGGACAACAGGAAATGGAAAACTCCAAGAAAACACCAAAGGAAACATCCCCAGAGATGTGCTAGTCTCCCTAGAGACTCATATACGTACTGTGGCGGGACAAGAATGGACCAGAATCAATTGCAGTGAAAAGCCCACTGGGGGCGCTTTATTTGTTCTTAATACGTCAAAAGAATGAGTGCAGCAGTGTAGCTCCCTTGTGGCGTGGCTAGTGAGCAGGGTTAGGGTAGGCCTTGGGGGAATTCTGCTGGGTAGGCAAGGTGCAAAACCGTAAAACCCTGTACTGCTGCGATCTTTGCTTCCTGGGGCTTGAGTAAACCCCTGCCTATCAAATATCCCAGGTAGCGGGCCTCAGTGAGGCCGAGGTGGCACTTGGAGGGGTTCGCAGTTAGGCCCGCTTGGCGGAGGGCAGCAAGGACTTTCCTTAGCCTGGCGTTGTGTTCAGCCCAGTCCTCCGCATGGATGACCACGTCGTCCAAGTACGCAGCAGCGTAGTCCCGGTGTGGGGCCAGGATCTGGTCCATCATCCTTTGGAAGGTAGCCGGGGCTCTATGAACCCCGAAAGGGAGTACTCTGTACTGGCAGTGGCCACTAGGCATGCTAAAAGCCATCTTTTGTTTTGCCTCCAGACTCAGGGGTACTTGCCAATAGCCCTTGGTCAGATCCAGAGTCGATATAAACCTTGCACGGCCTAACCGTTCCACCAGCTCGTCTACCCGGGGGAGAGGATAGCTGTCGAAGTTCGAGACTTTGTTCAGTTGGCGGAAGTCATTACAGAATCTCCAAGAGCTGTCTGGCTTTGGGACCAGCACTATAGGGTTAGACCAGGGGCTGTGGGATGGTTCGATTACCCCGAGATGGAGCATTGTTTTGATTTCCTCCTCCACCACTTGTCGTCTGGCTTCAGGGATTCGGTAGGGCCGTTGCCGGATAATGGTCCCAGGGGGAGTATGGATCTCATGCTGCACAACATTGGTCCTGCCAGGAATGGGGTAAAAAACATCCCGGTTTTGATCGATCAACTCCCTAAGCTCCTACAGTTGGGCTGGACCAAGGCCCTCTCCACAGTGGACTGGGCGTTGCTCAACATGGGCACAGGCTGTCAGCAGGGGCACGGGTTCAATCCATCGTTTGAGTAAGTTGATGTGGTAGGTTTGGACCGACTGCCGTCGGCCTGGTTGCTGGACTCGGTAGTTGACCGGCCCTAGGCGTTCCACCACGGTGTAAGGACCTTGCCAGGTGGCAAGGAACTTACAAGACGCCGAAGGAATGAGGACCAAAACCCGTTCGCCCACTTGGAATTCCCCGGATTGGGCCGGACGGTTGAAGGTATGCTGTTGGGCCCTCTGGGCCTCCTCCATATGGGAATGCCCAAGCGGCATCACCCTCTCAATCCGGTCTTGCATCTCCTTGACATGCTCGATGGTGGTACGGAAGGGTGATGGCTGCTGTTCCCAGGCTTCCCGGGCCACATCCAGAAGGCCCCTAGGTTGCCGGCCGTACAGCAACTCGAAAGGGGCTGAAGCCGGTTGACGCCTGTGGGACCTTACGGATGGCAAAGAGGACATAAGGGAGGAGAAGGTCCCTGTTTCGTCCGTCAACATCCATCACTCGTCGGAGCATTCTTTTCAACGTTTGATTGAAATGTTCGACCAGCCCATCCGTCTTGGGGTGGTAGACAGAGGTGCGGAGGTGATGGACCTTCAGGAGAGCACACAGGGCTTTTGTCAACCTGGACATACAAGGGGTACCTTGATCGGTGAGGATGTCCTTTGGGATTCCAACACGGCTGAAGAGCATGAAGAGCTCCCGAGCAATGTTCTTGGCTGTGGCTTTTCGTAGGGGCACAGCCTCAGGATACAGAGTTGCATAATCCACGATGACCAGGATGTATTCGTGTCCGCGACCTGATCGTGGGAGGGGGCCCACTAGATCCATGCCGATTCGCTCAAACGGTACATCAATGATGGGAAGGGGGATGAGCGGGCTTGGAGGAGGCACTCGAGGGGAAGTGCGCTGACACGTGGGGCAACGTTGGCAGAAATTCCTCACCTCCGCTGTCATCCCAGGCCAGTGGAACCGATCCCTAATTCGGGCTTCTGTATTCTGGGCTCCCAAGTGACCAGCCATTGGGTGGGTGTGAGCCAGGGTCATTACGGCATCGATCTGCGTGCGTGGAACAACCAACAAGTCCCGGCGCTCACCTCGGCGAACTGCGCTGTAGTACAGGAGTCCGTTGTGCACCTGAAATATTGATCGGGGAGGGTCCTAAGTCGCGGCTCCCCTTCCACCTGCAAGACCTGTCGCCAAGCGTGTTTTAAGCAATCATCTTCCTTCTGTTCCCAAGCAAATCTTCCTCCTCCAGTGATCTGTTGAAACAGTTCAGAAAAAGGATTAGGACCCCCTGTCCCTGCTCACCTTCTTCGTCTGCATCGGAGGAGCCATCTTGGGCCAGTAGGACAGGTTGTTCCTCTGGCTGGGGCAGGGGGCGGTGATCCCGGTGGCGGCCTCTCCGTTTCTTTCCTCGCCCTCAGGGAAACCAGGCCAGTCCCGGCCAAGAAGGGGCGGCACGGGAAGCTCAGGCAACATCCCTACCAACAAGGGCCAGGAACCAGAGGCATCTTGAAGGACCACCCGGGTGGCTGTCACTTCCCGGATGTCTCCATGGACACAGGAGATGGGTAGCATGGTAGTGTGTCCAGGGGGTTCTCCTTCCAAGACGTCCGGGCGAATCAGGGAGACAGTGCTTCCGGAGTCGAGTAAGGCGTGGACGGGTCGGCCCTGAATGCGCACCCGACGGGTGGGAACCCATGTTGGCTGGGAAGTGTGGATAGCACAGCCGGCAAGCCAGGTCCTGGTGGAGGGAGAGCAAATGCCTGGATCTGTAGGCATGGGCTCCTCTCTTGGTTGCGGTGGCCCACGTGGTGTAGGTGGGGGAGGACAAGGAGGGGGAATCCCTGTCTCACGTCTCTGAGACCTCATTGTGGTGGAACCTCGTTCACTGGGACCGTCCCGCATCAGGGCATTGGTAGCGATTGCTCGTTCCGTGGCCTCAGCCATCTGCGCAGGGTTTTCAGCAGCGGCCAGACTCACAATACGGCGTTCCGACTTTGGGAGGACATGTAAGAAGCGATCCATCGCTACTCGTTCTGTGATCTGTTGGGCATTCAGTCGGTCGGGTTGGAGCCATCTCTGAGACGTACGTATGAGGTTGGTCATTTGTATTCGAACAGGTGTATCAGGCGAGTAGAACCAGGACTGAAACTGCTGGGCTGCTGCTACCGAAGAGAGTCCCAGCCAAAGCAAAATTTCTTGCTTCAGGGTGTCATAGTTCCTTGCATTCGGCCAAGGCAACGTCTGATATGCTCGTTGCGCTTCACCCGTGAGGTAGGGGGCTAGGATATCTGCCCAATTAGCCCGAGGCCACCGTTCTCTGGCAGCAGTCTGTTCAAAGGTGTAGAGATATGCCTCCACATCATCATCTGCGGTGAGCTTTGTCAGGTGGGAGCGGGCGATATCATGAGCAGTTTGGGGGCCCAGAGGTCCACCAGGGTCTTGCATCCGCAGGAGTTGCTGAGTCAGGGCACCAAGGGCTGTTGTTACTTGCTGTGATTCTCGTTGGCCCTGAACAAGCGCCTGCAGGATGACTTGCATAGGGTCCCCTGCGGCCGCTGCAGCAGGACGGGAGGGTGTCTGTTGGGGTGGCGAAGCAGTCAAATCCATTCTTCTCATGCCCGCATTCTCCACCAGTGTGGCGGGACAAGAATGGACCAGAATCGATTGCAGTGAAAAGCCCACTGGGGGCGCTTTATTTGTTCTTAATATGACAAAAGAATGAGTGCAGCAGTGTAGCTCCCTCGTGGCGTGGCTAGTGAACAAGGGGAGTATTTATTTGGATATTGAACGTGAAAGCAGGCAGAGGTGTAGGGAATATTCCAGGTGACAAAACTGCAGGAGAACAGGAGGCCAATTAGCAACAATAATAATGTAGGTGAGTGTTTATCTGATGAGCAGGTGGCACCTTGTACGGCAGCCTCGGCCACAGCGTGTGAATGTGGGTGAATGGTTCCTGTACTATGTTAAAGCGCTTTGAGTAGTCGTTAAGAGAAAAGCGCTATATACAGTCCATTTACATTTATTGTCATGGTCATACAGATTCATAGTATTATCTATTTAAATGTGTAAGTGGATGTTTGTCTTTAAGGCCGCTCACTAAATCACTTTCACCTCTATTTCTATTCCTAACTTTTCCCTATGCATCAATAGTTAAACAGCATTGGGAACTATTCCTTCTCGAAGCTAACAATTCACCAAAGTGTTATACTAGTCATTCCTTTAGAATGGGGGCTGCAGCTAGTTAGTCAAGGGGTCTCCATTACTTCTCTACAACAACTTGGACAATGGGCCTCCTCTGTGTACTCTTCATCTATTCGCCTGATGTAGAAGAAAAAAAAAAAAAAAAGAGAAAAAAAAGAAAGGAAAAAGAAAAGAGAGAAAAAAAGAGAAGAAAAGAAAAAAAAGAAATAAAAGAAGAAAAGAAAAAGGAGAAAGAAAGTAAAAAAGGAGAAACAAGCACTAAACAGTTGCACAAACTTTGCCACACTGACAGACATACTGATAAGGCTAACAATACAGCGAGGACTGGAAGGTTGGCCTGGCTTTTAAAGGGGAGTAAACGGTCGATGAGGAACAGGAGTGCTGAGTAGTGTGATGAGCCACAGGTGTGAAGGCAGGAGCTCAGTGACCACACCCACCCACGGCTTCCAGAACATGTGGGAGACAGCCAAACACAGAGACGGACACCGAAACAAAACACACCAAGCACACAGCAGGCACACAAAAAGGAGAAAAAGAACACAAAAACTACATTCACACACGTACCATGAAGGAGGCCAGGGTTACGGCCGGCAGGCCATGACAGGGTGTCTACTGCCAGGAGAGGGTTTCTCTCCCCAAATCTAAGCTCCTTGTGTGTGTGTGTGTGTATATATATATATATATTTTTTATTTTATTTATTTATTTATTTATATATATATATAAATAAATATATAAATAAAAAATATATATATATATATATATATATATATATATATATATACATATGTACAGAGTACGAATATTATACGAGTAATACGAGTCAATATCTGTGCTCGGATTGAAAAAAAATCCTCATTGGGTAGCTGACTGTGTCTGCGTTCTGTGATAGGCTAGTGACAGCGCCCCTCCCCTATACACATACAGATTTATTGTGTTGCTGTGTCCCGCTCTGCTCACTCACACACAGAACACTGAGAAGAGAACAGCTCTCTCTCTCTAGCTATGTTTCCATCGACACGTTTTTATCCGAATTAAGTGATATTGAATGAAAAATGCCTTATGGAAACAGTAAAATCCGATTGAATTTCATGAATATTGACTCAAAAAAAAATACGTTCGGTCTCATTGGATTTTTTCTTGATCGATATACGGCTTATGCGATAAACACTGATGGAAACGTTATTTGCAGAATAAATAATGAATTGCGATTAAGTTTTCAGTCATTTTATGTTTGCAACCTGCAATAAAACAAAGAAGAATAAGTTTCGGTTCAAATCCGCCCAGTATTTCCGCTCTGTTTGCAAAACAAAAACAGATGTAAGTGGACAGACGAGGAGACAAGATCATTTTTTAATTTAATTTACCAGAAAAATATAACAGCTATTTTAGATAGCAAAAATCTAAGAAACGCCATCATTTCAGGAGCTCGCGAAGGAAATGACCAACAAAGGTTAAGACAGGGACATTCTAAAACGCTTAACGTGAAAAAGCTTAACGTGGTTTAATGTATCTAAACAACGATCAATCATCACTTAAGCCTGTCAAAAAAACTAAATCGAAATCCAACAATTATAGAAGTTATCTCACGTTAATGTTTTCTTCATCAGTGGCCGTATGGCGAGGAAAAAGGTTAACGTGGTTGTACCTAAACAATGATCAATCATCACCCAATTTCTCTCTCATATTACCCATTATAACCACAGAAAACTGTCAAATAATCTAACCCAATGTCCAATTATTATGGACGTTATCTGACATAAAGCGTTTCTGCTTCAGGGCAGCGGAGCAGCTGGGGGTTGACCCTCCACGGTTCTCATTGGCTTTATAAGTCCTAATGTGAAAAAGCTTAACGTGGTTTAATGTACCTAAACAACAATCAATCATCACCAAAAAATTCCTCTTCTATATTGCTCATCATATCCACTTAAAACAGTCAAATCTAACCCAATGTCCAAATATTATGGACGTTATCTGACACATTAATGTGAGATAACTTCTATAATCGATTTAGTTTTTTTGACAGGCTTAAGTGTTCATGACAAGATATGACCATGATACATCTGGTGATGATTGATCGTTGTTTAGATATTAAACCACGTTAAGCTTTTTCACAAGCCGTGGGACGTCCTGCAGAGTAAATGGAAGGCGCTCAAACAGCAATACACGGCTCAAAAAAGAGAGTTGTCTCGCAGCGGTGCCGGAGGGAAAATATAAGGCAAGTTCCACCTTTTTGATGAGCTGGATCAGATCCTCAGCCAAAGGCCCATCGGAGCTTATAAGCTCCGATTTATAAATACTGTAGCTTGGCTTCTAATATTAACAACTACTTCTGTCTAGCAAAACTTTGTTCGCAAAAGTTCGCTTGAATCTTGTGCGATTCAGTGCAAAAATGAATGCAAACACCTTAAAATGTCTCAAATCAATTCGATATACCAATTTTATCACAAAACAGCATGTGACGTCATTATGCACAGGTTTTTAATTCGCTTTAAAGCTGTTGGATGGAAACACACTTTCAGCAGGTTTTTTTACCGAACTTCAGATAATTCGATTGACAAGTGGATGGAAACTTAGCTTCTGTCTCTCCCTCAGTCACTCAGGTTTGCGGGTCTTTTCCGTTAACGTTTAGGGTTTCTTCAGCTTCAGGTTTGTTTTTTACTTCGGTTTGTAGTACTTACTTATTAACCAGTAGAGTTCTGGTAAATGTGGGGTTTGTTCCGATGTGGTGCTTGGTAGAATGCGACTCGCGTTGCGTCTCTGCCTGTTGAAGATTTTTTTTCTTTTAACCGTCATCTGGCTAACCAGTTTTGTTTACTTCACGCAGTGAGTGTCTGACACTTTCTTGCTGTATTTCATAAAAAAAAAATAAAGAAGTTCCACGCTTCCGGTCGACAGCCAAGCTAACGTTAGTTTAGCTAACAGCTAATTCGGCTAACCGCTAGCTGAGACAGCATGTAATAACTTTAAAAGACCCTCAAACTAAAACTTGAAAATAAACGTTAACATATGTAACAGCTGTTACGTCAGTTCTACTTGTGCTCATTTAAAATACAATCACTCAATATTTGTCTTTATTGTTATTACTGTAAAGTCTTAATTTAGCTGTAGCCTGCTTCTATCATTAAGTTTGACTTAACGTTATTTTAGACTGAATCTAGCTGTCAGCTAGCGGTTAGCCGAATTAGGTGTTAGCTAAACTAACGTTAGCTTCCCGGTGGAGGCTAGCCATAGGCTAGCGTGGAACGTTCGTCGTGCAGGTCGTATCCTTGGTAAAACCGTATTATCTTGCGCATGTGCAGAACAGATTGTGCAGGCAGAACGGATCGTGTACCGACACCATGCTTAAAATAACATACTGGTTAAAGCCCCGCACATTCCAGTCGGAGTACAGATAATTCATATGGTTAACAGATACAGATAATGCTGTACTCGCTCATCCCTAATATATATATATATAAATATACATAGTGTTGACAAACTGACCGAAGAGAGTTAACCCAATTTGTGTCACTAAACCGGGAGACTCGTGTGCCATACGTCAATGAACCGACTCACTCCTGTTTTTTTCTTTTTCTTCATTCGTGTTTGTGTGTAGCTGGTATTCTTCTGCTACTGCGTGTGTAGTAATCTAGCTCATTAGCGCCTCCACTGGCGTGGTGGTGGTAGAATCAATCAGGAAATGAGCTACCTAGACCCAAGGGGGTAAGCTTCAGAACTCGAACCTCCGATGGTGCCATTTTGTTGCTACAAAGGTATCACCTCTTGTTAGCATTCCACTGGCCGCCTTTTTTTTTTACGTCACTTGACTGTGAATAACATCTGAAGCGTTTAAAGACTCCATTTGTCCGTTGTTTATTTCTAAAGAAACACGACAATGTATAAAAGGCTCCATTACCTTGTACCTCACGTTATGGCTCCGTAGCACACGTTTTTGTAAAAATAGGCTAACGATTGTGTCATAACCAAGTGCCTTATTGTCGCACAGTAGAGGACTTAGTACAGGAGAAGCTTTCAGGCAGTTTCGACTTACATTAGCTGTTTAGGTTTAATTACTAATGTTAACTATCATGTTAGTTAGCAATAATTAGCCTGTGCTTATGTTATCTCCTTACATATACCTACACTCTCCGTCTCTGTAAGATTGGAAATTATTGAGATTTTTCTTGACACAGCTACCAGAAGACTTACAACTTGTCTCTGTCAGTTGGAGGCTGCGCAGTAAAGCAAGAGATCACCGGAAAAGTGCTTCTAATAGCCTTCACTGGTCTCCGTCCAGAGCAACGGGGTCTATTGGTCCATTATATACTGTGAGGAAAATAAGTATTTGAACACCCTGCTATTTTGCAGGGTATTCTTCCACTTGGAAATCATAGAGGGGTTTGAAATTGTCATCGTAGGTTCATGTCCACTGTGAGAGACATAATCTAAAAAAAAAATCCAGAAATCAAAATATATAATTTTTTAACTATTTATTTGTATGATACAGCTGCAAATAAGTATTTGAACACCCGTCTATCAGCTAGAATTCTGACCCTCAAAGACCTGCTAGTCTGCCTTTAAAATGTCCACCTCCACTCCATTTATTATCCTAAATTTGATGTATCTGTTTGAGGTCGTTAGCTGCATAAAGACACCTGTCCACCCCATACAATCAGTAAGAATCCAACTACTAACATGGCCAAGACCAAAGAGCTGTCCAAAGACCCTAGAGACAAAATTGTACACCTCCACAAGGCTGGAAAGGGCTATGGGGAAATTGCCAAGCAGCTTGGTGAAAAAATTGCATGTATTGCAAGATTTTGGGGAACAACTTGCTTCCCTCAGTTAGAGCATTGAAGATGGGTCGAGGCTGGGTCTTCCAACATGACAATGACCCAAAGCACACAGCCAGGATAACCAAGGAGTGGCTCTGTAAGAAGCATATCAAGGTTCTGGCGTGGCCTAGCCAGTCTCCAGACCTAAACCCAATAGAGAATCTTTGGAGGGAGCTCAAACTCCGTGTTTCTCAGCGACAGCCCAGAAACCTGACTTATCTAGAGAAGATCTGTGTGGAGGAGTGGGCCAAAATCCCTCCTGCAGTGTGTGCAAACCTGATGAAAAACTACAGGAAACGTTTGACCTCTGTACTTGCAAACAAAGGCTACTGTACCAAATATTAACATTGATTTTCTCAGGTGTTCAAATATTTATTTGCAGCTGTATCATACAAATAAATAGTTAAAAAATCATATATTGTGATTTCTGGATTTGTTTGTTGTGATTATGTCTCTCACAGTGAATATGCACCTACAATGACAATTTCAGACCCCTCCATGATTTCCAAGTGGGAGAACTTGCAAAATAGCAGGGTGTTCAAATACTTATTTTCCTCACTGTATATGTCAATGCCTAGACCACGCACCAGGCTACTGAACAAGACCAAATGTAACCATGCAACCGGCCGGCCCGCTCAAGTCTAATGTAACCGTGCAACTGGCCGGCCCGCTCAAGTCTAATGTAATCAAGCGGTGTCTTGGTTCTCAGTAAGTTTGAGTTATTAACCAAGCCTTGTTTCTGATGCATCTTAGAAGATTGTCATCCATCCATCCATCTTCGTCCGCTTATCCGGTATCGGGTCGCGGGGGAAGCAGCTCCAGCAGGGGACCCCAAACTTCCCTTTCCCGAGCAACATTAACCAGCTCCTACTGGGGGATCCTGAGGCGTTCCCAGGCCAGGTTGTAGATATAATCCCTCCACCCAGTCCTGGCTCTTCCCCGAGGCCTCCTCCCAGCTGGACGTGCCTGGAACACCTCCATAGGGAGGCGCCCAGGGGGCATCCTTACCAGATGCCCGAACCACCTCAACTGGCTCCTTTCAACGCAAAGGAGCAGCGGCTCTACTCCGAGCTCCTCACGGATGACTGAGCTTCTCACCCTATCTCTAAGGGAGACGCCAGCCACCCTC